>NW_025999942.1:1708158-1872306 GCF_001458135.2 Marmota marmota marmota
ATATGTTGGAGTGTTGCCTCTATGTTTTCTTCTAAGGGTGCAGAGTTTCTGGTAATTCCTAGTCTTTGATTCATTTTGAGTTGATTTTTGTGCAGGGTGAGAGAGAGTTTATAGTTTCATTCTTCTGCACAGTTGTCCCAGCACCATTATTTTAAATGTTCTTTTCTCCAATGTATGTTTTTGGCACCTTTGTTGAGGATCTGTATCTGTGTGGGTTTATCTCTGTATCTTCTATTCTGTACCATTGTTCTATGCGTCTGTTATTAAACCAGTACTTTGCAGTTTTTGTTACTATAACTCCATAGTATAATTTAAAGTCAGGTATTGTGATGCCTCCAGTATTGCTTTTTTGACTTAGGATTACTTTGTTTATTTTGGGTCTTTTATTATTCTAAATGAATTTCAGGACTATTTTTTTCCCTAATTCTGTGAAGAATGTCTTTTGTGTTTTAATGGGAATTGCATTGAATCTATATATTGCTTTTGGTAGTATAGTCATTCTAGCCATGTTCATTCTGCCTATCCATGAACATAGGAGGTCTTTTCATCTTCTTGTATCTTTAACTACTTTCTTCAGTGTTCTATAGTTCATTGTAGAGGTCTTTTAGCTTTTTTTGATTAAATTTATTCATGGGTTTTGTTTGTTTGTTTTTATGCTATTGCAAAGATGATTGTTTTCCTAATTTCTTTTTCAGCTGATTCATTCCTAGAATAAAGGAAAGTTATTGATTTTTATATGTTGATTTTGTAACCTGCTATTTTGCTGAATTATTGGCTCCATAAATCTGCTGGCAGAGCTTTTTGAATCTTCTAAGTATAGGATTCTCTCTCTCTATCTATCTATCTATCTATCTATCTATATATATAGACTTCTTCTTTTTCTGTTTTTAATCCTTATTATTTCCCTCTCTTGCTTAATTTCTCTGGCCAGAATTTCTAGCACTATAATGAATAGAAGTGATGAAAGAAGACATCCTTGCTTGTTCCAGACTTTAAAGGAAATGCTTTCAGTTTTTCCCCATTCAGTGTGATGTGGGTTTGGGGTTTGTTATGTATAGCCTCTATGGTGTTGGGATAAGTTTCTTCTATTCCTAGTTTTCTCAGTGTTTTTTTTCTCATAAATGGGTGCTGAATTTTGTCTGCATCTATTGAGATGACTATATTATGTCTGTCCTTACTTCTATTTGTGTGGTAAATGACATTATTGATTTGTGTGTTAAACTATCCTTGCATCTCTGAGATAAAATCGACCAGTTCATGATGTACAATCTTCTTAATATGCTATTGAATACCATTTGCTAATATTTTATTAATAATTTTTACTTCTAAGTTCATCAGGATATTGGTCTGTTGTTCTCTATCCTGTTTTCTTTTTTGGGGGGGGGTCGTGTACAGGGGATTAAACTCAGGGGCACTCGACCACTAAGCCATATCCCCAGCCCTGTTTGGTATTTTTATTTAGAGATAGGGTCTCACTGAGTTGCTTAGCACCTTGCTTTTACTGAGGCTGGCTTTGACCTCAAGATCCTCCTGCCTCAGCCTCCAGAGCCTCTGGTATTACAGATGTGCACCACCACACCCAGTTTTTTCTCTTTCCTTGATGTATCCTTACTATTTTGTGTATCAGGATGAAGTACTGGCATCACAGAATGAATTTTAAGTGTTCCACATCTTTCTATCTCATGGAATAGTTTGAGAATAATTTGCATTAGTTTTTCTTTAAAGATCTGATAGAATTTCCCTGAGAATCCATCTGGTCTTTGGCTTTTCTTTGTTGAAAGGCTTTTTATTACTGCTTCTATCTTATTGCTAGTTATTGGTCTGTTTGGGTTTTCTATAAATTTTTTATTTAATTGTGGCAGGTCTTGTGTGTTCAGAATTGTATCCATGTCTTCTAAGTTTTACAATTTATTGGAATATAAATTTTCAAAATAGTCCCTGATGATCTTCTGGATTTCAGTGGTGATTTCTCCTTTTGTATCTCTATTAATTTGGGTTCTCTCTCTCTCTCTCTCTCTCTTATTTTTTTTGTTTGGCTAAGGGTTAATTTTTCTTATTTATTTTTTCAAAAACCCAACTATTTCATCCATTATTTGTATTTTTAAATTATTCTCTATTTTATTGATTTTAGCTCTGATTTTAATAATTTCTTTCCTCTTTAAGTTCTGAAATTGTTTTTTTTCTTGTTTTTATAGGAACTTGATATGCATTATTAGGGTGTTTATTGGCATCTTTTTGATTTTTTAATGTCAGCACTCATAAGCTTTCCTTTTAGAATTGCCTTCATAGTGTTCCAGAGTATATTAATAAATTTAAACCTTGGTAAAAGAATTTAAAGATGATGTTAAAAAAGGAACTTCCTCAAGTTTTTGCTTCATCAAAAGCAAAAACATTTGTGCTTCACATAACACCATCAAAAACAATAAAAAGCTACTCATAGAACAAGAGAAAATACTTGTGAATAAAATCTGATATAGGACTTATTTCCAGAATATATAAAGAACTCTTATGACTTAACAATAAGAAATTGAACAGATATTTCTCAAAAAAAGCATTTTTCATGTGCTTATTATTAACCAATAAGCACATGAAAAATGCCCAGCATCATCAAATTTTTAGAAAATTCAAATAAAAATTTTAATGAAGCCTCACTTCTCACACATTAGGTTAAAATGAAAAGGAGAGACAATAACAAGTGTTGAAGAAATAGAGAAATTTGAATTCTCATATGTTGCTAATGGGAATTTCAAATGGCTCAGCTATTTTGGAAAATAGTTTTTGTTCCTTAAAACATATAGTCATAATGTGACCCAGCAATTCTACCCCTAGAAAGTTGAGAACATATATCCATGCCGTAACCTATAAATGTTCATGGCAACATTACAATAGCCAAAAAAGTGGAAACAATCCAAACGTTCATCTACTGATGAATGGTTAAAAATATGGTGTATTCATACAATGTAATATGATTTATCAGTATAGAGGAGTAAAGTACTAACTCATGCTACTGCCTGGATGAACTTTGAAAACATTATGCTAAGTGAAAGAAGCCAGTCATATGAAGGCACATAATGTATGATTCCTTTTGTATGAAATGTTCTGAATAGGCAGTGCAAGGAGACAGAGTAGGTTAGTGGTTGACAGGGACTTAAGGGAGGGAGGAATAAGGAGTATTGAGGAATAATGAGCGTGGGGTTTCTTTCTGAAGTGATAAGAATTAGGTAGTGATGATGCTTGTACAACTATTGGAGAAATTAAAAATTGATTTTATACTTTAAAAGAATGAAGCTGATGCTATGTGGATTATTTCTCAAAAATGTTTTATAAAAATATATACATTATGTATATGAATTATTTGTTTCTAAGCTTCAATCTCATTTTCAATTCATATTCCTACTCCAAACGCCCCACCTCACCCCACCGCACTTATGTTCTGTCCTAGTATCTTGACTCAGATCCTTTGCTCTGAGGGCAAGGAGAAGAAAGAGAGGAAAGATGGCTGCCTTCTCACCTGACCATCCATTGCAATGATCTCCTTAATTGGTTACATTTTTGTCCTAGCTCATTGTCTGTACAGGCTTGATGTAGATAGGTAGAAGCCACAAAAATCTTCATCATTCATCTCTTCTAAATTTTTCTAAGCATAGGGGTCTCTTGCAAACCTTAGCAACATCTTTGGCTAATAGTAGCCACCTGGTAGCATTAGTCATTCTTCCCCTTCTGCGTGTATCTCTGGAGTTCACATACATCACAGTTCTTGGCAGGATCTCCCCACATCTTTTCTATCTTCATGGCCCTCAAGCAGTAATATATTGTGGGAGGAAAAGAAGATTCTAAATCACAATCCCTGTAGATGGTAGGAGAGGAATGTCAGTGAATGCCTTGCTCAACAGTGTAAGAAACTATTTTTCATCAAAAATTTAGAAGTTTTTTGTTTGTTTGTTTAATTTTAGTTTCTTTTTCCTCTCCTCTGAATAAAAACAATTAGTTTACATTGATGCTCACCTGAATTATTAGAAAAATTTAGGATGAATTGAGTATGAGTAATTCTTTTATCTGATGTTTGTTATTGTTTATTTTGAAAAATGTGTAGGTAGTGGATTGTATCTGTTTAGAAGGATAAGATTTCTGTCTTTACAATCTTATAAAGGATGGCCTGCAATGTGTCACATTCTACTTTATTGCTTAATGATTAATAAATGTGTTTTCTTTCTCTAAAAATATAAGTAAATAAATAAATCACAATCCCTGCCATTCAGGTGCCTTAAATCTTGCTGGGGAAATTCTATGGCTATCACTGGTTGCCAATCTAGTATCAGTTTTCCAACCCAAACTGACCCCAGATTTTTTTCTAGCATCACCTATCATTGTCCGAAGGCTTATCCTTTTTAGATTAAACCAATCTTTATAATCTCTCTGCAGTGATATGTTCGGATATCAGTGACAAAATTTGAAGAAAGAAAACATAAGAAGCGGTTTACTGCAAGTTCTAGGGACAGTCTTCCTCATTCTTCTGGGAGATCTAACAGTAATTTTCCCTGCAAAGATGAAGAAGGACATAGCACAAACTGCTATTGTCTCACCCCCACAGTGTGTGATCCAGCTGAAACTGAGTTCCACATTGTGGGTAGTAGAGTGTCAATGTGAGTTCCTAGGGTAGAGATAGAGCAGCTGAGTCAACCAGTCAAGAGGTGGGATTTTTTGGTTCCCTTTTTAGGAAGTTTATAGATTTATTGGCTGTGAAAGCCAGTTTGAATTGGATTTTCTTATATTTCCAATCAGAGGTAATTCTGAGCTAATCACAGAAGTAAACAAAAAAAAAAAAAAAAAAAGAAAGAAAGAAAAAATCACCCATTGTGGGCTAAGGAAAACCCAAACTCATGTACCTTCTTTGTTCCATCTTTCATGCTGAGCCTGATTAACAGTATGTTCTCACACACAGAGACATTAATTAGGAATGCCCTTCACAGAACGCCGAATCCATCTTCCCCAGAAGGTTTCTTGTTTGTAGCTCAATATCACTCTGACACCAGATCAAAAAGTTTGTTTAGTAACTATCAAAGAAATATGTTGCTTCAGCAACTCTACCTCTTCTTCTTCTTTCTTTAAGTCATAAAAATTGACATATATAACTGTTAGACAAAAATTACAGGAGCCATTGTTTTGAACTAAGCTCCTGTACTGAGCCACAACAGACTAGGCTAAAAATAAAAATGGAGTCACTCATGCTAAAGTTCCACATCACCAAATTGAAACCAAGCTGTTTATTGAACCTTTGAGAACAGCCCAAATTCTCAAACAAAATTCTCAAATTTTGCAAGTTTCAATGGACGTGATAACGAAGTTCCCTGTCTTAATGCCCTCCACAAAAAAGTTATCTAAAGAAACCTGATGTTAACCAATCCGTTTGTTTCCTATTGTGTCTCCCTTTCCCTGCCTTTTACAGAGAACAACTTTGAAATGACCAATCCATTTTTTTGTTCTTTCGTTTCTGCTTTCTTCAACCTTTTTCTATTTATAAAACCAATCTCCTCTTCTCCATTCTGTAGGACCCATTCTATTTTATGGAATGAAGTGCTGCCTGATTCTGGAATTCAAAATAAAGTCAATTAACATCGTTTGAACCACTGTTGTGACTTTACCCACATAACTCACGGACACACAGTGTACACATCTGAAGTGTACGTATTGGTGAGTCTTACACATGTATACTTTCATTCAACAACAACCCACATGAAGAAACAGGCAGCTGCAGTGCCTGGTGGGTTCCCTCATGCTTCTTTCTTCTCTATCAAGTCCCACCCCTGCAAAGCTGCACTCCTGTTCTTTTTCTGTCACTATGATTAGTGTTGCCTGTCCTTGATCTTCATATTAAATGATTCAGTCTGCATGTGCTTTGTCAGGTCTGATTTTTTTGTTGTTTATGATTATGTCTGCAATTGTCATCCATGTGGCTGTATTCCGCGGTAATTTGTTCTTTCTCTTTACAGGGTAGAAATTTCATTATTGAATATCCCATTATTTATATAGATAGATGTTTGGATTTTCTAATGTCAGGGTATCACAAATAAAGCCTCTATAAACATTCTTGTATGTATCTATTTGTGATTTAGCTATATATCCAATTTCTGTCAGGTATATAGCTGCGAGTGAAAACTGTAGGGTGTATGTCCATTCAATTTTTATAGAATGCCAAACAGTTTTCTAAAGGAACCAGCCACTTCCCACCAACAATCTAGGCAAGTTTAAGTTGTTTCACTTCTTCTCCATCACTTGGTGGTGGAGGTCTTTAAATCTCAGTTATTCTATGGAAGTATAGTGACATCTAAATTTTTATTAGTGCTGTACTGGTAACTGATGATGTTCAACATCATTTTAATATTTATTGGCTATTTGGATATTCTCATTTGCCAACTGCCTGATCAAATCTTTTTACTATGTAGTAAAACAATTGCAATAACTTAAAATTGGGTCAAAATTTTTTTTGGTAGGAATTCTTCGAATACTTGGAATGAATCCTTTGCCAAATATATGTGTTCCAAATATCTCCTATCAGTCTATAATTTGCCTTTTTGCTTTCAATGTTAAACAAAAAGGTATTTTTTAAAAAACAGTGCTGGGGATGGAATCTAAGACCTCATGCTAGGCAAGTGTTCTACCATTGAGCTATACCCCTCACCAAAAAATTCTTAATTCTAATGAAAACCAGTTTATTGTTCTTTGCTATTATGACTACTGTTTTGTGTCCTGTTTATAAAATATTTGCCTCTCATGGTCTAAAGATACTCTTCTGCATTTTTTCTAGAACTTTATTGTCTTATCTTGCAGGTCAATGATCTATCTGAAATTGCTGTTTTATGTAGGTAGAGGTCAAGTTTTTTTTTAAACAATACAAACATGTAGTTGATCTAGCATCTTTATTGAAAAGCCCATATTTCTCCCTTATTTTAAATTGGATGATTCAATATGTGTGTGTATATTCTGAACATTCTAGTTTGTTCATTAGTCTATTAATCTATCTTTGCACAATTATCATAATCTTAATTACTACTGTAGTTTTACAGAAGACCTTGATATTAAATATTGGAAGTCCTCCAACTCTGTCCTTTTTCAAGATTGTTTTAGATGGTTCTATACATTTTCATATAAATTTTGGATTCAGTTTGTCAATTTAAAAACATTGCTTAGCATCCCTTATTTGGGATTCCATTGACCCTCTAGGAAAAAAATGGAGAAGAAGTAAAATTTTGCCACAAGTTAATTCCCAGGTCCTGAGCATGGGACATCCCTCCAATTTTTTTTTTAGCTCTTTGAAGACCCTTGATTTCTTGCTACAGTATTTTGCAACTTTCCATGGTCTTGGACATCTTTTGTTGGATTATTCCTAGATACTTGATAGAGGATTTTAATGCTATTGAAAAATGATATTTTCCCCTCATAATCCATTAATTTTTCTTTATTTTAAGAAAATTAAAGAGCTTTATTGACATATGCTGTACCTATTTAAGTGTACAATATGATAAGTTGGACATAAGTATTACAATTAAGATAATGAACATATCCCTTTTCTCAAAAATTTTCTCCTGCCCCATTACCATCTATCTCTCTTTTCTGGTCCCTCTCTTCCTGCCCTGCCCTTCCCATCCTCCACCAATCATGGACCTGCTTTCTATCACTATAGATTAGTAGACAAGTTTCTAGAATTTTTATGAATTTTTTTTTTTGGTCTGACTTTTTGTTCAGCATAACTATTGTGAGATTAATCTGACATATGTCACCAATTCATTCTTTAATTGCTTAGTATTGTATGAATGTATCACAATTTACTTGAGCTTTGGATGGAATTTGGGTTATTTCCAGTTTGGGAATATTACAAATAGAGCTGCTATGAACATTTGTATGAATCCGCATTTGCTTAAAGTTTTATATTTAAATTGGTTCTTGTGAGTATACTGAAATATAATTGATTTTTGTGTGTGTGTGTATCGACCTTGAATTCAGTGACCTACTACATTCACTCCTATTTGTTTATAGATTCTTTAGGGTTTTCTGCACATGCAATGTGTTAACCTAAATGAAAAATAATCAGGGAGTGATTGTTCAACGAATAATGATATTTATTTGGGAATAGCATTGCAATGGGAACAGCAGAGTATTGCAGTGGGAATACTCATGCCATAGCAAACACGGACAGATTCAAAAAGGTTAAGCCAAGGGGACGTTGTTAAGGACAATAATGAGGATGATTGCATCAGATATTTGAAATAGTACTGCTTGATCACATGATTAATAATAAGAGGGGTGTCATTATGATGCTGATACAGGCAGATGCTGGCCATGTCCTTGTAGAATTACTTTTTGTGTAAGGTTGTGGTGGTCTCTGTGCTTGTAGTTCTGACAGAGTTTTGTGATACTTAACCCCAGACAATCATGGGTAAAAATCTTTCTTCAGAACCTCTGAGCTTCATTTGCCTTTTCTTGGTAGAGTTGACACAAGCAACTCTATTTTTAAAAACCAAACATTGGTGCGTTATAATTAAAAATAATAGTGGAATTCATTATGCCATAGTCATACAGGCACATAAAATAATTCATGAACTCCATTTTGATTCTGACAGTTTTAACCTTTCTTTCACACTTCACCTATGAATAATGAGAACTTTACTTTTTCTTTCCTGTCTTTAAGTTCTTTTACTTGCCTTATTATACTGGTAGGTTTTCTACTACAATGTTGAGTAGAAATGTGATAATGGATACCCTTTTCTTTTTCCCTAATTGACAGGGAAAGCATTCAACATTTTGTCAATAATCATGATATTGTTCTATAATTTTTTTGTAAAAATGCTTTGTCTATTCCTAGTTTTGTGTTTTTGCTTTTTATGACTGGGTCTCAAATTTCATGTAATTTTTTGACAGTATTGAGATATTATGTTTTTTCATCTTTTATTCTACCAATCTTTTGGATTATATTGATTGATCTTCAAGTGTTAAATACCACTGCACTTCTGAAATAAACCTAAATAATGATTCATTTTCATGGTAACTCTAGGAATAGGGGGATTCTATATAAATTAAGTCTATTGTTATTCTGAGATCAAAACTCTTCTTTAAAACGTGTGTGTGTGTGTGTGTGTGTAAATATTTCGAAGTTGCTTTGCTTGCTTTCATGCCCTTTTAGTCATAATATACTGAAAACAATTACATTTTTAATTGACTTGGAGTTATTATTGTCATTGACATTTATTCCATGGATATTTATTTTATGCCTTACATTCCATTATATAGAAGAAGTAATGACCACTGATTAGGATGTGCTATAATAGTCAAGATCTGAAGATGTGTTCTGTAACTACACAGCACTCTGGATTTTTACTATTGCTGCTATTATTTTTGTTGAGTACCTCATATTGCTTTTTCCTTGTTTCTTGTTGTTTGAATGCTAAGTATTCTTACTGCTTTTATGTACTTTTTTTTCCTGGTGTTTATATTTTTCTCTCTCTTTCTCTGATTTTTCTAATAAGAAGTAAATAGTTAACTAAACTTGTTAAATTTGTATGTAAAGTAAGAGTAACTTGGTTCTGAGTGAGGGTATAGAAGATATTCCTGAAAGAAAAAAGCCCATGATCTTTATATTGCTAATGCTGGTTCCTTATCCTCATGTTCTCTGTTCTGTGTTAACTGAAGCTGCAGGACAAATGTTTGTGTTCCCCTGATTCATGGGCTGAGAGTATATGATGGTGTTGGGAGGCAAAGCCTTTGGGAGATGATTTGGACTTGACAGCAGCTCATGACCAGAGCTCCCTGGCCCCTTCCACAATGTAAAGATAGTGAAAAGATGGCGCTCTATGAACCAGAAGCTGAACCTCACCAGATAGAGTCTGCCAGCATCTGGATCTTGGACTTCTTGGCCAACTGTGAGAAATAAACTTCTAATGTTTACAGGGGACCCAGTTTAAGGTCATTTATTATGGCAGCTATTCATTTATTATGAATCAACTAAGAAAGTTGAGATCGCTGGATAAGTATATGATATTGTAATATATCATCATCTAGGCAGGCTGGACTTCATTCAAGTCTTAATAATTGAGAGTATTAATAGTGATGATAATCAAGCCAAATACAATAGTATATGTAATTTATATAACATATCGTGATTTTATATAAAATGAAATTATCAACTTTTCATATATAAAAGTATAGTTTATGAATTCAATTAATAAATTCTGTTTATAATAACAAACTAAAATGGCTAAACAGATTTTTTAATATTCCCTAGCCACAAAACTGAACTATCATCTCTTAGCTTCACTTTCTTTATAAGCTCATGGTCCTTACACTTGACTTTATTTATAGCTCCTGGTAAGATCTCCAACCTAGTTATTAAGCACATATTATGTACCAGTTCTTTTTTTAATCACTGGAACACAACATTGAAAACATCTCTCAAGGGGTTCCATCTGATTTGATAGCTCACATTTGGGTGGTTTGGGGTTCCCTACACCTCTAGGGTCCTTTGGAGATGTCTGGAGATGTTTATAATTTTCACAAATGGATGGGGAGCTGGCACATATGTGCTCCTGGCATGCAGTGGACACATGCCAGAGAGGTCATTAAACATCTTGCAGGGCACAGGATAGGCCTAAAGCAAAGAATGATCTGGTCTCAAAGATTAATAGAGCTGAGGCAAGAAATCCTGCTCTTGGTAGATGATGAACACATAGATAGATAGCTACAAGAAGGGAGTAAATGTGGTGTTGGCTTTTTTTTTTTTTTTTGAGTATCACGTATTAACAGAGTATCAAGGTAGGGCTGTTTTTGATGACATATTCTTTATAGCTACATTAAAACATGTTTTAATCATGGAAAATTTTAAGCACGTAAAAATAAAGTATAATAAACCCTATATACCAGCTTTAACCATTATCAAATATTAATTTTATTTCATATGCTGATGTCCCCTCCCTTCCACCTTGATAGAGTATTCTAAAACAAACCTTCATTCACATCACATACTTTTATTTGTAACCATTTCAGTGTGTACTTTTAAGAGAAAAGGGTTTCATTTTAAAAATGTAACTATTTATTTTTAATCACAGCTTTAAAAAAATCCTTAAAACACAGATATATTCTTTACATAGAAAACAAAAACAAGAATAAGAAGGGCCCTATCATATTTGTTGGATGTTATTAACAGATGTTTGACCTGCCTGCCCCAGCAACATCCTCTAGTTTTGAGGTGAAGAGGCTGAAATCTTTCTTCTCTTGTGTACCTTGTCAATTTGCACATTCTGTCAGAAGACTCCATGCTGAGTGATGCTACCTGGGCAAAGATCTAACATGAAATATTGGTCCAATTATTTTTTTAACATTGGCACAATCCACAGACCTGATTAAAATTCATTTGCACATCCAAACTGTCTGGTCAGGGCAAGATCAACAACAAACTGTTCCCTATGGCAAGTTCTTTCTTCATGCATCAGAGCAGGATGTAATTTCTCAACCTGCTTGGCCATCTTCCCTAAGAACAAAATGGTTCTGACCTAGAATTTCACTTGCTTCTGCATTTGGGAGCAGGAGAGGCGAATGGCATTTGTATTTTTTGGATTAAGCCAACTGTAGAAAATTCCAAATAGATTTCATGAAAATGAGTCAAGAAGAAGGCAAAGACATTAAAATTAACATCTTGCCTCCTGACTCTTTTCTTATGAGGTGCATCTGAGCAACGAGTATAGCAGAGAGCTCTGAGGATCTCCTAAAGACGAATCACCATGGTTTTGGAGGGAAGGAGCCTGGGTTCGATATCTCATTCTTCCTTGATCAGGCACCCTCCACTTTCTCTTTTATTATTATAATTATTTTGGGTATCAGGGATTGAACCTAGGGGTGCTTAATCACTGAGCCCCACTCAGTTCTTTTTTTTTGTATTTTACTTTTGTATTTTACTTAGAGGGTCTTACTGAGTTGCTAAGTGCCTGCTAAGCTGTTGAGGGTGACTAGATATAGATAGATATCCTCCTACCTCAGCCTCCTGAACTGCTGGAATTACAGGCATGTGCCACCACACCCAGCCCACTTTCTTATCTATTTCCTTACTCTAAAATATGTAAAGTAATAGTAGCTGGGGATGAGTTATTGGAAAGAATTAGTATAAAATGTTTATTATGGTGCCTGCTAAAGTAAATGCTTAATAAGTGGTAACCATTATTATCTGCTGAAAGATGTTTGAGTTCCTCCATTCTAGGAAAATGGGTGAGAAAAGTAAGTGTCTTAGCCTGTGCTGTCCAATATATGTCCATGTGATCACAAAGCACTCAAAATGTGGTCAGTCTGCACTGAGATGTGCTGTAAGTATCAAATTCCCACCCAATTTCCAAGTCTCAGTTTGACAAAAAAAGAATATAAAGTATCTCATTAATAATTTTATATTAATTAGGTGTTAAAATAATAATCTTTTGGGTACATTGGCTTAAAATAAGTTCATTAAAATCATTATTAACTATTAATACTAATGTTTAATATATATTATAAATTGTTAATATTAATTTACTTCTTTTTTTTAAATGCAGCTATTAGAAAATTTAAAATGAAGGCTCTGGATGTGGCTCAGTGGTAGAGCTCTTGTGTAGCATGCTCAATCCAACATAGACCAAAAAAAAAAAAAAAAAAGGGAAGAAAGAAAAGGGAACAATGAGGTTGGCATAATCTTTCTCCTGGGCAGCCATGGTTTAGGCAGTACTATCCTGAACTTGTGTGAAAGGGATCCTTGCATATCACACACTCACACACAAACAAATTCATTAAAGAATACATGGGCTCCTCTGACTCAGGATCAGTTCCCAGCTGAGGCACTGCAGAACTACATGCCTAAACATGTGCAAACATGTGCTCTCGGAGTAAGCATTGTTCAAGACTCAGGGAATCCATATTTTATATCCCAATACCATGAAGGTTTATGGGTTGTACCACTAACTGTGGAGATGGACATTGCTCCTAAGTCTGGGGAGAAATTGAGTGGGGAAAACACTGTAATGAAAGGCAAATCAATTAATTTATCAAAGCTTTCCCTGTGGCAATTGGTTTTGTGTAACAAGACATCATTCCCCAATAGCTCTGCCCCTCCATGTTCTTGCTTCTTTTTTGTGGTTTTGAATGTGCTTATGAATTTGCAGCAATGCACATGGGTCAGAGGACTGTGGTGGCATTGGAAGCCCTGCCAGGATCCCCCCTTCCATCCTGGCACTCCCTTTTTCTGTTTCAGGGGGTACTGCTCCAAGACAGTTCCCAGACACCTGCACTTGGAGGTATCACCTGGGTGACGCCATTGCTCACTGAAGCTGTAGAACTCCCACAGATGTGGCCAAGGCTAGACTTGGTCTGAGACGACATGAATTTTCATCTCCTTCCCTTCTTCCCTGGTTCCTCACAGGTATTTTTCCCAAGAGCCTGTCTTCCATAAATCATGTGCTCTCAGATCCAGTGAGTGGGGAACTGACCTAACAGCAACATTTTGCAATATTAATTGATATATATGTATTTATATCTTATATATCATATTATTTATACATAAATATATAATAATTATTATTTATATGCCATTGTTTATTTGTATCTGCTTAGGGGTTGGGGAATTGGTTCTAGGACTCCCCTCCCATCCCATACCAAAATCCAAGGGTACTCAAGCCCCGTTTATGAAATGGTATTTGCTTAGAACATATGTGCATTGTCCAATTGACACTAAATCATCTCTAAATGACTTAAAATACCAATACAATGTACATGCTACATAAATAGTTGTTATATTATTTAGGAATAATGACAACAAAGAGAGTCTGTAAAAGTTCACTACAGACACAACTTTGGATTTTAGATATTTTTTATTGAAGTTTTGAATATTTTGAAGCAGAGGCCAATTATATATAATTTGTGTAATTTATACGTAATATTAACCACTAGATGGACATTGGACACTAGACTCGTGGTGATGTAATATGAATTGTAATGCATTCTGCTGTCATAGATAACAAATTAGAATAAAAAAATAAAATTAAACAAAATTTTTAAAAATTTAAAAAATAAAAACAGATGTCAAATCCAAAAAAAAATTATGGCATATATTTACATCTTTTATAATAAACATTTACTATCCAATTAAATTAAAATGACTTAAAAATGACTTCCAGTTGTAAATAATTTTTATTTAAAATTTTGATATTAAGTTTAACTTTACATAGTAATAGGTAATTTATGACAACAGTAAACTTTTATAAACATTAATATATTTTTCATTTGCTTTATATTTAATAATATTTTAAAATTTTGCACAATTTGAATACATTTTATTTTTAGTCTCTTGGATTATTGTGGAACACAAATTATGTAAATATCTCTATAATAAAAACCTTAGTACCTTTTAGGCTTGTAGTAATATAAAATTCATAGCTCCATACATATTTTTCTATTCCTCTGTTACAAAGCTCTATTTGACAACATTACAGGAAAGAAAAAACTTTATTTAACCCTTCATTAACCTGATTTATAACTTTTAAATATTTCAATGTTTTGAATTTTAAATGTCCCCCAAAGACCAGGTACTACAGGCTTCTTAGTCTGTTGAAAGGTAATGGAACCTTTAGAAGATGGAGCCTAGTGAGGGGAAGTTAGATCACTGGGATCATGCTCTGGAAGGGAATATTGGAATTTTGGCACCTGCCTTTCTCTCTGTTTCCTGGCTGCTATGACATGAGCCTCACTACAAACCATGGTGATTATGAACTGAAACCTCTAAAAATGTGAGCCTCAAACCCTTTCCCTCTTTAAGTTTATCTTTCTCAGGTATTTTGTCGCAGTGATGGAAAGATGAATAACCTAAATACTTAGACATAAAATGGTGGTTCTCTGGTTTCTTGACTTCAGATAGGTAATTATCTAAGGGCTAGTACCAGTTTGGTGGCCTATGTAGAATTTTGGTGGCCTACTGCTTTCTGAGTGTTGTAACCTAAACTGTTTCCTAAAGTTCATTAAAGGAAATAGCTCTTTTTAAAATGGTGTAGTATCTCCTTGAATTATTGGTGCTCCTATCCCACACATACCTCCCAAATTCACTCTTAGAGTCATCTGTCTGAGCAGTGCAGTCAGCCTCCTGATGCATGTTCTGATGTGTATTTTGGCATTATGTTAGAAACACCTAGGTAGAGTCCAAAGTGTGCAGAGCCAGTCTCAGTACCTATGTCATTTTGTTTTATAAATTCCACTGGAAGCTGTGTCATGGTTTCCTCTGCCTAAGGATCTCCTTCCTGTTGATGACAAACAATAATGTCCTTTTACCCAAATCCCATTGGTTGCAGATCTGGAAAACAGTTCATGCTACCTGTACAGATACCTTAAAGTATCTCTCTTTTGCTTTGGTTTAGATTCATTAATGTGGGTTGGTCTGACTATTTAAGCTGGTACACACTGGTGTCACAGTTTTATCTTCTAAGTTTTCTTGAGGGAAGTCTCAGATTTCTAGTCCCTTGACCCATGGAAACCTCATCACCCTTTATGATACACATTCATAATCTCTTTATGATACACATAGTCTTTTACAAAAGTTGTGTATCTCCTTAAAATGGTACCCATCACATATATTTTTAAAAGGGTAAAGCCAATAATTTGTGGAAATACTTCATTTCGTCGTAGCAAATCATGGTTTCAGCAGAAACAATGACAATCCTTGTGAAGAACATCCTGGGTCTATTTCTCAGTGGCTGTTCCTTCAGGTTGGTTGTTGGATGGTATGGGTCAAGATTTTCCTTACATTGGAGACAGAAACCAAGGGAGTCCAAGTGTTCATTACTTTAAAAAAACTATTTATTTTAAAAAATCATTGTAAAATACACAGAGCATAACATTTACCACTTTCATTGTTTTTAAGTGCACACTTTGGAGGTATTATGTTTATCCACATTGTTGTTAACAACCATCCTTACCATCAAGCCACAAAACTCTTTTCATATTCCCAGACTGAAATTCTACCCATTAAACAACTCCTCATTCTCCCTCCCTCTGTGCGGGGACAGACAGATGAGGATGGTAGGAACACGAGGTTAAGAGGATAATGCTATAAAATGAGCCCACTGTGATGACCCTTGCATGCTTTCTCTTCCAAGAAGCAATTTACCTGCAGCCCTGCCTGGCCTAAGTGGACAGGATGTGTCACATTCCTCAGCAAACTATGTTATTTGTAGGAGAAATGCAGGCCCCAAATAATACCAATGGGAAGAACCCAGGAGACTTTGGTGATCAGATCCTGAAGCTTAGGGAGATAAGAGAGTTCCTCCTAACCATAAAATCTGTAAGAATGTATGGTTAAGCATCCAATTAGAACTGGTCAGCATGAGCCAACATGACCCACAGTAACTATGACAGGGGGGACTTGAAAGTGTGATGTCAGTTTGCTGTCAGTCAAAAGCCAAGAGGTGGACCTGCGCAGGACTCTCTGGAAACTTCTCTGGGATCCCCAATAAAACTGGAGTGCAGGAGAGGCATGTTGTTCTTCTGCTCTCTCGCTTTAGAGTGTGCCCTTTCCCTATCCCTTCAATAAACTCATTCCTGTTACTCTGAGCAACAAGTCTGAAATCTTTCTGACTTGATCACAAGAATTGAGGTTTGAATGGGGGAAGGTTTTCACCCTGCCTCAGTTTTGTGGAAGGCCCCAACTCTATAATACCTTCATCCCTGGCAACTACAGTTCTACTTTCTCTATCTATGCAATTGACCACTCCAGGTTCCTCATGGGAGTGAAATCATATAATAGTGAAATCATATAATATTACTTTGTAAGTAATAATCTTCAGTGCTTACCAATGGGCTTCCTCACAAGTCATTATAATAAAAATTATTCATGGGCTAGAGTTGTGGCTCAGTGGTGAGCGCTCGCCTGGCATGTGCAAGACTCTGGGTTTGATCCTCAGCACCACATAAAAATAAACAAAATAAAGGTATTGTGTCCAACTACAACTAAAATTAAAATATTAAAAAAATTATTCATTACCATGGCTATGCACCCAGGTAAATGTATTTTTCTATATCCCTGGGTGCTTTGTAGCAACATGCATATTTACATAGACCTGATAATGGTGGTGATTATATAGGCTGGTGTGCTGTTTTGTGTATAATTCTTCATAATCATTTTATCTGGGGGTGGAGTAGTCACTATTTACTTAAAACCTGCTTCTTTTTTGAGTGTTTTAGACTTGACCTAACCTGACAGCAATATTCAATGTAAACTGGATATCGTCAGTTTTAGTAGAATCCTGTGATGTAATAAAATTTGGCATTTGTTTTCCGATTCAATTTCAGGTCCATTTTTCAGAAGGCAGTTCAGTCACCCACATGGATCCATAGGGACAACCTAATTATTTCCCATCACCCATCAACTGCATTGCCCAGAGAGCCCTGGTGGCTGCAGCGTTTCACTGTGACAGGTAGCAGATGCTGCCTGTCAGGAGTCTTCTAGAAGGGGGCTCCTCAGTGATGAAAATGAAAATAGTGATAAACCCTACTGGTAGCAGGAAGAGAGATGATGGGAAAGGACACATAAAACATATCCTCATCGATTATAATAACAAATTAATAGTCAAATTACAAGATTAATAAATGAAAAGTATACAGTTATTTTTAGAAAATATCAATGACCAGAAACACAAAAACTAAACAGTAAGACATGATTACCTCTGTGACCAGTACCAGATATTTCCTCTATTCAATTAGATTTTTAAAACTATGTATGTGTTTATCTTTCATTTTTAAAAAAGCTCACATAATTTAAAATTAATAAGAATCCTATGATTTTTAAGTGTTGCTGAACTTATAATAGCTATTTTGTCATTATATATTTTCTTTGTGTATATTAAAAAGGAACATTATTACATAAAGGACAGAAATTTTTGATGAAAAAAGTGATATTCATATTTGAAATGTATTCAGAGATAAAATAACAGTAGTTTAGAAACAATAGAGAGAGGTATAAATAAAAACAAATGTTTTTCCAGATGTAATGGTGCACATCCGTTATCCCAGCTACTCAGGAGGCTGAGGTAGGCTGATCACAAGTTCAAGGCTGGCCTGGGCAACATAGTGAGACCAAGTGTCAATAAATAAATAAATGATTCTAGGATAACTTTCAAATCCAAATTTAAAATATCTAGGAAAGAATAAATCAAATGAAAAAATTTTTCCCATTCTACTTGATTAGTGTATACTTTATGTGTTTTTATATATGTTCTACTTTATGTATATTTTTACATATATTTTCCACTTTTATGTTATCTTATAATGCATATATTATTGTACACAATGAATATAGTTATATACAACTCTATAGAACATAATAAATATTTTAATGTTTAATATATTTTCACAAGACCCGATTAAAATTCACATGAAAAGTATGAGTTTTATTCTTGTAAGTGCACAGTCTTTCTAAAGTAGCTACACATCTTAGTAACTAACAACCTGAAATAATTCTGTTTAAGAAAATCCTTCCACAAAGCCCCATACTACAAAGAAGATCAATTGGGAGGATCTGTACACATTACCAAGAATTCACATAGGGCTTCCTTAAATGGTGGTCTTCACTAATATAAAATTCAAGTTGAGGTTTAAAAACCAAATAAATGCATAGCTTTTTAGGAACACATTCATCATTTCAAGAATGCAGGCTTGTAAAAAGCAAGTGTTAAGAAGGGTGTGATTACTTGAAAATGTGTGATGAATGTTCTGCCTCATTAAAATGCAAAATGCTGTTTCAAAGAGAGGCAGCAGAGTAAAGCCATTCCAATGTGTAAATGGATGAGAGGGCAGATTCACAAAGATGCAAATGTTGAGTAGCTTCCGTTACCTACATGTGCTGCCCATGGAATATACACTTGGGTGGAATAGAATGGGGATGGACTTGCCCAAACTCTGCACTTCTTTGAGACCTATGATTTTAATTTGTAACTTCATCTTCAGATTTCCCAGAACTTTTGAAAATATAATTCTGTGCCAGTGACCGGCAGGCACTTGAAACAAGGCTAGACCATCCATTGGCAGATGGTTTCCATTGGGCAACTAATCTGTCCATTGTATTATGGCTTACAGCAAACCTCAACTGCAGTTGGCAGACAAACCGACTTATGTGGGAAAATTTTGTGTGCTAGGGAAAGGAATTGAATAGATCAAAGAGATTTATTCCTTCCCAGATGCCTCTGAGTCTATATTATCATATTATATGGGTCAATCATAGCTTGCATGGTTTCTGAAATAAAAGGGAAAGTAAATTCACATGTCTGATTCCTACGCTTTTCTCTTTTCATTTCATGATTTTCACCAATTATAGGTTCAAATGCTTTTCTGTTAGAAAGCCAATACTTGGTAGAAAATGTCCAATCTTAGATTTATTTGCAGTTAAAGTTTAAGGTACTCTAATGAATAAGTAAGGCAGAATAAAGAAGATTCTGTTGAAGGAAAAAAAACTGAGACCACTTTATCAAAGTTTACATGAGACAGTAAAAATATTTTTAAAATCTAGAACCAGACAGCACTCCTGTAAGCACAAAATGCTGGAGATGGGAGCAGAACCTTATGGTTCAGCACTGTCTTTTATTCAGCAGTGGAGTCAGGCATCAGATAGGCTCGCTTTCTGGGTAGAAAAAGGCCCCTGGTTACAGAAGGGGTTTGGGGTTTTATAGGTTACACTGAGAGATGGCTTGTCAGTGGGCATTCAGGAAAGAGGTTGTGAAAATTTGAGATTGTTTTTACTGGGCAAGGATGGGGGGTGTGGTCCAGTTATTAGCTCCCAGTGCTTATGTTGTCCTCTGGGGGCCTCATATTGTCACTGGGGCAGGATTAATGTGTAGCTTTACTGTCATTGGGAGGGAATTTACTGGGAAAGGATCAGTGTTCATTCTCTTCCCATAGGCCGCCGTTTTAGGATTGAAATATGTTTCGTTCGCAGGGATTGTCTTGCCAGTGGCAAAAAAATTAACTGGGGAAGGATCAAGGTTTTGTCTTCTTCCTCTCTGCTTCCTTCAAGGTCACATTGTCTTGGGGGTTGTCATTTTCCATATCCTTCAACTCCAAACTGAAGATGATCCACAATGCCCCTACTTCCAGCAGGGAGCTACTTTTACATGGAGAAAAACAGGAAATGAGATACAGAGATTATCTAATTGGTGCAATTAGTTTGGTGGTGGTCCTATTTGGGCCTAATTTCTAACTTTCAGTTTGGGATTGGCTGAAGCCTAGTTGCTTCCTTACAATGTTATATTCTTGGGTTGGGTTACAACCTGCTTGCATGTCAAGCAAGATTGTAGTTCACTATATATGAAGACCACATTGTGCCCGATTTATAATTCAAGCACGAAGGGCAATGTAGGCCAAATTATTTCAATTCAGGGGTTCTTATGTTGGAAGAAAGAGAATTAAAAAGAAAGGCATCAAACATGAGCAGTCTGGCTAAGCTGATGGTATGTTATTATTCACAGTGGTGCTGACCTTCACAGTGGAGTTGTAAATGTTACAACTGCTATGTTAAATTGTGCAAATAGAAAAAAACAACAACACACACTTTCTAGACCATGAACATTACTGTGTGTGGAACTCAAAGATAATGAGGAGAGAGAAGATTATGCTTAAGGCAATTTCCATTGGTCAGAGTCCTGTGGATCTGGCTAGAAGAGAAAGAAGAAGCATGTGCAATCGCATCTCATTAGCCAGGTTGGGGTACAGAGGCACAATGCCTACTCTTCGTCCTTCTGGCTGAATGAGGGTGGAAAATGTTCAACATACCTGTGGGTGACAATGGGGTGAAGAACCCATTCTAATTAGGGAGAATTTCTTAGGTAACATGTGACTGCTCATCATTCTGGGGTTTTGCTTTGAAGATGTATTTTTATTTGCTTTTAATGTGTTTTTATGGGGCTGGGGATGTGGCTCAAGCGGTAGCACGCTCGCCTGACATGCGCGCGGCGCTGGGTTCGATCCTCAGCACCACATACAGATAAAATAAAGATGTTGTGTCCGCCAAAAACTAAAAAAAAAATAAATAAATAGATATTTTAAAATTCTCATTTTCTCTCTCTCTCTCTTTAAAAATTTTTTTAATGTGTTTTTATATTTTGAACTTGTCAACAGGGGATACAATCACACGATTTAACGTCACCTGAAATCTAAGAAGGTAAGTGCAGTTGAGCCTGCCTCCTGCCTCTGACCACCCATCTGTCACCACCCTCACCTTTGTCACTATCGATAATTTCTGGCCTGCACCTTCAAAGTATTCTTATTTGTACACAAGCAACTGCAAATATATATTTTTTACTTCCCTCTCCCTTTTGGTTTACACAAACAGTATCACAATCTACACTCTCTTCAGAACCTTGCTTTTTCAATTAACAACAATGTTCCTGAATGTTTCCTCTTGTCCTCAAACCATTTAGTAAACAGTTCACCTTTTCATCCACTGATTTTAGATGCAATTCTTTGTTGCAAATTCTTGTATTTGGGTATATTTCTGGGCTGTTTGTTTGATCACATGTCTTTGCTTCTGTTCATAATTATAACTTTATGTTTTGATATTTTCTTTTCTTTTCCAAAGTTTCCCTAGCTATTTTTGTTTGTTTGCTTTTCAACATGAAGGGTAAGACTAGTTTGTTTAATTTAAACATGAAACAACAACAATAATAGCAAACAAAACAATAAAAATACCTCTTGGAGTTTAATTTATAAATTAACTTAGAAAGAATTGCCATCTTGTTGATGTTGAAGATTTCCATCCAAATACATGAATGTTTTTCCATTTGTGTTTAAGTCTTATGCTGATACTTGACATATTTTTATATAGCTTCTGTGATTTCTTGTTCATTAATTCCAATGAATTTTTTGTTGCTGCCATTGCAAGCAGACTACGTATCAGGATAGGTTCCCGTAGAAAACAAATGACTCAAATTGGATAACTTGAGATGAAAGTGATGTTTATAAAAACGTGAACAAGGTACAGGGAAATTTAGGGCACAGTTCTTTGGGGTTAGTAACAGCAGTCTTGGGTCCTTTGTTCCCACACCTGGGCATGAATGGTTGAGGAGAAGGAGAATTCGCTGTGATGTAGAGACAGAACCCGTATAGGAGGTATAGCCCTGGTCCAGTGACATATTAGTCCACTGTGATCCCACCAGAAAGAACAGGGGTGGAGGAAGAAATGAACACGCATCTTCCTCTTCTTCCTCTCTTAGGTCTTCATCTGGAGTCACCCAGTGGCCAAGGTCAACCAGAGGCAGGAGGATAAGAGAGTCCATTGATAAAATCAATATAATTAAACCTATCTGAGTATAGAGCATTCTTGAGTTAGGTGAGAACGACTCTAGAAGACAAATTGGATATCCAACATAGTGTCCTTTCTTCCCCTGAACCTTCTGCTGGTTGTTATTTTTGTATTTAAAGGATTTTGATTTTTTTTTTTTTTTGGTACCAAGAATCGAGCCCAGGAACACATAACCACTGAGACACATTCTCAGCCCTTTTTAAAAATTTTTTATTTTGAAACAGGACTTCACAAAGTTGCTTAGACCTTGCTAATTTGCTGAGATTGGCTTTGAACCCTCGATCCTTCTGCCTCAGTCTCCAGAGCTACTGGGACTACAGGTGTGTACCACTGTCCCCAGCTAGGATACTGATTTTTTCGTATGATTTTTCTTTTTGCATCTTTTGAGGTACAATTTGCATTTAATATAAAACTGAGATTTTAAGAGAACAATTCAATGAGTTGGGTAAATGTAAGCCCCTCCAGTTCCTTTGTGCTCTCTTATGGTCAATTTTTCTACCCTAACCTGGACATAAGACAATTACTGATCAGATTTTTTTTTTTTTACTATCATTTTGTCTTTTCTGGAACTTCATATAAATGGAATGATGTGTTGTCATTTGGATCTGACTTCTTGCACTTTGCATGTTATTTTCATGTCTCATCCATGTTGTTGCATATATCAGCAGTTTATTCTGACATTTTGCTAGTAGTTTTCCATTGTCCAGATATACAACTTGTTTAATGTCTACTCACTAGTTAATGAGTATGTGGTTTGTTTCCAGTTTGGGGCCACTAAGAATAATGTTGCTGTGAATGCCCACAATGCCTTTGTGTGGATAAATGTACTTATTCTTGGTTATACAGTTAGAAGGGGAGTTGCTGAGTTAAATGTTAGTTTGTGTTTTCAAAATGAGTATACCAGTATAGTGTAACCAACCACTGTGAGTGTTCCAGTGACTCTGTCTCCATGTTGGTGCTTGGTATTGTTAGCATTTAAAATTTCAGCACTCTAGCAAGTATAGTGTTATCTCTTTGTTTCTTAATTTGCATTTCTGTTAACCAGTGATGTTGAGTATCTTTACTTATTGGCTATTTACATGTATTATTTTGTGAAGTGTCTATTTAAATCTTTTGTCCATCCCCATCACCCCTGGGATTGAACCCCAGGGATGCTTACCCACTGAACTATGTCCCTAGTCCTATTTTATTTTGAGACAGGGTCTCATTAAGTTGCTTAGGGCCTCGCTAAGTTGCTGAGGCTGGCTTTGAACTACAATCCTCCTGCCACAACCTCCCAAGTCTCTGGGTTTATAGGTATGTACCACCACACCTAATCTTTTGTTTGATTGAGTTATTTGTCTTCTTGTTGGAAAGTATAGTAGTTCTTTATACTTGCAGGATACGAAACCTTATTTGGATGCATATTTTGCAAATTTTTCTCTCATTTTATTTTCTGAAGTGGGTTGCCAAAGTCAAATAAAAATGTATAGACAAATCTTCACACAAGAGATTTCATTTAGGAATAAACAAACAATAATATTGCAATTCAGGATATGAGCACATTTTTGGGGCCTCTCTAGTATGTCTGAAAAACAAAAAGAGAGCCAGGTACAGAGGTGCACACTTATAATTCCAGCAGTAGGGCTTGGGAGGCTGAGACAGGACAATCACAAATTCAAAGCCAGCCTGAGCCACCTAGTGAGTCCCTAAGCAACTTACTGAGATCCTGTCTCAAAATATGAGAGTTTAAAAAAAAAAAAGGCTGAGGACGTAGCTCAGTAGTAAAGCCCCCAGCCCCTCTTTTTTTTCTTAAAGTTTTAAGATTTTAACTTTTAAATTTAGGTTTGTGATCTATTTTGAGTTAATTTTTGGCACATTGTAAAAGATAAGAGTTTGAAGGTTTTTTTTCCCCACATGGTAACTATTCCAGTGCCATTTATTGAAAAACTGATTTTCGCTCGGTGAAGTATCTTGGCACTTGGTTAAAGATCACTTGACTAAGTACATGTGGGTTTACTTCTGGGCTGTACTTTGTCCCACAAATGGGTGAGTCTTTCTTTATACACATGCCACACTCTCTTGATGATTTCCTCTTACAGCAGTCTTGATATCAGGTAGTTTAAATCATCTAAATTTTCTCCTCTTTTAAAATACTGCTTAGCTATCTTAATCATTTGCATTTCTGTATCAATTTTAGAATCTACTTGTCAATTTCTACAAGAACATGGTTTCTGTGATTTTGATTAAAATTTCATTGAATCTAGTGATTCAGGAAAACATGTTATGCCAACAGTATTAAGTCTTCCGGTTCATGAACACAGCATCTCTCTCCATTTATTTGGGTCTTCTTTACAGTCTTTGAACATTGTTTTGTATTTCTCAAATCTTCTGCACATTTTCTTAATTTTTTTAATATTTATTTTTTAGTTGTAGGTGGACACAATATCTTTATTTTATTTTTATGTGGTGCTGTGGATTGAACCCAGTGGCTCACATATGCTAGGTGAACGCTCTACCTCCAAACCACAACCCTAGCCCATCACTTTGCTAAATTTATCATAAAATATTTTCTATACTATTATAAATGTAATTATTTTTTAAATGTCATTTCAATTTTTTGATGTTAATATATAGAAATAAAAATGATTATTGTATATTGATCCATTGATCTTGTTAAAAATCACCTACAAGTTCTAGTAAACTTTATATACTATATTCCCTTAGGAGATAGAAAGATAGGTAGATATAGAGATATATATTTACATTTTTGTATATGACATGTTGCCTGCAAATAAAGACAGTTTTACTTTTTTTAAATAAACTCTTTGCTTTTTTTCTTGCCTTAATGAACTGTCTATGACAATAAGTATAATGTTGAATGAAAGTTGGAAGAATGGATACCTTTGTCTTGTTCCTGTTCTAACATAGAAATCACGTAGTTTTTTTTAACAATTCAATATGATGTTAGCTCTAAGCTTTTTACAGATGTCCTTTTTCATATTGGGGAAATTTCATTCTAGTCTGAGTTTGCCAAGAATTTTTATCAAGAATGGGTATTGAACTCTGTCAAATAGTTTTGTTTGGTTTTTTTTTTTGTTTTTTTTTTTTGTGCATCTGCTGAAGTGATCATGGTTTTTCTCCTTTATTTATTTTTTTTTAATAAGAGGAACCACACTAATTCATTCTCACATATTGACCTTACAGTGCATTTCTTGGACAAACCTCATTGGATCATGATATATTAATCTTTTGATACAGTGCTAGAGTCAGTTACCTAATATTTTCTTAAAGATTTTCACATTTATGACCACGAAGGCTGTTGGCTAGAGTTTTCTCCTTCCGCCTTTGTCAGGTATGAAATCATGTAAGCATCATAACATGAATAGAGCAGTCTTCCCTCCTCTTTTTCCTGACCTAGTTTGTGAGAGATTGGCATTATTCGTGAGAGAATTCATCATGAAGCTGTCTGGCACTACAGTTTTCTTTGTGGGAGGGTCTTGAATAGAAGATTAACCTTAAGAAACAATGATATTTATCAAAAAGCTTCCTTATAAAAAAAAAAAGCACCCGGTGAGGTTTTATCAGTGATAGTCTACTCCTCTTAAATATTAGGGAACCCCCCGTTATTTAGGCCATTCAAAATTTTCCCACATTTTTATTGGTGTGTTGTAGTTGCACATAATGGTGGGATTTGTTGTTACATGTTCGTACCAGCACACAATATAGTAACATAATTTGGCCAATATCATTTCCCAGTATTTCCCCTTTTCCTCTATCCTCCCTCCCCGGTCCCTTTCCTTTACTCTACTAGTCTCCCTTCACTTTTTATTAGATTCCCCCACAGACACACATCTTTCTTTTCCTTTTCCTCTCTAGTTTTCACATATGAGCGAAAATATGTGACCCTTGACCTTCTGAGTTTGGCTTATTTTATTTAACATAATGATATCTAGTTCCATCCATTTTCCTGCAAATGACGTAATTTCATTTTTCTTCACAGCTGAAGAAATGTGTATATGTGCCACATCTTCTTTATCCACTTAACTATTGATGAGCATCTAAGTTGGTTCCATAGTTTTGGCTATTGTGAATCATGCTGCTATAAACATGGATATGCATGTATTGCTATAATACAACTTAAATCTTTTAGGATAAATACCAAGGAGCAGTAAAGCTGGCTCATATGGTGGTTCCACTCTTAGTCTTTTGAGTTACCTCCATGGTGATTTCCATCGTGTTTGTACTAATTTACAATCCCATCAACAGGGTAAAAGTGTTCCTTTTTCTCTACAATCTCTCTAGCATTTATTATAATTTGTATTCTTGACGGCTGCCATTCTGACTCATGTGAGATGAAATCTCAGTGTACTTTTGATTTGCATATCCCTAATTGCTAATAATGTTTAATATTTTTTCATGTATTTGTTGGCCATTTGTATTTCTTCTTTTGAGCACTGTTTACTTCATTTGTCCAACTGTTGTTTTTTTGATGTTAATTTTTTTGAGTTCTTCATATATTCTAGATATTAATCCTCTGCCAGAATAATAGCAAAGATTTTCTTTTCACATTTCTAATTGTTTCCTTTACTATGCAGAATCTTTTTAATTCGATGCCATTATATTTGTTAACTTTTGACATTATTTCCTGAGCTTTAGGATCCTATTAAGAAAGTCATTGACTGCGCCTATATGCTGGAGTGTTGACCTTACATTTTTTTCTAAGGGTTGCATAGTTTCTGATCTAATTCCCAGGTCTTTGATTCATTTTGAGTTGATTTTTGTGCAGGATCTAGTTTCATTCTTCGAAATATGGATAACCAGTTGTCCCGGCACCATTTGTTAAGACAGCTGTCTTTTCTTCAATGTATGTTTTTGTCAGCTTTATCAAGGATCAGATGACTGTATCTCTGTGGGTTTGTCTCTGTGTCTTCTATTCTGTACCAGTGGTCTATATTTCTGTTTTTATGCCAGTACCATGCAGTTTTTGTTACTATAGCTCTGTAATATAATTTGAAGTCAAGTATTGTGATGCCTCCAGCATTGCTTTTTTGGTTTAGAATTGCTTTGGTTATTCTCGGTGTTTTGTTCTTCCAAATAAATTTTAGGACTATTTTTCTAGTTCTGTGAAGAATGTCATTGGTGTTTTGATGGGGATTGCATTGAATAGTTATATTGCTTTTGGTAGTAATAGAGTCATTGAAATTTATTGAAAGATTATGTTTCCATATGTTTTATTGAAATTTTATGAAGGTTGTCATATATATCATCTTTCATATGCTTTGGAATTCAAAATTATTGATTATAGGATTAGCAAATATTGGCAATATTAAAAGATTAACCATTAGGACTATAATAGTTATCACTGTTAGGAAACATATTAGTAAAATTAATTGCCTTATAAAGAAAAAACAATCTTAATCTTGTTTTAGGGCAGTTCAAGTTTTCTGTTTTTCTTTAGTCTGTTTTCTTGACTGTCAAGAAATCTATTTCATCTAAGTCATTGAATTTGGGAAGCTTAATGTGGTTCAAACTAATTCCTTAATATATTGTAGATACTGTAGTGATAGTCCTCTTTCATTTTCAATTGGTAATTCATGCATTTAATTAACCAGTTAGAGGTTTAGCATTTTTCTTGATATTTTCAAAGAGCAAACTTTTGGTTTCATTGATTTTTCTTTCTAGTATGCCCATTTCCTATTTCATTGATTTTCAGTGTTGTCTTTCTTACTTCTTGCAAAATTCAGATATGGTGGGAATTGGTTAGGCCGTGGGGATTCTGCCTCCACGAATGGATTAATGCTGTCTCAGGGGATTTCTAGCTTTCATGGTACATTGAGAGCAAGTTGTTTGGAAACAGGGACATTCTACATGTCTGGTCCCTTCTGCATGTGACCCTTCTCTTTCCACTCCTCCACCATGTTGTGGTATAAACCAAGGGGGTCTTTTGCTGGAATTTAGGCTCCATGCTGTTTGGACACCCCAGCCACCAGAACTGGGTGCTTAACAAAATTCTTTTTTCATAAACTACCCAGAATCAGGTATTTTGAAACACAAAATGGACTAGGACACTTGTCCTTTGAGTTTGTATGACTATGAAATCTCCCTGTTTATCCCTAGTATTACTTCTTCCTTAAAATCCATGTCTGTGATAATATAGCTACTCTGGCTTTCTCATGCTTGCTGTTCACCTGGCACATCTTTCATTCTTTTACTTTCAACTTGTTTGCATCTTTGGGCTGAGAGCACTTAGGTGGGTCTTGTTTTTGTGTTCTCTCTTCCAGTCTGTATCTTTTGATTGGGTTGTTTAGTCTTTTTACATTTAGTAATTGATATGATTGCTTTTAAGTAAGCCATTTTACTCTTTATTTATTATTTGTCACATTTATTTTTTAAAATCATTCTATTTCTTTCCTCCTTTCTTTAATGTGTTAAAATTTTTTAGGGGCTGGGGTTGTGGCTTAGAGGTAGAACACTTGCCTAGTATGCGTGAGGCACTGGGTTCAATCCTCAGCACCACATAAAAATAAAATAAAGATATTGTATCCACCTATAACTAAAATATAAATATTTAAAAAACAAATAATTTTTAGTATACTACTTAATTAATTTATTGGCTCCTTAACTGATTTCTTTTCATTAGCTTTTTAGTGGTTGTTTTAGGATTACGTTTGCATCTTTAACCTACTAGGCTCTATTTAAGTTAGAACTACTTCTGGTAAAATGTAGGAACCTTGCAACAATACAGTTCTATTTATTCCTAACTTCTTCTGCTCTTGTTGTCATGCATATTACTTCTATACATTTCATAAACCCAATAATACTGTGTTCTAGTTTAGGCTTTAAGCAGTCATATGTCTCTAAATGACATTAAGAGAACAAAAAGTATATTAGGTGTGTGTATACGTGTGTGTGTGCACGCGTGCATGTGTATGAAATCATGTGTACTTAGCACATTTTTCATTCTCTTTGTTTCTTCCTGTATATCTGAATTACCTCCTAGTGTCATCTGCCTTTAACCTGAATGACCTCCTTTAGAATTTTTATAGAGGGAGCCTCTTAGTATCAAATTTTCAGTTTTCTTTTATCTGAAAAATATCTTTAGTCTAACTTTATTTTTGAAGTATATTCTTCTAGAAAAATAGAACTCTTGCTTGACATACTTTTACTTTGAGTTCTTTGGACATAAACTCCAGCATTTGCTGGCATCCACTGGCTCAGATGGGAGGTCAGTCCTTATTTCATTTTTTTTTCTGTGATGTATCATTTTTATTTTTCTGCTTTAGACATTTTCTCTTTATATTTGACTATTCATAGTTTGACTATGATGTGTCCAAGTGTGTTCTTTAGGTTTGTTTAATTTGGGTTTTGTTGACTTTTTTGAATCAATTTTTAATTGCTTTTTTTTCTGGATCTTTTGTTCTGCCAAATAAATTTTGGACTGTTTTTCTAGTTCTGTGAAGAATGTCATTGGGGTTTTGATGGGGATTGCATTAAATCTATATTGCTTTTGGTAGTAGTAGGGTCATTCAAAATTATTATTATCTTTCTTCATTCATTCTCCCCCCTACCCCAATCCCCATCTCACCTCTTTCCGTAATTCCACTTGAATGCATGTAGGAGTGTTTGGTATTGTTGCATAGGTCTCTTGACATTTTTCATAGTTTTGATCTTTTAATATCTATTTTTCAATTAAATAATTTCTATTGGTTAATCTTTAAGTTCACTGATTAATGCTTCTGTTGTTTATATTCTGCTACTGAGCCTCATAGTGACCTTTCATTTCAGTTACTGTAAATGATTCTCAAAGTTGTACTTGTCTTTCATTATTTTTCACTGCTTACACGTGATTGCTTTTAAATAATTTTGTTCAGCCTTTGTCATTGCCTGAGGAAGAAATTGTTACCTTCATGCCCGCATCACAAAAAATCTCTCCTTGGTATATTAATTTAATATACTGTTATTTTCTCAAGTCCCTTTATTGCTTCTAATAGCCTAATAACTGACCCTCTAGGCATATATCATCTTCAAATACTGATAGTGTTAGCATCTACTATGGCTTGAATGTGTACCCCAAAGTTCATGTGTTTGAAATTTGACCCCCAATGTGTGGTGGGGCCAAATGAGAGGTGTTTAGATATTTTAGTCATTGCCATTATGAATGTACTAATGCTATCACCATGGGAGTAGGTTTGCTATTACAGAAGAGGGCTCCTTTTAAAAGTATAAAATTAGACTCCTCTTGTTCTGACTCATCTATTTCTTATTCTTCAACATGCCACCAACTCAGGAAGGCCCTTAGCAGATGCTAGTTCCTCAGTTGTGAGGTTTCCAGTTTTCAGAACTATGAGAAATAAATTTCTATTACTTATAAACTATTCACTCTATGATATTTTTGTTATAGTAGCACGTAACAGTCTAACACATCATCTTTACAATTTTTATATCTCTGATTTCTTTCTTTGGTCTAAACACATTGAGTAAGATTCTCAGTAAACAACAGTGGGTATAGGCATCCTTGCATTATCCTGATGTTGGTGGGGTTGTGTCTAGTGTTTCTCGAGGAAACCTAATGCTATTATTTAAGCTAATATGGAAATATATTATATCATGTTAAGAAAATTTATATTTATTTTGTTTTGTTATTTTTAAATAATAAAATGCTGATTATTTTGAAATCATTTTCAGTCTATTAAGATAATATATATTTAACTAACATATTATATAAAAATATTTCCATTATTGAACCAACTTTACAATTCTGAAATAAATCCCAATTGTGTTATATTACTCTTTTAATATGATTTGAACTTCCTATTAGATTCTTATTTAAAATATTTCAAGTCAACTTTTATAAATGAAATTTGTATGTAATTTTTCTTTTTGCTGCAATATTTTCAGATTCCAGCTTTGTATTATCTGGCTAGTTTATTTATTTCCCCCGTTTTTTTCTCTTATATACTTGCTTCTTCCTCCTTTTTCTTCTTCATTGTAAGGTTTGTTAGTGGTTTCTTCATTTCATTGGTTTATTTAGAATAATCAACATCTAAATTTATTTAGTTTCAATTTTACCATTTTTCTGCTTTAACCCTCATTCATTTCTCTTTATTTTTAAAAAATATTTGAGTATTTTCATTCTTTCTCTTGTTAAAACTTATGTTAGTATTAAAAGTTATAAATTTTATTCTAGGTTCTGCTTTAGTTTAATCCCATAGAGTCTTAAGATGTGGCATTCTCATTCATGTTGTTTTCCCAAAATTCTGCAGTTGTGGCTTCTATTTTTTCTTTGAGCTATTTAAGAGAATTTAAAACATTTCTAGGGCAGGGAGTATAGTTGGGTGGTAGAGCCCTTACCTAGTATATGTGAGGCCCTGGGTTCTATCCTCAGCACTGAAAAAGTAATTCTAGTTGAAAGCTCATTTTTTTTTTTCAGTTTCTGCTTTTGCTGTTTATTAACATTTTCTTGATTTGTGATAGAAAACATCTTTTTTTTCTCTTTTGGAATTTATTGAGGTTTTCTTTGTGATCTAAGAAGTGCTCATTTGTATTAATATTTCATGAACATTTGAAGAAAAAATATCTTATGATTTTAAGTCACAGAATTTATCTGCTATATAATTTTTTCCCTACATGACAAATCTTGAACTTAAAGAAGTGAACTGAAGTCTACTGCCCCTAGTATATTTCTTCCATTCTTCTTATGATGCCAGTAATTTCTGCTCAATACTATTGTTGCTTCAGTATTTGTAGATATTGCATCTAAACTGTGAATTGCATCCTTTAATATTACAGATTTTCCTTTTTTGTTTTGTGTTACACTTTTCACCTGAAATTCATCATATTGGCTATTAAATTCATGATTTATTTTTGTTTGCAATTTGCCTGGGATGCCTATGTCAATTCTTTTATCTTTTAGCTTTCCTGAATCACATTTTTTAGGTAGCTGTGTTGTATATAGAATGAAATTGAGATTTGCCTTTTCATCTAATCTAAATCTCTGAAAAATAAGTTAATCCATTTACACTTATTGATCTGTCAAAACATTTTACTTCTTAAGTTGTTTGTAAATTTTGATTTACTTACTGTTTTTTATAATTTTGAAAATACTTTCACGAAGTCATTTGTTTTATTTTGTACTTTCTGTAATGTTCTTATAAAATAAACTTCAAAATATTCATGTTTCTGTTCTAGAAAATAACTTTATAATTATCATTTTGGGTAATACCCTATTTTCTCTATTTCTTTAAAAGGTATATATTAAATCTCTCTTTTTCATTCATAATATTACCCAGCAATCAATTTTCTTTTTTTAAAAAAAATTGTTCTTTTTAGTCTAGCAACCAATGTTCTAGTCACCAAGATTGTCTTTGTTGGTCTTTACCTACATACTGTTCATTGTCTGCAGGAAATAAGATCCATTTATATGATCTTAGTGTGTGACTTTTCCAAAGATGTGGCAATTTCTTCCCCAAGTTTTATGAATTCATGGTAATATTTGTCCGCATTTTTTATTTGCTCGATGCAGTATTTTAATAGTACTTAAATGTACGTTTTTCATTTGTTGGCAGGTTTTGATGCTCTTTCATATGGGTTAAATTGTTTCTTTTCACTGGGTCAGGCTTTCCAGTTTTCCTCTTTTCAGCCTCACTCATCCAATACATTGGATTTCCCTAGACTTGGCACTTGAAGAACCAGGCATTCTCAGGAGGTTCCTATGGAGGCATGTAGGGGAAGGACAGAGGAAATGGTCCACAGTTCACAGTCCAGCCTTTCTCTGTTGCCACAGAGACAGGCTCCCTGTCCTGCAAATGTGGCTTATCTGAGGGCTTCTACGAGACTCTCGCCTATCCTGCTTCTTTAAATCAAACTGGTTCCAGGAAAGACTTCTGCAGCCAGTCTTTGCAAACTCTGTTGCCAAGAAGGGAGTTAACTTTGTATTTCAAGAAGTGCTTTTTGCCAGAGCTCCCTGAGCTCTGTGGTTGCAGGGCCCATTCACCCCTCTGACTCCTTTCTTTGTCCTTCCCTGGGTTGCTTTTGTCCAGTGCCAGCTGTTTTTGGCAGCCCTAATATATATACTTTGGAATCCAGCAAGAAGATCTGCCATTAATTTTGCTGAAATGGTTGTTTAAATTTTTTTAATTATTTTAATCTTTAGTTTCTTTTATACAATTTTCAGGAGAAAGAAACTATTCTAATTTATACGAGAATGCTCATCTCAGCCAGAGTTTGTAAAGGGGCTTGCAAAGGAAACTTGTCAGCTATTCATAGTCCTCATTACTTGCTCTCTTAGTACCTACCCTTTGTTCTTGCCATTTCCAACAAACTCAGTGAATTTCCTCCAAATTATAATTTCCTCTGAGCATATTTGTCGTGTGTGTGTGTGTGTGTGTGTGTGTGAGAGAGAGAGAGAGAGAGAGAAATCAGTGTAGCACAGAAAGGGGAAGCATTCTTATTAGTACCTATATTCATAAAGTGATTTAAAAAAAAAACACCACAATGATTTCTGCCTTTTCTTATCATCCCTAATGATATTCTGGAGCTTTCATGCCCCCAGTGTTCTTAGATTTTACTCATACTCCACACTTGTGTGTTGTTCAGTCTTTGTGTGTGGTGGTATTATTTTAAATAACTCATATGTATTTATTTCCAGAAATTACTGTTTCTTCCTCCTCCTCCTCCTCCTCCTTCTTCTACTTTTTTTTTGGGGGGGGGGTAAAATGTTTTAGCGTTCCTCACTGTGTAGCTGCCTTCATTTGCAATTCACCCACAAAACACTTCCCCACTCCCACAATCTGTTAACATCATCTAATCTTATAGAAGCTTTACCTTGTCACCTCTAAGATGACAATTTGAAGCAGATGGCCTTAATTATCAACAATGGAGAGCTGAGCCCATCAATTAGTGCCAGCAATTCTGGCCTAGGACATTGCCAGTAAATTAAAATGTACAACTGGAAGATCTTTTATAGCGTAATTCTATGGTTCTTGTTGTATAAAAGGCATAAGATCACATTGAATAGGAGAAACGTAGATTTTTAACTATGAATATTTTCTCATTTGAGAAGATATGAATAACAATATGGCAAAGACTGCTAAAATGCACTGATCATTCATTTAAAGATGATTGTTAAGCAAGAATAAAACAGAGCAAATGCCTGATCCACACATAACAAGGAGGAATCTCCAAAACATTATGCCCAGTGTTAGAAACCACCCACAAAGGACAACACATTGCAAATTCCACTTTTCTACTATCCAACAACAACCAACAATAATGTTTGGAGATAGAAGTCAAAATAGCCACTGCCTATGGTTGGGAGTGAAAGAGACTGGGAATGGATATGAGAGAAACTTCTAGAGTGAGAAAAATGTTCTGCGTAAACATGATAATTACATGGGTGTGTATATTTTTTGAAACTTATCAAAATATACCTCATTTTAAAAAAGATTACTACATTTCTTTTAGGCTTTATCAGGAAATTTCAAGTGTATTAGAAAATATTTCAATAAGAGTAAACTTTTCCTCCAAGAAAAATTTTTGCTGAAGGTATCTTATCACTCCCAACATGTGGCGAGTTCATGGAAAACATGTATTTGAAGGTGGACAAACTGGCTTAAGCCAGCTCTGTGAACTCGGCAACCTCATTTAATTTCCTGAGACAACGGTTTTCTTATATGCAAGCCAGAGATAACAAGCAAGACTCTGCTGGGTGGCTGTGCAGACTGGAGCTGTTATACATGTTGCCAGCCTACCAGCTCATAGTCAGTGATGGATGATTGGTAGCTGATGCGCAGCAGGGAATTACATACACTGCACTTCTCTGAACCATCCTAGAGTAGGGCCTTGGAATTCTGGTATACATCAGAATGAGCTTCTCACATGAATGCTGAAGTTCTGTCCTCTCATGAAGTTGTCTTCTTGGAACATGGCGACCCCTTTGTGTAGGGTTAGGCAGAAGGCGGAGATGGAGTTTTCTCTCTTCTGCACTATTTCAAAAGCCACTTCAGTGTTGTACTCATAACCTCCTCAACCCCTCTCCACAGGGCTGCCAGACTCTTCCTTCAAAAGACAAAGACTCCTCTATCTCCTACTGCTACCACAGTCCTATGTAAAGAGCACTGGCAGCCACAGGCTGATTCTGCAGGGGGTCTTCCTAGTGGTCTGTGCTTCTACTCCTCTCCTGGTTCACTTTGCTTCCACCTCTATTAGCCATACTATTAAATTCCGTAAACTGAAACTTGGACATCTACAGAATGGTCTCTTGCTGTTCCTAAGCAAACAAACCTTAACCCATCCTAATTTGAATGAGGCATCAAAGATCTAGTACCTTTGGGTAGAGGTTCTGTTATTGATTGATAGAGAAAGATCATTTGAGAATATGAAGGTGAGGGGGGGAAGATTTTTAAGACAGCAAATGAACTTCATCTGCCTAGAAAAGAGCAGAAGATCAATTCAAAGAGGACAGGAATAGAAGAATTGGAACATAAGACTGAAACAACTTTTAAAATGCTTTCCTTCTTCATGTGACTTTGAATTTTGTTCTTCTTCATGCGTACAAGCTCATGATGCACCAATGCTACTTTTACACATGTCTTTCTCTTCAGGTAGCAGAAGATCCTGTACTATAGATGACTGAAATGTTGCCTTTCATTCCTTTTGTACCCTCTGAGAAAACCTTCCTTTAGTTTATGTTATCCAAGAAAGAACAAGTTTATGACAATATAATTCATATATTGAGTTAGATCCCAAGTGGAAGTTTTTTCTTCTCTTTCTCTCTCTCTCTCTCTCTCCTAGATTTATTTTTTTAAAACCTTATTTATTTTTATGTGGTGCTGAGGATTGAACCCAGTACCTCTCACATCCTGGGCAAATGCTCTACCACTGAGCTACAACCCCCAGCCTTTCTTTAGTCTCTTTTGAAATGAGATCTTACAGTGTGATGTTCTGGAGCTTTTTCTATATTGCAATACCCAAAACTTATTAAAGTATTTTCAATATAGTTTAAATTCTTTAGAGAAATTTTATGGACTTTTTCTTTTTTAGCTCTATGGCCCCATTAAAATCTTAAGAACAGTATGGGATCTCTTAAAAAAAACATAGCTATATACATCCTTAAAAAGTTTTCTTACAACTCTAGGCAGGTCATAAAACTCCCAGGGCTCCTTCATTGATGCCTGAGATCACGTGGTAAAAATCTGTGTTCTAGAGTTACCTGAATTCTGCCAAGAAACATAAAATTGCACACATTCAACTTTTCCAGCACTACAATGTTCTCCTTTATCTGCAGGGAGTAGGTTCCAAGACCTCCTTTAGTTTCAGTGCATGCCTGAAACTAAACCCTGTATACACTGTGTTTTTCATACACGTACACACCTATGATAAAAGTTGATTTATAAATTAGGTCCAGTAATTAATAATAAAATAGAGCAATTATAGTAACATACTATAAAGTTATTAAAATATTATTAAAATATTGTTTATTACTGGAATTTCCCATTAAATTCTTCAGAAAATATTTAACCACAGGCAATTGAAGCCTAGAAAGCAAAACTATGAATAAGGGAGACTATCTAAATTTTAAAAATTAGCATTTAAACAAAAATGTTTTATCAAAGAACTTAAAAGACACTGTAAACTTATTTCTCAAACATGTGAAGAACTTGGAATAGTGGATGGCTTATGGCAACAATCAATATGTATTCTCTATTACATTATCACTCAAACCATGGGTGATGACCACCATTACCATTACTCAGTAGTCCCAAGCTCAGCCAAACCAGGGAGTACGGGTATTGGAGGGTTTTCTTGGCGGAAGGTTTACAACCCCCAAACAGGGAGATTTAGGAAATTGCAGTAAATTCAATATATTGAGAATTCAGGGCGAGGTCCTATGTTCTTTGTGTATTTACTGCAAATTCTGACCTGTGTGGCAAGGACTGAGACAAGCTGTGAGGGTGGGGGTGATACTTGCATAGGGGGTCACTGGGCTTCTCTGAAGGTGGATACCTTATTGAGGATGAGTATCTCCAAAAGGCAGAAAGCCAAGTCCACCTAATACTTTTTGTGGCTGAGAAACAGATGGAGGGGTTCTCTGTTTCAAGGAGCAGTTTAGGGGCACACAGCCAGTGAGCAAATTCCTCAACTGGGCAGTGAGGAAGGCCTGCCCAGTGTCATTGCCTCTCAGGTCCCACTGACGTCTGGCAACTCTGCTTGGGCTCTTCTTATTTTAATCCATTTCTTCCCATTCCTTGGGACACCAGTCTGGCTCCAAGGCTGTCCACATCAAGAAATGTGTCTGTTGCTGGTTGCAGTGGTGCATGCCTGTAATCACAGAGACTTGGGAAGCTGAAGCAGGAGGATCTCAAGTTCAAAACTAGCCTCAGCAATTTAGCAAGGCCCTAAGCAACTTAGCCAGACCCCATCTCAAAATAAAGAATAAAAAGGACATGTGGGGGGCGCTAGGGTTGTGGCTCAGTGGTAGAGTGCTTACTGAGCATGTTTGAGGCACTGGGTTCAATTCTCAGCACCACGTTAAGTAAATAAATAAATAAATAAAGATATTGTGTCCATCTACGACTTAAAAGGGGGGGGGGGTCTGGGGATGTGGCTCAGTGATTAAATGCTCCTGGGTTCAATTCCTAGTACCAAGATAAAAGGAAAGAAACAAAGAGACAAAGGTGGTGGGGGGGGGAGGAGGGGAGAAAGAAAGAAGGTAGGAAGGAAGAAAGGGAGGGAGGGAGGAAGGAGGAAAAGGCAGGCAGGCAGGTGTGTTTGCAAATGGCATACAGCAGACCTAACGCTTTTACAGTTTTGCCTCAGCTTCTCTGCTCCCCAGGGTGATGGTCCCCTCCTGAGAGGTGGCTCCTCGCTTTTTGGCTGGGGTGAGGCGGGAGCCCAGTGAGAGCCATGGCCATTCTGCTCAGCTCCTGTAGCTTCTGCGATTCAGGGAAATCCAGAGCTACAGGTCTGGGCAAGGAAATGGCAGTAATGGTAGAGGCGGTGGCAGCCCAGACCAGGGGAATATCCACGCTTGTTTCAGATCATGAGGTCAAATCTGAGGGTGATCCAAAATCAAATCAAATCTTAACCCATGAATCCAAGTCACAGAATTTACAGGCGTTGAAATTTGCTCCACCAAATTCCTCTTCTCTCACTCTCTATGATGGTACTGCTTTCTGACCACAGCTCCTGGATCCATCAAGGTACAATTCCCTCCTACATACATGTTGGATGAGAGGACATCACATTGGAAATCAGGCTCTGACCTTCAGCCACACCATTTCTAAGACACAGAGCAGTCTCGGTGTGTCCATTTTCTGAGTACTTTTTTTTTTGGTGGTGGGTCTCTATTGTAGGTGTTTTAACAATCACCATGCTATAAAACAAAAGCATGCCTCAGATACCTGCTCATCCTCTTATTTATGAACACCCTCTGAATTCATGGAGAAAATAATGGCCGTAGAGTAACTTTTACCATGTACATTGATGAGTACTGAGAGCCAAGTCCTCCATTCTGAAGTGCATAATTCATTTAGTAATTACTGTTTGAGCATGTATCTAGTGCTCTAGGAGCAAGAGATAGAACAGAATAAAGTAAAAAGTCTACCTGTATTGTGCTCACATTCTAGTGGGAGTGGAGAAACAATGGACAAACAAGTAACATATAATATGTCAACATGGACTGAGTATGCCCCAAAGGGCTCATATGTTGAAGTTTAATTTTCATTGTGAGGTATTAAGGGAAGAGAAATTGAATTGACTGTTGTTTAAAGGTGAGATCTTTGGGAAGTATTTAGGATCACATGGCAAGAGACAGGGAGTTTGCCTATGCATCTATCTCTGTGTGAATGTGTCTTTGGATTTTGCCAGAAAGGAGACCATCACCAGGATTGGTACTATAGCTCAGGGCTAGCAGACACCATGCATGAGGCCCTGGGTTTCATCCCCAGTACCAGAGGGGCAAAAAAATAAAGAAGAAAAAGAAGGCTATCAGTCAATGCCAGCCCTTGTATTTTCTGAACTGTTGCCGCAGTCTGGCTGGGCACAAAATCACGAGCCACCAAACAGCTTGTAGATTCAAACAGCAACTCTTTATTCCCGAACTCACACCAGCCGTCTACAATCACGTTCTGGGGAAATCCACGTTCTCTGCCCAAATCCACCCCCACTGGGCTTCTGTCTCCCAAAAAATACTGTCTGAATCCCGTGAGAACTCAAGGGGAACTCAGGCAGCAGGATACGCCCTATTCCCAGCAGGAATAACCTTAAACCTGGATTGTCCTAAACCAGGAACGCCCTAAACCCTGATCCGCCCTGGTCCTTGAGCAAGGTCACCTTAGATGCAATGTCACTGCAAAATGTCCTATTTCCACGAGTCCTTCCACTAAGCAACATGGGGTACGCTGGCAAGGAAATTGTCATACCTACTTGGCTAATGGCTCCCAGCAAACTGTGAGCTAAATGAATCTTTTTCTTTATAGAGTTACACAGCCTCTGGTATTTTGTAACAGTAACACAAAACAGACTAGTATAGGTAGTAAGTAGAATGGAAAATATAAATATAAAAATATTGCATATTTTGCATATGTATATGTGTGTGTATCTGTGCATCTCTGTGTGAGCTATTTTATATCAGTTAATCAGAGCCTTCTCTCAAAAGGTGATAGTAGAGAAGGACACTGGAGGAAGTGAAAGATGATCCAGGCAGCTTTGTGAGAAGAAATAAAAAAATACACAGGCCATGATGCTGAAGACAGACAGTTCAATGGATTAAAAGCATCAAGATTGCTAGTTAAATGGTATAGTTCAAGAACTGGAGATGTAGCTAGTGGCCAAGCATGTGCAAGGACCTGAATTTGATCCACAGTACCAAAAAATAAAAAACGTATAAATTACTATATTTTATATATAATCACTATATATTTGTACTGAATGTGCACATGTCCCCCGAATTCATATATTGAAATCCTCACCCCAATGGAAAAGTATTAGAAGACTGGACCTTTGGAAGGTGATTAGGTCATGAGGGTTGGGCCATTATGACTGAGATGAGTGCCCTTATAAGGAATCAAAAAGAATAGAGTTCTTCTTTTCCACCAAGTGAGGATACAGCAAGACGGCACCACTTATGAACCAGAAAGCAATCTTCTGGTGCCTTGATCTTGAGGTCCCCAGGCTCCAAAACTGTGAGAAATAAACTTCTGTTGTTTATAAGCCCCCCAGTTCAAGGCATTTTTCTACAGCATCCTAAAAAGACTATGATTCTATTAATTTTATATTTCTATTGTTTTATATTTCTTCAGGCTGTGAACACTTTGTTTTAGTCATGTTTTTTTTTTTTTTTGCAGCCGTGACCAAAGACCTGACAAGAACAATGAGAGGAAGAAACATTTATTTTGGGGTTCACAGTTTCAGAAGTTTCAGTCCACAGATGGCCAACTCCATCCCTCTGGGCCACTAAGAAAAGCATGACAATATGGCAGAAAACCGTGTTGGAGTAAAGCATCTGGGAACATGGATGGTCCCAGGAAGCAGAGAGGGGCTTCTCACACCACAAACTAAATATATACACCAAAGGCACACCCCCAATGACCCACCTCTTCCAGCCACTCACTACCAGCCTATAGTCACCTCTCAGTTGACCTCTATCAGGGGATAATGCAATGATTAGATTAAGACTCTCATACCACAATTATCTCACCTCTAAACCTTCTTTTGTTGTCTCACCACACATGAGCTTTTGGGGAACACGTCACATCTAAACTATAACAACTTTTTAACTGAATAAATATATATCCTCCTGTGCTCATGAAATATGAAGACAGTTACCTGTCAATATGTGAGAGCAGATTTCTAATGTGTCATTTATCAGTTTCCAAAAGAGAGCTGGCAACGCATCTACTTGCAATAGCAGGAAAAGCCCCTTCAGCTCTCAGCCTTCTGAGCAGAGATCTCAAGGTAATTGTAAAAGCATTTTAGCAAAAGCAAAAGCTTTTAAAACTTTTCTCTTGGCAGGGCAGCCATGAACTAGAATTGCAAACTTCTGAGAGCTTATTCATTTTCCAAAGTTGAAGCCAATCAGCTGCTGACACTAGACTCTGTGGGCATAGGTAAACCTGGGATTTTTCTCACTGGCCCTGTCACTGATGCTATTTATATCCACCAGAACCTTTTACATGGAAATGCTTGTATCCTTTCTGGAACAGTTAGCTGTCATGAATTGCATCCTCACATTAGACATTCTGGTCAGGACGTTAGTATTTCTGGAAGAAACAAAGCTATTTCAATTTCAGCAAATCACACACACACACACACACAACACACACACACACACACACACTTACACATAATCAGTTGATGAGGAGAACAGACCTCTTCCAGAATTGGAGATTCACAATATTTACAATTAAAGTGTGTTTCAAAAGAAAAAAGGATCTCTTCTAGAGTGCATGTTACTAAATTATAAATCCAATTGTGTATTTGATTGACATCTAACAGCAAAATAGTTCAGGGCATATTCTAACTTTGCATAATGTTGTGTCCACAATCCAAAGATGCAAACATCCAAAGATGCAAACATCAAAGAAGACAAAACACATCTTAAAATTTAAAAGTTGGAATTTAAGGAGGTTTCCATAAAGGATCAGATAAAAAGGATTGTTTAGTTTTAAAAAGTGAGGCTAAAAAGGAAAGGTATCAAATTCTACAAAATCTATAAAACTCTATAAATTAGAAGTGACAGCAAGACCTTGACCCATGCCATGTTTGTTGGTTGACATTTCTCTCATGTTTCCAAACTCATTGATCAGGTTTTTCCCTTAATTTCCACTGTAAAATAGTTTTTTCCCAGTCTTCCTCCACCATTATATTGTGAATTTCTCCAGTACAGATAGATGTAGTTTTCTATTTCCTGTGCTTGGAAAAAGAGTGTACCACATGGTTTGTGCTGAAGTACTGCTTATTGAGCAAATGAAAAAAATTAAGGAGTAAAGAACGGTGAGCTAAGAGCAAGGAATAGAGGTGCTCCCTGTGACATGTTAATATCCTAGTAGAGCAAGCAAAAGAGGGCTGGCTATGCCACTATCACAAAATAGATATGACTCAAGAAGATACGCAGGCTAAAAATAGCCTGGGGTTATGGCTCAGTGGCAGAGCACTTGCCTAATGTGTGAGGCACTGGGTTCGATTCTCAGCACTGCATATAAATAAATACAATAAAAAGGTCCATTGACAATGAAAAAAAAATTTAAAATAGAAAGGATTTAAGTAAACTAATGAATACCCATTGCATAATAGATCATTCGAAGGAAACTAGGAATATAAAATATATATTATGTCATTAAGCTATGTGCATCCAGAGAGATGAACAAAGGTGATTATGCCAGGTATATAGAGTGCACTCCATACGAGTTTTTTCGTCTTGCTTCATGGACAAGGGCAAATAGTCTTGGGTCCATCGAGGGATGTTTCTGGCAGTGGAAGACGCTTCTTTGGAAAGATTGCTATTTTCCAATGGAGAAGAAGCTGTTCTCTCAGTGGCCCTGTCTTTTCCACATGTTTGGTAAGATGTGACTTGCCTTTGTGATACTAAGAGTTGGGACAGAGAGAATCTTGCATGAAGCACCACCCAGAGCAAGATGAACAGTTCTTAGACACCATTTTCTCCCACATCAGTCTTCTCCTCAGCCTGATTTAATTCCTCCCCAATATTCCTTGGACCTGCCTGATCCCCTTCTCCAGCTTGACCTTAGCCTTGACTCTGGGGGCTTAGTTCCTGGATTACCCACAGTTTTATTTGGTCATTAAATCATCTTTAATCGGAACTGCTCTGCCTTAAATTAAAAACATTACCTAAAACGAAACCATCAGTTCTTCCCACCTGTATTAGTCAGGGTTCTTCAGAGGAACAGAATCAACAGGAAGTATGAAGGGGATTTGTTAGATTGGCTGTCTCATCCAGAAGCTGGATAGTCCACAACGGCCATCTGCAGGCAGGAGACCTGGAAGAACCTGTGGCTGTGCAGTCCAAGAGACTGAAGCCCCAGAACAAGAGGGATCAACGGTGCTACCCCAGTCCAGGACCAAAGGCTTCTGGAAACTCCCTGGAGAATCACTGGCAGAAAACATTTTGGAAGAGTGAAGAAGAGAGAGTCTGATTTCCTCAGGTGATCGCAGCAGCAATCAAGAACCTGTTCAAGAAGAATTGAGCTTGCGTCTGCTGCTGCTTCCCTTGTTCTTCCAAGTTTTATTCCATCCCAGCCACCATCCTATTGGACAGCGCTGCCCAAGCTTGGAGAGGGTCTCCACTTCAATTCGGAGCTATCCCACATGCCAATCATTCCTAGACACACCCTCATTGACACACCCAGAACCCTCTTAATCATTGGCATCTCTTAATTCAATCAAGTCGATAATTCAAATTAACCATTACACTACCCTTCAGTAGGTGCCTGTTCTCCAGTCTGTGGTCTCCTTCCCAAGCCTTGTCCAAGTCCCTCACCATCTTCAACAGCATCATGTGTAACATCTAGGAAGTCTCATGGGGAAATTTACCATTCCTCAGTGACCTCTCAACCCAGGAACTAAGACCCCAGAGTCGAGGGTAAGGTCAAGCAGGAGAAGGGGATCAGGCAGCTCCAAGAAACATTGGGGAGGATTTAAATCAGGCTGAGAAGAAGACTGATGTGGGAGAAAATGGTGTGTAAGTACACTTTGTTTTGCTCTGGGTGGTTCTTCATGCAAGATTCTGTCTGTTTCAACTCTTAGTATCACAAAGCAGGTCACATCTGACCTCTTAACCTCTCAATCTGGTTTAATTCCTTAAACTCAGATTCCAATTTACTGATAAATTAAGTGAAGACTGTTTCAATACAGTTGGATCTTTGCTTTCTAATCTGCCACAGTATTCCTCAAATGGTGTATTTTGAAGCCATATTTAGGCAATAATTTAATTTATAGAAATTAGGTGTGCACATATGTGTCATCTTCCCATTACATTTCAATGTCCTTATGGACAATTTCTTTTTCTTTTCTTAAATGCCCAGGTGTCTAGCATCTTGCCTCATATATAGTTACTTACTCATAGTTGCTGAATGGATGAATGAAAAAGGGTCAATGAGGAAAAACAATTTGCTTTGCTTTCTTCAACAGCAATAAGGCAGTGTGTACAGGAGGCTACAATTAATGCTTTGGGGGGAAATCTGACTAACACATCTTAAGAGTTTACAAAGCAGTAAATTTGCTAAGAAACCTCAATTTGATCTCATTCTTTGACTCTCCACATCTATCAGTCAGATGGGGGTCAGGAGGCTTTGCAATGTAGCAGCATATCATGAGTAGATTTTGTGTAAGGATTATCAGGTTTGACATTGACAGTTAATAACACTGTCAGGTCTTGTCAGTTTTGTTTATGTGCCTATGTCTCTCGGGTACACAATGAAAATGATAGAAAGTGACTTTAATTAGGGCCCTAAAGTGAAGTATATGTTTGATGCTTAGAATTTGGTGCAGCAGACATGAGTGAACCTTTATTCTCACCCCCTCAATTTTCTTACAACTAATTCAAGGCCTGGTTATGCATGAGGGCAATTCATGGGAATAATATTGCATTTGGAAATTTGGAGAGCTATTGGATCTGTACGAAGTAGAAAGGATATCCTCCCACACTATTAACCTAATTTTCTTTATGTGTTAACTTGGGACCCAAGAAGGGCATACAATGCATTACCATGTATTTCAAATAGGGAAGGAATGTTTATTCTAATTAGTTAATCATAGATGAGCTTGGAAACTGAGAAAAGAGTTAACTAGAGTGGTTATTAGTTAAAACTATGGACAGCAATATTTAATCAAGTAGTGTATTCATAACAAGATTCTTGAATCTCCACTGTATATTTGGCCCTCCATATCTGCAAGTTCTGCATCCACAAATCCAACCATCTGAGCATTGAAAATATTCAGAAAAAATTTTCATCTGTACTGAATACATATAGAATTTGTGTCTTGTCATTAGTCCCTAAATAATACAGCATAATGATGATTTATGTAGCATTTAAATTGTATTAGATATTACAAGTGATCTAAAGATGATTTAAAGTATGCAGAAGGATGTATACAAGCTCTATGCAAATACTGTGCCATTTTACATAAGGAATTGGAGCATCCACAGATATTGGTATCCAAAGGAGGTCCTGGAAAAAATCCCCTGCAGACTTTGAGGTGACTTATAATTTGCTGCATGGTAGTAAGAGGCATCATTAGTGTTCAGCAGAATTAATTATTTGCTTGAGAAGTAGTTGACATCTTGGATGTGACACAATGATGGGTTAGTCACCTTTCCTGGAGTCCCAAGCATTCCTCAGCTATGGCTATGTGGCCCCCACCCTTGTCTCTTCTTCTGCTTTAGTCTCTTTCTCTTTGTGTGAAGGCTGATGTCAAATTCAGAAGCTTTATCTGAATGTGTTCACAGAAAAGTTCATGGCCAAAGTCAGACACATTTAGCAGTACTCTAAAGTCAGTCCTGAATGGAGTTGGGGAAGCCTAGTGCCATATTTGTGGTATCCGGTCTAGAAAACAAGGTTGCAAATTAAATTCTTCCTCAATCTAAGGGGAACCTTAAAGATGTTTACTTTTAGATTTGGACAGATTTATTTCAGCCCAATCTTCACTCTTGGCAATTTCATCTTCCAACTTGTTCTTTGCCCATCTTTTCATTGCCCTACAATTTCATTTTTCCTCTTCCTCCAGTGTATCTGATGCTTAACTATTTTTAGGCATTTTATGGATCGCCTTTAGAACCTTGGAATATTGATTGATGAATCCTATTGGGTTCTTATTCAGAAACACCTATTTCTAGGAATTGGAACCTGACAATACCATATATATTTTGCTTCTTTCCAACTTCTTGCCTGGGGAAGACGGAAAGGGAATGCAGTCACTATGTGGGAGTGAGGGGATACAGCCTCCAGGGAGTACTCTGCTGAATGACAAGGCTAGGGCCCTCTGGAGAGTGGTTTGCTGGGGAGATGGGAGGGCAGTTCCTCCTCAGCTCTAACTCCCAATGCCCAGAGGGGCAACCTGGGCTCAGCTCCCTGTGGATGTGTCTCTCCCCATCCAGAGCAATTGGGGCAATGGGCAAGAAAAGGCTCTGTGAACCATTTTTATCACTCGATGCTGTGACCTTGAAGTAACCCAGGAGACATTGGGCTGGTACCCAGGAGCCATACTTTCTTCTTGCTTTTGTATAAGAGAAGAATAATATGTCCTTAGGACTTTTCTATTATGAAAGAGTCAGCAAACAACAGGAATCTTTTTCATTTGCTTCAACGTGGTTTGTTGCTGCCAAAAGTAGTACAGACCCTGAAGGAGGCTGGAGCTGTTAGAAACAGCAGGGCATTGGGGAGAGGCATTTGAATCTTAGCTCCATTGTGTAATGGGCTGTATGTTGTTGGCAAGGAATCAACCTCCCAGATTCCTTTTTGGACCTGTAAATGGCTCTAGCAGTAGCTCTAACAATGAGCTAATGAATGCAGAGGGCCAGCCTGGTGCCTCAGTGGACATTAGCCCCCCTTTGTACCCTATTTGCCTTTGCAGGGGAAGAATTATGGGTGAGTGATAAGAATTGGAAAAACAAAATTAGTCTCCATGATCCAGCAACCAGCACTTTCAGAGGATACTGCTACAGGTTTATCCCCTGTGAAGCTCATGTTGAAATTTATCCCCATTATGAGATATTAAGACGTGGGACCAGGTGGAACCTTTAAGAGCTAATCAGGGCTCTGCGCTCAAGAATGGATCAACCCATTCATGGGTTATCTCAAGAGAGTCTGCTATAAAAGCTCATTTGGGCAGGTCTCCCATGCTCTCTGCCTTTCACCATGTGATGAGGACCCTGCCAGCAAGAAGTTATTACTAGATATTGTCCATAGACTTTGGACCAGAATCAGAGTCAAAATAAACCACTTTTGTTTATAAATTAACCATGTGTGATATTGTGTTGTAACAGAAAATGGATAAATATACCAGCTAATGCATTTGGAGCCAAGCTAGCATCCCCCCATGCACTAACCATCAGGTGAGAACCTCTAAGCCTTCTTATGCATGAAGTCAATGTTACAAATTGTGAGAGCCTCTAAGTCTTCTTGTGCATGAGATCAATGTTACAAATTTCCCTGTCTACTCCAAAAAGTACTTGTTATGGTTTAGTTATTAGTTGTCCCCCAAAAACTCATGTATGAGACAATACAAGGTTTACAGGTGAAATAATTGAGTTATGAGAACCTTAACCCAATTAGTGCATTAATCCCCTGATAGGGAATAACAAAATGGTGACTGCAGGAAGGCAGGATGTGGTCAGAGGAGGTGGGTCATTGGGGGCATACTTTGGTGGTATATATTTTGTGAGCTCAGCCTCGTCTTTCTGCTTCGTGGTATGATATCCTGAGTCAGTTTTCTCTGCCACACTCTTCCACCATGATGTTCTGCCTCACCTTGAGCCTCAAGGAATGAAGCCAGCATTCTAAGGACTGAGACCTTGGAAATTTTGAGCCCCCAAATCAACTTTTCCTCCTTGAAATTGTTCTTGCCAGATCATTCATTTATAGCAGTGAAAAAACTGACTTTTAAATGTATCCCAGTTCCTTTTTTAGTAAGGAAATGGAAACCCAGAAGAGAAGGAACATCCATGTACTTAAGGTCACCTATCTGGCAACTATAGATTTGGACCTAAAACTCAACCAATCTGGACGTAGTCTCATCAAGAATGCATGTTCCTCTATGCCTTCTGGGTATCAGGTGCCAGACTTTCTAAATTGTTCTATTTTTCTTTAAAGCAACGATCCCTACTTAAAATATTTACTTATTTGTTGGCACTCTCTCCTCCTTTGTAAGGTAAGCTCCCCTGGGGCAGAAACCTAGGCTGTTTGGTTGTCCATTTTTTTCCCCAAGCACCTACAGTTCCTGGCATCCATAAGGATTTGTGGAATAAATGGAGTTCTACAGTTCATAAGTCTGTCTGGAAGTAATGAAGAGTAATGAGGATGGATCAGCTTTTCCAGGTAACAAACTTGTATCTTGACAGGGACTTTTCTTTAGGGAAAGATCATAGCAAGTTGTTTATAGAGTGGTTGAAGAATCTTTGCACTTCTTCAAACCACCTTTCTCAAGTCACCCCCTGTGAACCCTAAGTGGTAGACCTGAAATCCATGATGTAATTTAGTGGTGATTCTCATGGAGGACAGAGCAACCTTCCTGGAAGGCTGCTTGGCATGACTTGGGAAAAGAGCTCAGCAATAGTAGCTTTTAGTGATTCTCAATCACTTTCCCTTCCACCATGCGAACTTCCTTAAGCCTGTCATTTTTCTTCCATTATTTCCTTTTATTATCTGAAAATCAGTTTTCAGTAACAACTTGACAGTTAATGCATCAGATAGTCTGGAGTATTTGAGAATGGTGGAGGGCTGCACCACATTAAAAGGGAGATTAATTCCTTATGATGAAATTTATTGGAATGCAATTAGTGAGCTCTGTATATATATATATATATGCATTTTAACAACTTCCTGTTGAGAAACTTAATCAGAATTGAAGCCCTTCCCCCTCTTTTTAGTCCCCCAATTTAAGTCTAACGCCATAATTAGGACCAACCGGTTTAATCAAAACTTCCTTGAAATTTCCTTTGCTCATTTCAGACATTAGGAAATGATGAGAGAGAGAGAGAGAGAGAGAGAGAGAGAGAGAGAGAGAGAGGAAAGTATGTGTAGTCTTCTCTGCCTGGGAGCGGAAGGAAGAATTGAATCCTATATTTACTTATTTGTGTTACCACTAGTACGTTCCCTGTTCTGTTCTTAGTATTTTCTTCCAACCCATATCTTCTCCAATTCTTTCCCGCCTTTCCCTAAATCCTGAAGGATTCAAAAGTGATGAGAAGCGACCCCGCCTTCTAATGAATATTCAACAGTAAGGAGCTGGGAGGAAGTTAAGAAAAACCCTGCAAGAAATTCAACGTGAGTCGGCCTGCCACCGGCTCCAGTCCGCCGCCCCCACCGTCCAGCGCGTCCTTTAAAAAACAACAAATAGTCCAGCCCCGGGTCCTGGAAGCCGAGCTCGCGGCTGAGAAGGATTCCCGCGGAACCGTTTGCCTCCAGTGAAACGTGGCATCTGCACAGCCCTCCAAAGCCAATCTGAACTCCGGCCAACCAGGCGACAGTAAGACGGATTAAACGATTCGGGACCGAGCGGCCAGAAGGTCCCTGCCTTTGTCGTGCAAATGAGGAGGGATTGGGGGCCTCTGGGGTGGCGCGCACCCCGGGGGAAGTTTCTGAGCCTCTGGTGTTCGGTAACTTTTTCCCTATTTTGAACTCGGCGCGGGATTGTTAGATCCTTCCTAGGACCCCGCTGCTGACGTGGGAGGAATGCTGAGAAAGGTAAGTGGTATTTCTTTGCGTGTTGTCGCCCTTCCCGCACTTTTGGAAGAGGGACAAACCAAACAGCATGTGGCCCAAATTCTGTGTTGTAGAACACTTTTTTTCTGAAACGAGGATGGAGGGAATTGAAGCTCAGAGGATTTGGACAAGCTACCAGGGCAGAGCAGTCGGTGTAGTGGAGGTTTGAAAAGTTGCCGCGGCCCCAGCAGGTGCAAGGGGGCGAGAGTGCGGAGCAGCGCCAGGCTGGCGGAACACAAAGCCAGCTCTGCGGCGCGGTTGCGTTGCCATGGCAGCGGGGGCGGGGCCGAGCCGCGGCGTGCCCGGGTTGCCGGGCGACGGCGGGGGCGCGGGCGCCGGCTCAGGCTCTGGGGACCCGGACGACTCTGTAGGCTTCTCTGCCCAGGTTAAGCCAACCGGTCTGAGGTTTCCTTAGCCGCTTCTCCCCCTCCTTGTAGACTCTGTTGGCAGCCACTTGTCCAGTGGCTAGGCAGTCAGGCTTATAGGCTAACACCTTCTTAATGACATAATACTCTGCTTTTGAAAATATTTGAACTGTGGTCTCACGGAGGCATGAAAAAGATGGCAATCCTTTCTAAACTAAAAAAGAAAGTTATTCTGTTTACTTTTCTATCAAACATTCCTTAATTATTAATTATTTAAAAATAATAAAATAAAGAACCTAGGTTGTATCCATGAAAACGAATTGACCTTTAGTGTCTTTCAAATATCTTAACAAAATCTTTGCAAGAGAAAAGCACATCCAGCAGCTATCAAGTCCTGCATTTAAAAAAAAAAAATCAGTTTTACTGTTGCATCTTACAATGTTTTAGATGCTACTTTCACAAAACATAGAAGAGAATCAATTTCATTTCATTTCACTGGGAGCTTCCTTACATGTAAAAGTGCGAGATAATGTTGACTTACTAGTTCAAAGATTGTTTTAGCCATACACTATTAAAAAAAAGGTAAGAATTTGAATTATCTTTTCCAGAGCAATGATTGACAGCTACAGTACTACTTTTTTTACTTTTTCTTTTTATCTTCCTATAATTAAAGGTATCTTTTGTTATTTTAATTAGTTTTTCCAGAGTTTAATAGTGTTTGCCAAAGATTCTGATAGGTTTTTTGTTTGTTAGTTTGTTTTTGGTACCAGGGATTGAACCCAGGGGTGCTTAAGCATTGAGCTACATCCCTAGCCTTTTTTATTTTTTATTTTGAGACAGGGTCTGACTAAGTTGCTTAGCCTCAGCTAAATTGCTGAGGCTGGCTTTGAATTTGGAATCCTCCTGCCTCAGCCTCTGGAATTATAGGCATGCTCATAAGGTCCAGCTGTTATCAGTTCTTACACTCTTAACACTGATATGTTAGGTTCCATAGCAGTTTGTTTAATTTTCTCGAGGTGGTACCTAGGGCTTTCAGTATGCTAGGAAAGCACTCTACTACTCAGTACCTCTGCAGCCCTATTTATCTTAATTTGAGAAAGGGTCTCCCTAAATTGCCCAGGCTGGCCTTAAAATTGGGATCCTCCTGCCTCAGCCCCCAGGCAGCTAGAATTACTGGTTGATTTCTTTTCTCGGGTTCTATTTTTGTCTATGTCTTACTTATGTGTTCATAAATTCATTTCTTAAACATAATAGATGGTGCCAGACTCAAGAGAAGAGGGGTAAGTGGTGAGAGAGACATAGAAAGTTTAATTAGAAACAGTTTAGAGTGAAGGAAAGGCCAGGAAGCAGTTATAATCCACTATGATACATTCTTGTATGGAGATGTCATCAGCATGGCCCCTGGTAGAAAACCCAAGCTATGCTGATTAGATTATAAAATGTTTTTCAGTGCATTATCATAGTTGAACTCCACAACAACCATACAAAAATTCATATTACCATTCGTTTTTAATGTATGAGAAAGCAGAAACTCAGAGATAGTGAATGACTTGATCAGAGTGTCCCAGAAAGAGGGGTACATTTGATGGTTAGTTTTATACCATTGCAAACAAGTTGCAATGGTTTTTGAGCTTTGGGAGACTGGGTCTGTCTCTCCCCAGACTGGGGGTGCTGCTGGGTGCAAGGTGCCTTCCCTCCCTCTCACTTTCCCAAGATTCCTCTTCTGTATGGGAAGAGGATGAGGGAAACTCTTTTGAAAGACAAGTAAAGAAAGAAATAGGGCAGAAGAAAGGAAGAGATGGAGAAGGGCTCCATAAAGCAAAAGAAAGCAGAAGGAAAGAGTGAAGGAAAGTTGTCAAAAAAGGAACAATGTTTGGGCTGGGGATGTGGCTCAAGCGGTAGCGCGCTCGCCTGGCACGTGCAGCACCATATAAAAATAAATAAAGATGTTGTGTCCACCGAAAACTAAAAAATAAATATTAAAAAAATTCTCTCTCTTTAAAAAAAATAAAAATAAAGGAACAATGTTCAAAAATGGGAGTGAGGGGAGAGTGAAAGGCAGCAGAAACATTTTAGCCTATTAGTTGCAGCAGCTATGGCAAAGTACCACAGACCAGGGGGCTTAAATAATTGGCGTTGATTGTCTCACGGTTCTGGAAACTGGAAGTCCAAGATCAAAATGTTGGCAAGGTTGTTTCTTCCAGAGATCTCCCTCCTTGGCTTAAAGATGGTGCCTGTCCCTGTCCTCACATGATTGTCCTTCTATTTTGTCTGTATGCTAATCTTCTCTTTATGAGGACATCAGTCATATTGGATTAGAGCCCACCCCAATGACCTCATTTCATCTTAATTACCTCTTCAAAGGTCTTGTGTTCAAATCAGTCACATTCTGAGATACCTGGGGTTAGTGTATGAATTTAAGAATAAGGAAGGTGATACCTGCCTGTCACTCTGAAGACAAAACCTACTGACTCATTTTTCTTTTCATCTTTCAATTTTTTTTGCTTTAGTTGCAGATGGACATGATACCTTTATTTTATTTATTCATTTTTATGTGGTGCTGATGTTGTGTCCACCTCATACATACTAGGCAAGCACTCTACCACAGAGTCACAACCACAGCCCTCATTATTATTCTCACTAATTCTATAGTTGAGCAAATTGTGGCCATTTTTTTTTTTACATTAGTAAATTCTACTGGATATCTCCTTTTATCCAGAAGTGAATTCTTGTAATTTGCTTGCTTCATACTTCATTTCCACTCTCACCTCTGCAAGTTAGTTTCAAACCTTGGGAAGTTTTTGACAAGGGCAGATAGAGCTGAATGATGACCCCTGTTTCCAGCTAGGTATGACATGTCTTTCTGCCACTTTTGAGCTGTGGAGTGATGTGAGTCTATTTACTGCCTGTGCAGCATGATAAGCTTGATAAGAACGAAACAGCCATAATGTAATCATACAGACAGCAAAGCACAGAATTTATGAGCATCTTAGGCATGAAGATAAGCTAGGGCAATTCTACTTAGATGGCAGTTTCCGTGCATATTTCTAATGAGATATGTTGGCATAGTGTTTCAGACTGCTTGTGAAAGGTAGCCAGAAAAATCTGAAGGTTTTCTCTGAGGCAATGAATAATGAATACTGTTGTAATTGGAATGTGTTGCAAAGACTCAAATCATTAAAATATGTGGTCATACAATAACAGGATCTAGAGAGAGGCCTGCGAGTCTTGTGGCCAGTGCCTTGCCCTTAGGTGAACAACACAGAGGCTGCTTTGTAAAAATAGGAGTCAAGACTAGACTTTGAGTTGGACAAAGAAGTTTCCAGAGTCTTCCACCATATGTTTCCCTATTCATCAGACACCAGAATCTCAAAATATTTGTGTTTGTCTCCTTAACTTCCTTCATTTCTTCAAACTCTGCCTTCAGAAAAGATGATATGTAGTTGTCTATTCTTGTTCTTTTAATATCTTGTCATTTGCAAAAAAAGAGTTTTAGTAAGTCAATCCTTGGTTCTTTTTCAAAAGTTGAATTGAAGCTCTGTGCATTGTTTTAGGAATCATAGTCCCTCAATTCAAGTGTCCTTCTTCGCCTCTTGAATTCTGGAGTTGTGATTTCTGTCCTCATTGCACTTCCCCAAGGCCTTCCCCCTTGATGACCATCCAATTTACCTCTAAGTGTGAGGCCCCAGACCATTCTGGAATACCCCTGTTGAAGAATGCTGTTCCTATGTACTAGGTGGGACTTTTTCAAGGAACACCAAAAGCTTTTGAAATGTGCTCTTTGGATACAATCCAGGAGCTTTCCTTGATGTGTGATTTCAGAAACTTGTGTGGAAAAGCTATTGTGATACCAGCCAAAAAAGAATGCCTGTTTCTCAGAGCAGTGCATACTTAATTAGTACAGGGATCAGGGCCAGTATGAAGAGGTTGAAAAGTCAGTTTGGAAAGTTGGTGTGAGTCCCTGAAGAGCAGAACCATATATTTCTCCTTCTTCTTTGAATCAAACATTTGCTTAACTAGTCAGCTGTGCAAATCCCTGGGCACGGCTTCAGGAGGTGGGTCAATCCATTTAGTCACTGCTTCTGTAGACTCTACTAATTAAATGTTCACCTGATATGAAAGAACAGAAGAGCCACACTCAAATGTACAGTGAGTGAGGAAAAAGGGCTAGTCCTGGCTGTTGATGACTTCCTTGGATTTTGGCACAGCGACATAACCCCTCATTGCTGATGCCACTGAAGAAGGTAATGGCATCGAAGTGGCTTGGAAGTTCCCAAGCACTCCACAAGCATGTGTCAATCACTTAAAATGCACTCGTGAGACAAGAGGTCATGGACTTTTCCTACAGTAGTTTATAACCTGGTTCATTTAAAAAGACATGAGAGCAAGAAAGTAAAATGACAGGACATGTCACATGCATGCTCCTAGACAGGCCCAAGCCACCTGGGAGCAATGGCTTATGGTGGGCTCTGCAGAAGAGATCCCCATCTTCCTTGTCTCTGGGGCTTTTTTGCAGATACCTACCTCTGATATATATATATATATTTGTTGTTGTTGTTGTTTGTTTGTTTGTTTTTCAGCACTGGGGGTTAAACCCAGGCCCTACTCAGATGCTGAGCCACACCCTAATGCCATTTCCTGCTTTTCAATTCAGAGTCGCACTCTTATCCAATGGGGGTGGGTAGAAAAACCCTACTTCTGAGTGTGTTTAAACCAGGGTGAACCTAGTTGTAGGATTCTAAGTCTCTGTCTTCCTGGGGAAATTTACAAGGGTCTGACGGAAATAAAAGAAGGGGTTGAACTGAAGGAGCAGAGAACAGAGCCATCTTTACTCTTTCTTTATTATTGGTAATACAGTAGTAAATCATTGAATAGCCCCACACATACCTACACATACTCAACTGCTCAAAGAGAATGTTCATTTTGGGGAGGGAGGGGAGGATAATAGAAAAGACAATAGAATGACTTTCCTATGTCATACATGAATACACAACCAGCATCATGTACAACCACAAGAATGGCATATTATAGTCCATGTATGCATAATATGTCAAAATACATCCTACTGTCATGTATAACTAAAAAGAACAAATAAAAAAAAGAGCATTCAGTTTAAGGGCAGAAAACATAGGCAGCTTAAGCATAAAGACTATGTTGACCTGGGCATGGTGATGCATGCCTGTAATCCCAGCAGTTTGGGAGACTGAGGCAGGAGGATCACAAGCTCAAAGCCAGTCTCAGCAACTTAGTGAGGCCCTAAGCAACTAAGGGAGACCCTGTTTCACAATAAAAAAGAAAAAGTGTTGCAGATGTGGCTCAATAGTTAAGCACCCCTGGGTTTAATCCCTGGTGCCTAAAAAAATAAATTAAAAAAATAGGGACTGGGATTGTGGTTCAGCGGTAGAGCGCTCGCCTAGTAAGGGCGGGACCCGGGTTTGATCCTCAACACCACATAAAAATAAAGGCATTGTGTTGTGTCCATCTACAACTAAAAGATAAATATTTAAATAAATAAATAAATAAATAGACTGTGTTGAGGGCAAGAGCAGGGCAGAAAGGGGAAAGATACTGGTCTAGCGCCCCACATGGTGATGGAAGAAAAGGCAACAGTCAGTGGTCCATATCCTGAGACTAATGGAAGAAAACACACACAGCCAGCCCTGGAGTATAGAAGTGCTCACTGGGCTTAGCCTGAGCTCCCCACTCTTCACTCTTGAAGCTCAGTTCCCTGCTTTGGGATGATCAGCAGTGATTTGGAGCTGGAGGGGTCACAGATGGGAGCATAGGGATCTGTCATTCCATCATTCCTGGATTTTCAAGTTGGAATGATAAATTCTGTTCTTGGATGTTAGGTCTGCAGGGTACTTTTTTTTTTTTACTTTAGTATGTTAGAGTTTCATGTTTCTATTAGGTATATGGGGCTGACAGGGACCTATTCATCATATATCCTATTTCTGAGAAAAATATATGCAAAATTCCAAAAAAAAAGTGAAATATGTTTTTGTTGCACAAAATCTTTGAACCATGTAAATTAAGACAATTGAGAATTTTATCTGGATGCTGAGGCATGGAGCAGAGAGGGCCAGAGGAGCATCCAGAGAGCTGAGCCCGAGTCTGGCCTCTCACACGGATTTCCAAATGTTTAGCAAGCCAAATCCCTAGAGATGGTGGTTGCTATAATCTTCAAGGAAAGATCTGATTTGTTTCTGAGGTCTCTCAGTTTTCTGGAATTCGGCTCTTTCTAAAAACCAGCCTAAAATGGAAAATGTCTTCTCTCAGAATCCCAAACACTTTTCAAATGTCAATCTCTTTGTCTTTTATGAATGCCCTTGTCCAGGGAGTGAAAGATGCTATAAGCCTCAAGGGCAATGTTATCTCCAGTCTTGAAGCTCAAGGTTGGGAAAGCCTCTCTGGGAAAATTTTCAAAGACGGGAATTTCTCAGCTTTAGTTAATTTGTGCTTTTGGTCCATGCCTTTGTAAAATACAATTTTGTTCTGATGCTCCTGGCTTCAATGTCTGTGATCGAGAGATCTCAGCTTTGAGGTATTTTCAGTGCCATACAGCAGTCATACGTCACTGAAAGTCACAGTTGCTAAAGCTGTTGTCATCATTATTATATTTCCTCTCAAATAGATTCACTCAGGATGCCCTTTTCCCCCAAAATGCCTGTAGTTTCTTTTGATTGGAAACACAGAGGTACTTCCTGTGTACAAAGGGAAACACGGTCATCCATCATTTTACATTGCATATGAAATCCTGAAAAGTTTTGCATTTTGGTATTTTGGATTTGTATTGTAAAGAAACAGGAGGAGGGGGTCAAGCTAAATTGAATTTATACTGAATCAATTAGTAAAAGGAAATATTTATTTATTTATTTATTTATTTTGGTACTGCGGTTCGAATCCAGGGCCTTGCCCACAAGTCTCCACCACTGAGCCACACCCCCAGCCTGGAAACACTCATTTATAATGAAAGTTGACCTCTAAGTTTGTAGAATGAATATTTAGGAGATCTTATTTATCAGGTTTCTTTTAAGTGATTGTGTCTCTATTTAGATAGTAGGTATGGTGTTTTTAGAAAACATTGTCACATCCAACTTCTAGACTCTATCACCTGGTAAAAAGAGCCACACTACTACACACACTTTAGTGGGATGAAAGCAGCTGAAGTAATGTGAAAATCAACAGTTCCTTTGATTCAGGAATGTGTTCTTTGGAGAAAAGTTTAAGCACTTGAAAATTAAATACTATATTCCTTATTGTTAGCTTTGGGAATCTGCCCAAACAAATCATTCTTCCAACAGTGTTTATGTTCAGTCAACATGGGCCAACAGCCATTGAATTAGACAATTCTTTTCCCCTCTAAAAGACATGATTTGGCCATTAAGGATTTGGTAATGCAATTATACAGTGACCATCAGGAGGTTAAAGCCCTAGATCTCAGAAGTTTGGTGTATCATTCACCATTTATTTATTTATTTATTTGGTACCAAAGATTGAATCCAGGGGTGCTAAACCACTGAGGCACATCTCCAGCAATTTTTATTTTTTATTTTGAGACAGGGTCTCACTAAGTTGCTTAGGGCTTCCCTAAGTTGCTGAGGCTGGCTTTGAACTCACGATCCTCCTGCCTCAGCCTTCTGAGCCACTGGGATTCCAGGTATGTGCCACCATGCCTGGCTCATTCACCATTTTTAAGTGTGTAGTTCAGTGCACATATTTGTGCAACCATTCATGCTGTAGTATGTCACAATTTCATTTCCTTTTTTAAGGTCAAATAATATTCCATTGTATGTATATACCACATGTGTTTTACCATGTTCATTTTCAATTGGGCCATTGGGTTTTATCTTCCCTCTTCTTGATGAACATTTGGGTTGCTTCTACCTTTTTCATTCCTTTTAATGGCAGCATAGAATTAAACCATTTCCCTGACAGTGAGCTTTCCGTTTTTTTCATGCTTCAGTGAGTAATTGGAATTTAATAGTACTTTGCATATATGCCTGCTTTTTCACTGCTGTCACCAAAAGACCTGACAAGAACAACTTTAGAGGAGGAAAAGTTTGTTTGAGGGCTCACGGTTTCAGAGGTAATAAACAGCCAGCTCCATTCCTCTGGGCTGGAAGTGAGACAGAACATCATGGCAGAAGATCGTGGCAGAGAAAGCAGCTCACATGGTGATCAGAAAGCAGAGAGAGAGAAATTCCACTTGCCAGATACAAATATATATCCCAGAGCCACGCTCCCAGCTCCCATCTCCTCCAGCCACACCCTGGCCCCCTTCAGTTACCACTCAGTTAATCCCATCAGGGGATCAAATCACTGGGTTAAGGCTCTCATAACCCAATAATTTCACCTCTAAGCCTTCTCGCCTTGTCTCACACATGAACTTTTGGGGGACACCTAATATCTAAACCATAACAACAAGGATCTGAGTTGGCTAGATTTCTTGAGATGGATTTGCTGAAAAACAATGTTTGGGGCCTATTGAATTTGGCAATGCCGCTGCTGTGTCCTCTATAGAGATTGCACGGAAGTACCCCTCCAGTCAAGAGAATCGTTTTCCTACCCCTCACCAGCACAGGGGGTTAACAAGTCAACCTGGGTGTTTCAGGAGGACTACTGTATTTCTTTTACTGCTCCAGTCTCTATGCTCCTTTTCTTTGTTCATTTTCAATTGGGCTCTTGGGTTTTATCTTCCCTCTTCTTTATATTGGCTGCTGTTGAAAATTTTGCTTTTGTTTGGCATCCTTAAACAGCCTGTGGGAGTCTTTTTGGAGCTCCAAAGTGAAACAGGAGCTTTGTCTGAGAATAGTAAAACCTGCTTTTCAACACCAGTGATCCAACTCTGGCTCTGTGACAGGACATTTTTTTTAAGGGGACTGTCTGGTGCTGGAGGAGGCTTGACGGAAGTGGTGATAGTTAGAAGTAGGAAAATCTTTGAGAATGCTATACAAATTTCTGTTCTCACAGTGTGTTTTAATGTTATTTAAGGTTTGGTCAAGTTTTCTCTTATAAGTTCAATGTGTAAACCTAAGGTGATGAGTGACTTGGTATTAACTGAATAAACAATGGGAAAAATAACATGCTGCTAAATTTCATTTTGCTGAGCCCATACAGCTCTGAACTAGTCCTTCCACCCACCAAGGAACTCCTCAGTTCCTGAACTGGCTGGATTTTCCAAGATACATCCCCATTTTCCTCCATGTCACTGCCATGGTCTAAATGTCTGTGTCCCTCCAAAATTCGTACCTTGAGACCTAACCCCCAGGATGGTACCATTAAGAGGTGGGGTCTCTGGGAAGTGATCAGATAAGAGAGCAGAACCCTCAATGATATTAGTGCCCTTATAAAAGAGGCCCCGAGAGCTGCCTTGTGTCCACCATGTGAGGACAGTGAGAGGGCACCATCTGTGAACCAGGAAGAGGGTGCTCACCAGGGAGTGGCCTGCCACCTTGATCTTGGGCTTCTGGCCCCTCCTATGTGTCCACCCCCTGCACTCCTTCCACCACCCTGTCTGAGCTCTTCTGATTACTGCAACATCTCCTACAGATCCTTGGCCTCCAGACTTGTCCCCACTCAATACTTCTCTGATCCATCGCCAAGAGTAGTTTATAAAATGAAAATTGGATCACTGCATCTCCGGTTAAAACACTTGGATGGCCCCCCATTGCCCTTAGAATTAAACTCAGACTTTTTATCATGGCTGCCAGGGCCAGCAGGTCCTGGCCTGCCTGCTTACCCCTCAGTTTTCCTCACTCACCACCCTCTCCTTCCTACACTCTACTCTTCCCACAGTGATCTTTCTTTTTTAGAATATAGTTTTAGTTGTAGATGGACACAATACTCTTTTTTTAATTTAGTTTTTTTTTTTTTTTAATGTGGTGCTGGGGATTGAACCCAGTGCCTCACACGTGTAGGCAAGTGCTCTACCACTGAGCCACAACCCCAGCCCCTGCCCCTCCTCCAGTGGTTTTTCAGTTCCTTACATTTAGGGTGTGTACTCTTGTTTCAGGAACACTCTGATGCTCTTTTTTCTAGAATGTTTGTGCCTGTTCTTTCCTTCCCACCCTGTCTCTTGGACAACTCCTCTTACTCTTTCTCCATCAAGTCGCATCTGACATTCCCCAGCTGGGAGTTAGTGGATTCCCCCAGGATGCTACATGTCCCTTACTGTTTTAACCCCCCAGTATTTCAACGGCCCGTTATACAAACAATACTCCCCCCAAGGCTCAGGAAGCAGAACCACGTCCAACCTTGTTTCCCATGATCACCCCACTGCCCAATATGTTTATTGCTCATAAATATCTGTTGATGAATAACTGTTGAAAGATGGATAGAGAATGAGACATTGCTACATGTGAGTGGGTTATGAGAATGTTACATTTTGAGAGTCCCAGAATGAGACCCCATGTCTTTCCTGCAAATTCTGGGACCTGTATGAAAAAGGATGAAGCTAAAATGACTGCAGTTTCATTAGCCTTATGTCCCACTAACCTTGTATAAAAGACACTGAAGATAAGGCTTGCTTAAGGTGAAGACCAGGAAGGGGGAAACAATGGCTACCTGCTAATCATCTTGGCAAAATCCCAGATAGGACAGGAGCTTATTGAGGACAGCCAGGATATAACGAGCTTGGGGCAGAGATCCTGGACAGGATTGATGAGGAAGGGATGGAAACAAGGATGATCATCAAAAGATGCTAACAATTATTGAGCGTTTACTATACACCAACTACTCTGCTAAAGGTCATCACTCAAATGACCTTCAAGGACATTCCATCTAAGAACCTCTTCTGTCCTTTCTATTTAATACATTCACCTCTCTATCCTTCTCTTTGAGATGTAAATGTGGTTTGTGACTGATTCAGGGAAATTTTGTGTTTGTAAAATGCAGTCTTTGATTTGGGAACTGGGGTCTTATTAAAATGTAGTTCAGCAAAAATAATACAGGCTATATGTCTTGGTCCATTTTCTGTTGCTATTAAAAATACTTACTTATTTATAACAAATAAAGGTTTACTTATTTATATCAAATAAAGGTTTATCTAGCTCATGGTATAAAGGTGCCATTGCAGAGCATGGCATTGGTATCCTCTGGGGAAGGGTCTCCTGCTACATCATAACATGGCATCACAGGTGAGCCTGAACAAGTGTGGCCAAGAGAGCTTGCTTTTATGACAAGGCACTTCTACAATGACCCACTAATCCATTAATCCATGAATGGGTTAATCTATCCATGAAGGCAGAGGCCTTAAGACCCAATTACTTCATAGAGGCCCCACCTCCCAAAACCCTCACAATAGCAGTCAAGTTTCTCATGAGTTTAGGAGGGTACAAACCGTTTTCCAACCATAGAACCATATTGGTAAGCAAGTAAACCTTGAACTTAAGACATTCTCAGATGATTTATCCTTTGGAAATTTATAGTAAATGTGGTCGTAAGATGCTTCTCCTCCACTGGACTTCACACTGCAAAATCAGAGAGACACAGCCTCCTACAACCAGCTGTCTTTGAGGTATTACTTCATCCTTCCCCTCCATCTGTTGATGAAACTAGTTTTCCTAGCAAGGCCGATAAGAAAAAAGAGGAAGGCCTAGAATTATCAGTATAATGTGTATTGCTTGTATGACCAAAGGCAACATTGAGAAAAAATATTCAAGAGGCAAATAAACTTTTCAGTCCATAGCACCAAGAGAATGGAATATTTACCCTATGGTGATCTCTGTTTGTAGAAAATTGATTAGGGATAAGGAGGAAGAGCAGGAGAAGAAGACTACCACTAAATAGGGAAGAGAGGTGGGAGGGAAAAAGAGGGAGAAGGGGAATTGCACAGAAGATGGAAGGAGAAGCTCATTGTTATATAGAATACATATATGATGTTGTAATGAGAAAAAGAAAAAAAAAGTGTGTCACATTAGATTGGATAGAGAGAAAGGTTGGGAGAGGAGGGGAGGAGTAGAGAGGATAGGAAGGGCAGCAGAATAGAATAGACAACATGATTGCTGTATGTACATTCCATGTATGTATTATATGTCAAAATGCATTCTGCTGTCATGTATGACTAAAAAAAATAAATAAAAATTAAAAAAAAGAAAATTGATTAGGGAGACTTTGGGGTGAGGTGGTTGATGGGGTAAGGGGTTTTTTTTGTTTTCTTTTTAAGAAAGAAGAGAAATAGGGAATGAGACTCATTATTCAGCATTCAGTACAGTGAAATACATACAGAAAGCTCCCCAAACAGGAAGAAAAAACAGGATGATAACTGTGAAGCCGAAAGGGCCTGTGAGATCAGGAACCATGGAACAAGAATGAGGCACTAAAAGTTACTGGGGGGCGCTCCCCGGCAAGGTTCGCCATCCTCGAAAGGGTGAGGGCCAGGAATTCAAGGACAGGAAAGGCAAGAACAGTGCTAACAAGGGAAACCGGAGGTAGGAGGGCCTAGGCCATCTAAATTGCAGCCACTGACCACAGGTTGGCCAAGCTGAGTTTAGGGGGATCATGTCTATTGAAAATTGGCGGGGCAATTGCTTCAGCCCAACCTGTGGTGGTGGGGTCTGTTGCCATATCAGCCTCTGATTGGCCATTTTGGGTCTCCTCAGCCAGGTGGAAAGTCCCTGCCCATGGCCACCATGAAAGGGGAGGGTGAAGGGAAACCTGCCGACCTAACAGTAACCCAAAGATGCTAACAGTTACTGAGTGTTTACCAACTACTCTGCTAAATATTTTGTGTGGATTGCTTTATTTAACCCTTCTAGCAGCCTGTCAAATCAGGAGAATCATTAGGCCCATTTGCATTGAGTCAATTGAAGCCCAGGACAGGCCTGGCCACTCCTTAAGTCTGAGGTTTCGGCAGCAGGTAGAGAGCTAGGGTTTGCCTGCATTAATCTCGGGTGATCTGTTGCTTCCATCAGTGTCCATGCCCATCCCCAGCCCTTTTTATTTTTTATTTTATTTTATTTTATTTTTTTTTGCCCTTTTTATTTTGAGACAGACTCTCGATAACTTGCTGAGGCTGACCTTGAACTTTCGATCCTCTTGCCTCTGCCTCCAGAGGTGCTGGGATTACAGGAGTGCACCACTGCAACTGGCTTTCTGGTTTCTTTAATCTTTTGTTGTTATTGTTTTAAATAAGTATCAAAGAGTTACAATGAAATGTCCTTCTCCATTATGAAGTGACCCCCATGCTTGGGAGTCAGGGCCAATTCTTGCCAACCAGGGGTACCCTTGTCATTCTAACAATTTGGGGTTAAAGGAAATTCATTCCTGGGATTCTAAATTTCCAAAATTTTGGGAAAAAATGTTAAATGGAAGCTCTACTGTGAAAGCATCAGGGGCCTAGACTGGTCCACAAAAGCACCTTTAACCAAACCTAAGGCAAGAGGATAGCTCTGAAAGGCCCTGAGGGAGCTCATGTTGGTGGGAAACATACCTTGAGGTAATCCCGGAGGTGGTAAAAAGCCTTTGTATAGAGGTGAAATTAGGTGCATCCTGCTGTGGCTCTAGAGAACAGAGTGAGGGTAGAAGCTGAGGGTGATGGAAACTTCCTTAATAAAGGCAGAACTCTCCAGTAGCATAAAGACGGAGAAGTGGCAGAGGAACTTAAAGGGTAGGCTTGGCCAGCAGTTGAAGGTGACTCACAGCTCTGACTTCTGTCATGACCTGAATTGGGGATGGGTCCCATTCTTCTATGATTGGGACATTTTCTATTTTTTAGTGAGTAATACTAGTGAGAAAAGAGTAAATACAGAGCAGGGCTTTTTTTGTTTGTTTGTTTGTTTGGTTTTTTACTGGCTTTGCAAAATTGGAGTCTCTGAATATAAAGGAATAAGTAACACTAATGACTGAAAACAGAAGAGTAAAATTTTAATAGTGCACAATAGATTTTTTACCCTCACTGCTTTTTGGAGGTATCAAGAAAATAGCTTGTAACCAAATCCTATGTTTTGGTCAAAAGGTAGATAAAAAGCTAAAATTCTATCAGAATTTTGTTACAAAGTATCTACTTTATTATTATTTTTTTAAAGAATGGAAGAGTTATTTGAATGGTTTTTTTTAATATTTATTTTTTTTTAGTTTTTGGCAGACACAACATCTTTGTTTGTATGTGGTGCTGAGGATCGAACCCGGGCCGCGCGCATGCCAGGCGAGTGCGCTACCGCTTGAGCCACATCCCCAGCCCAAAAGTATCTACTTTAATCATTATTGCAAGTAGGTTAGTTTAGTTCAAGGTTCTTGACTAGGGGTGATTTTGCCTCCCCAGGGACATTTAGCAATTGCTGGATTTGATTTTGGGATTGTCATGATTGTATGTGTGCAGGTGCTGTGGCATCTAGCAGCCAGGGGTGATGCTAAACATCCCACAAGGCACAGGTCAGGACAGTTCCCAAATAAAGAATTATGTTATCTAAAATGTCAGTCATAACAGGGTTGAGAAACCTGGTAAGCTTCAGATAGGGAAGCTACATGGTCATCTGTCTTTTGTTTTTGGCAAACTGATAAACATAATTTTAAAATTAGTTATCAGGCAAAGCTGATCTTCTGATTTATGTCCCTTAAAAAAACAAAGACAAAAACAAAAAACCCAGCACAACAACAAAGAAAAGTTTTTGATCTTTGAACATATGTGAATCACACGTTATTTTAGATTAGTTTTGCAGTACAGCTCAGTCAGATCCAAGTAAGATTCAGCTTTCTTGTAATGAATTCCATTTAACTGGATTTGACATTAACACTACCACCACCAGGCATTGGGTTTTAAACTTATTATTATTTCTAACCTATATTTAGACCATTGATTATACTGATTACTCGGAATGAATCATGCCCAGATAGGAAGCCAATGAGAGTGGTCAACTTTGGCAGGTGGCCCCGAAAGGCCAGTTTTCAGCTCAGAGCAGATGCAATGTTGAGGCCAACTGAGGTTTTCCTCTTTGATATAAAAATATGGTGTCCCATATTTCATCTTTTTCTGATTAGCATTTTTGTATTCATAATCAACCCTATTTGTGATCTAGACAGTTTAGATTCATCTTACCAAAAATGGCTGAACAAAAATTACAAAGGGGATAAAAGGCAGAGAAATGTAGAAGGTAGTGTTAATTAGTATATTAATTTGCAACTGAGATGAAAGGATATGTCTTTGGAAAGTGTTGAGGTGGGCTGGGGATATAGCTCAGTTGGTAGAATAGTTGCTTTGCATGCATAAGACCCTGGGTTCAATCCCCAGCACCACCAGAAAAGGAAAAAGAAAGAAATTCAAGTAAATCACCTTTCCCAAAAACAAAGAACTAAATTGTAAGGAGAACTGGGGAAAGATGAGGTGGGCTTGAAGTGAATGAGAAGAGGTGGCCTCACATTCTGAGTGCTGGTTGGAGCCCTTATGGCATGTACTTTGTCCATATCTGAACTTCCTTTTTAAAGGACTTGAAGTGTGTGGAGAGCTACAATGATAACTCATCTGGAGGATGAGTTATCATTGGTACCTGTGAGGCATGTAGGAATCAGGTTGTTCATTCTGGAAAAAACCCTATTCATAGTCTTCATGGAAATGAAGTGTTGACAGATGTGCTATGTATTAGTTTCCTCTTGATGCTATAACAAATTACCACAGGATCAATGGCCTACAACAGCACAAAATTTTTATCTTATGGCTCTATGTGTCAGAAGTCCAAAACAGGTTTCTCTGGCCTAAATTCAAGGAACCATTGCCTTCCTTCTAGAGGTTCTGGGGACTCTCCGTTTCCTTGCTATTTTTGCCTTCTAGGGATAGCCTCCATTGGCTCACAGCCTGGCCTCCATCTTCAGTGCCTGCAGTCACCTCACTCTGACCTCTGCTTCCTCCATCACAGCTCCTTCTGTGACTGCTGCCTCCCTCTTGGCCTGATAAGGACCTTGCCATTACCTGAGGCCCACCTAGGTCCTCTCCTAAGTAGGTGCTATCATTCCTGTTTTGTTTGTAGAAGAGCACAGCTCAGAGCCTCGTTGTTTCCCGTGTCCCATTCCTCTTAAGAATAACACATGTTTCTGGGTTTTCAGTCATTCTTGTTAGGATCAGCAATGATCTTGGGGCCAGCGGGGTGGGGGGGAGGGGGGACGCAAACCTGTGCTCTTAAAACTGATTGTCGTCCCCACCCCCCTCATTAAACAATCATCAGTGTAAATTAAAAATTTTGTGAGCAGAAATGGTGTTCAGTTTTGTTTTATCTTTGCTTTTCTTTGTCTATTTGAGGTACCATGAGCATACATAATGGCCCATATTTAAAGTGTATGATTTGATAAATTTTGACATACGTGTACACCAGTGAAATGATCATCAAATCAAAATAATGATCACCACTAAAAGTAGAACACTCATGCCCTTTCACAACCCATTCCGTCCCCTGGGCAAACACTGATCTGTTTCCTGTCACTGTGGACTAGTTGGCATTTTCTTGAATGGCATTGTGCTGCATAAGAGCATAAGAGAATTATACTGCATGCAGCATGAACTCTTTTGTGTGTGTGTGTGTGTGTGTGTGTGTGTGACTTCCTTTCTTAACATAATTACTTTGAGATTCCTCTATGTTATTCTGTGTATCATTACTTCCTGTCTTTGTATTGCTTGTTGGTATTTTGTTGTTTATTCAGTCCCCTGTAAATGGGCATCTGTGTTGCTTCTAGTTTGGGGCTATTATGAGTAAATAGCTTAAGCATTCCTGTATAGTCTTTGTGTGGATACACACTTTCTCTCTTCCTGGGGTAATTACCTATTTACAGAATGTCTGGGTCATGTGGTGGGTGTGTTCAATTTGTTCAGAGTCTGCCAAGCTGTTTTTCAATGGCTTGTACAATTTCAGTTTCCCATCAGCAGTGAATGAGTGTCCCGGTGACTATCAACCACATGAGGTATCATCAATTTTTGAAATTTTAGCCACTCTAAAGTGGTATGTTGGAATAGTTTTTATATGGTTTAAATATGAGGTGCCTCCCAAAAGCTCATGTGTGAGACAATGCAAGCATTTTCAGAGGTGAAATGATTAGATCATGAGCAGTATGACCTAATCAGTGGATTAATCCACTCGTGTGGATTAACTGAGCAGTAACCATAAGCAGGTAGTATTTGGCTGGAGAAAATAGGTCACTGGGGGTGTGTGAGCCTTTGGGGTTTATATTTTGTCCATGATGAGGGGAGTTCTCTCTCTCTGCTTCCTGCTTACCATGTCCTAAGCTGTTTTTCTCCTCCACACCCTTCTGCTTATGATGTTCTGCCTCACTTTGAACCCAGAGCTGAAACCGTGAGCCAAAATAAGCTTTCTCTCCTCTACATTGTTCTTGTCAGGTCTTTTGGTCACAGCAACCAAAAACAGCTGACTAAAATAAGCTTAATTTGCATTTCCTTCATGACTAATGATGTTGATCATTTTTTGTGTTCCTATTTTATGATATCTTCTTTCATAAAATGTCTATCTAAATCTTTTTTCCATTTTTTTATCAGGTTGTTTTCACATTATTGCAATTGAGAGTTTTTTCAAAGCATATTTTGGAGAAAAATCCTTTATCAGATATGTGATTTATAAATGTTTTCTCTCAGCCTGTGGCTTATCTTTTCATTTTCTTAACCGTGTCTTTCAAAGATCAGAAGTTTTAAATTTTGATTAAATCCAATGCATCAAGTATTTTCTTTTATAGATTGTGATTTTTGTGGTTGTATTTATGAAATCTCTGTCTAACCCAAGGTCGTGAGTTTTTCCTAGGTGTTCATCCAGAAGTTTTATATATGTAGGCTTAACTTTGGAATAGATGATTCAATTTGAGTTAGTTTTTATATATGGTGTGAGATATGGATTATGGCTATTTTTTTTTTGCATATGAACATCCATCTGTTCCAATACCATTTGTTGAAAACAACTACACTTTTCACTCAATTTCCACTTTTGTTGAAAATCAGTTGCCTATATATTTATGAGTTTATTTCTAGACTTAACTCTGTTCAGTGATCACTTTTCCATCTTTTCACAGATGCCCGACTGTCTTGGTAACTGTAGCTTTGTGTGTCTGAAAATCAGGTACTCCATTTTTATTTTAAGTTTGTTTGGCTATTTTAGCTACTTTGCATTTTCTTGTATTTTGGAAACAGATTCTAATTTTCTACGAGATAGAGAGAGAGAGAAGGTCTATAGGATTTTGATTGTGTAAAATATATATATGGATCAATAATTTGGGGAGATTTGACATACAGTATTGATAATATTGAATCTTATCATTTATCAAACACCGTACAGTGTATCTCTCATTTTATTTTGTCTCAGCAGCACTGGGTAGGTTTCAGTGTACAGACTTGTCCTTCTAGGAGTCCCAACTCTGTCTCAAGTCAGGGAGATTTCTGGGCTCAGACAGACTGAATTCTTCCCCTTGGACTGCAGCAAGGAAACTCCTTCCTGGCAATTACTGGGGCAAGAAAAGGGCTCACCTTATTTGTCCCTGATTCTAGGATCACTGTCAAGTGTTGTCTGCTGTCTAATGTTTGAAAACTATTGCTTCATATTTAAGATTACTTTTTTGGTGTGAAAGAGTAAATCTGGTTCCTATTTCTCCTTTTTCTTTTTTTTTCAGAATCAGGAAGCCCCACTCTGCTTTTAATACTAGACTTTCCTCTACTTAGATGTTTATACAAAGCAAATTCAAAGCAGCTCCTCCATTGTTAACATTCCTAGCCCAAATCCCTGACTTGTAACAATGATAAGTGGTCTATTTGCCTAGCTTGAAAGATAATGCAGTGTAGTAGAATATATTCAACAGTGAGTCAGTCTATGAGCATAAAGAAAGATGCTTACCCTAATTAGTAAACATCAAAATGCAAACTAAAATCACAAAAAGATGGCTTTTCACACCCATTAGGGCAGATCATTTAAGTTGGATAACACTAACATGAAGGAGATGTAGAACAATTGAGCCATCATTCGCTGCTGGTGAAAGTTGAAACTTGGTCTGACCACAACGGAGAGCTTGGTATTATCAATCAATCCAGATTATTTAGAAAAGAGGATCTGGGCTTAGTGGGAGATGTTTGGATTATGGGGACAGAGCCCTCATGAATGGATTAAAGTCATTATCTTGGGAGTGAGTTGGTTACCACGAAGAAGTCCACTCCTGGTGCTCACTTACCCTTCTGCTTTTCTGTCATCAGATAACCCGGTCCAAAGGTGCTTGGCAGATGTCATTGCCACGCCTTTGTGTTTCTCAGACCACAGAACTGTGAGCCAAATGAACTTGTCTTGTTTATAAATTATTAGTCTGTGGTATTCTGTTATAGCAACAGAAACTGGATTAAGATGATGTTCTTGTTGAGGCTGATGACCGTGACTGTCTTGTCTATCCTAAGGGGATGTTTAAAAGGAGAATCCAGCAAAGATAAATTAGGGAGAGGGATACATCCAGGTGGATAGGTGGGAAGACAAAGGAGCAAGGAGTTTAGGATGTGGCCAGCATGTTGTGGGAATGATGCCCATGGATAATGGGAAAGGAAGAAAGGAGGGGACTGTTGGGCTGGAGATGGGTGTATTGGCATTTGGATGGTCATGGAGCAGTGGTGGAAACTGAATGAGCAGACGCGGGGGAAAAGCTGCCGATGCTTACTCTAGGGAATGGAAGCCTAGAGTGTGACCTGGGAAGAATGGTGGGATAAAGGAGATCATGAGAGATGAGGAGATGAGGACACTGAGTGACCAGAGTCAGTATTCATGTCATCAATGAACCCACCCATGGTAACAGTGGGACCACAGGTGGACAGGTGTCCTGTGAACAAGGTGTCGAGAGGGAGTGACTATGGCGGGCGGGGAGGGTGATTTCAGCAAAGTGCAGTGCAGGTGCATGTTGGAGGCCTGAGCCTCAAACAGTTAACAGCTTTTTTCTTCTGCCACACAAGGTCATTGTCTACAACATGCCATTTATTATCTGTCCATCCACGTAAGAGTTCACCCCCACATATGCCTGTGATTAAAGAGGTTAAAAAATATATGGTGGTGAAATATTAAATGGCAAGTCCATGCCAAATTCAGTACTAGGCTTGCAGACACGGGTGTAGATGAAGAATCCTCTTCTCAGGGCATTCAGAGTTGTGAACATGACTTCAGTGTTACCAAATGAATTCCAAAAGGAGCTAAATGTCACAATATTCTGTAGAGAGCAGAGAGAGGAACATACTTTTGAGGAGGGAGCAGGGAATTTGTAAGAAAGCATTCTGGACTTGGGAAAACACAAGATGGGCCTAAGTGGCTTGAGGACTGGCCAGATGGGCGTATTGGCATTTTGGGATCCCTCAGTCCCTTCCTGTTAGGCTGGTAAGACTACAAGAATAAGAAGCAGCAAAAATGCTTTACCAATTTGCTATTTGTCCAGAGTCTCCGTGAAGGAAGTTTGCCCAGAGCCTTGTCTAGCTCCTAAAGGGAGAGAAGAGTATATAGCATATCTGGACCAGACCCTCTCAGGGGTGCGCTTGCCGTGCTCTCTTAAGGTAACAAATCTCCAACTGGATGCTGCCGTAGAATGCCAATCAGTATTATATACAGTATGGCTATCAAATGAGTCATCCCTATTTAGAATGGGGCCCTGTACTAGTCAGTTTTATATTACTATTATGAAATATCTGACAAGCTACTAAGAAAGGGAAGATCATTTAGTTCAAGTCTACACAGTCACGTGAAGGCTCACAGGCCAGGGCCATCCCTGGGCTGCTTCACCTCATGGTACAAATAGCAGTGGCAGAGCAGAGAGCATGCTGGACTTACTCCTTTTATGGCCCTTTCAAGAGAACTTTGTGGGTCCCAGGAGAACTATCTTCCAAGAGCATGCCCCCACCTACCCTAGGACCTACCACCAGGCTCTAAAGGTTCCACGGCTTCCCAGGAGAGCCACCATGGGAATAGAGTCTTCAATCACAATGGACCCTTGAGGGATACTCAAACCTTATTCAAGCCATAGAAAGCCTCTGGGAACCTTTGGCTCTGGTGTACCCAGAAGTGGTACAACAAAATATTTTTCTTTTTCTGAATGTGGGAGTGAATGAAGAAAATTGCTCCCATTTCTTCTTCTGTTGATTCTCCCAATGAACTCAGGCCAAGGGTGTGTGGGTAGGTTTAGTTCCTTGAAGCCTTTAAAACTGAGACATCGGCACAGCTACTTGAAATCCCATTTGTCTGGTTTTGAGGTTCTGTTTGTAGTATTTCCCCTACACTGGTATATGAACACAGGTGTGTGTGTGTGTGTGCCCGCACATGTGCATGTGTGTGTGCATTTATGTATCCTGTGTATTCAAAGATGTACACATATAAATAGAAAGGAGGCTACCTATATCAAATAACTCAAGTGAAGTGTTGAATTAAACCATCTTGATATTTCAGTAGCAGAAACTCCCAAGTGAACGTAGTAGCTTCTCTGACACCAGAAACAACTTCATTACTAAGCCTTAAGATAACCAAGTTTACAAGAGACAATGGTAAATCAGACTTTTAAAAAGATTGACAGTTCAAATACACAAGAAAAGACAGTACTGTGTATATCTTCACTAGGAATCTGAATTAAGTAGGCTTCTGTGCTACATATCAAGTGATGTAAAATTGTTCTTGGGAAGCATGAAGGGGCTTTGATGATAACAACTAGCATTAGAGAAAATCTAGGACTAAAAAACTCACAGAATGAAGATTAGAATCTTCCTTGTATTTTACATGCTTTGTTGGTAGTTAACTAATAGAGCTTTAATTGCATATAATGCATTCCAAGCAATTATTGAGGCAGAATATTAATTATGAGTAATGTGACTACAAAGTCAGCCCATTTTTTGCTAATGCAAAATATTTGAAAAATATTTATTTTTACATTATACATCAGCCATGGTTCATTAGAGAACATCCCTCATATGAGAATCTGAAATCTGAAATGCTCCAAAATCCAAAACTTTGTCAGTTTCCTAAATACCAACCACATACAAACCTCCAAGTTAGACTAAGTACCCTTCCCCACTATCAGATATGCAGCAGAAATCGTAAAGCTCAGCTCTTGATGTTGGCTTTTCTATTATTATTATTATTACAATCGGTTGTATGTGAAAGTAAATCAAATGGATGAATTGATATACATGTGAAAATGCATCTACCTTCCCTTTTATATCACTACCTTTTTATTACATATAAGTTATCTCTGCTAACTTGCTTGAATTTTAAAAGCTCAAAGAGTTTCTCAAAGTGAATAATTCTTTGGGAATCCTTAATTTGAAAGAATTTTGCTTTCTCTGACTTGCTAGGAGTTAACGAATGCTGGAATTACATTGGTAGCCAGTACATAATGCTCACGTTTCAAAATGATTTTAATTCTTACAATGTTTACTAACTATGGATGGATGGATGGATGGATGGATTGGTGAAACCAAGTTCCTAAAAGATATGCATATGTGTAGAGGCAAGAATCAGGAATCTTTGATGGATTGGGGAATTGCCTAGTGACTAAGATCATGGAAGTAGCTCATGAATAGTGCTCAGTTGGTGCCTGGCAGGGTAGCTCTAAGCCAGAGCTCATATTTAAGTATAGGGTTAGAGTGTATGCAAATAGAAAATGAAATCAATAATTTCAATGATACTTTGGAGAATCTAGATTGTGACAAAAGGTACAGTCATACAGCTTTCCTGTCCGGTGAAGCAATGAATTTATGTGCTTTCACCACTCTTGGTGTGGGGACAGGGTTGTGGGAGAGGAACAGGAAAGATTTTAGTCCTTGCAGTGGCCCTTAAGATGATCAGTGTGATGAAGAACAGCTGACAAATGTTTTACAAAGGGGTAAAACACAAAACACAGAGGGCCATTTCCTAAGGAACACACATTCTTTTAGATTTGCCAGCAAGTCTTGAAAGTCGAATCTAGGGCCCAGAAATAAGCAGTCTAAGCATTTTTGCCAATGGAGGAGTGGATTCCTTTTCCTGCACACAGCAGCATAACTGACATTTTTTTCCCTCCTGAATAAAGACTTTCAACCCCTTGACCTTTAGAGCTGACCTTCTAAAAGACAGTACACTGGTTCTTGCATAATTATCACCTGTTTGGCTACACAATTACCCCATTTGGACTCAAACTTCTAGATAGAAGACATTACCCTGAGAAGCACAGGATCTGAGTGGTTGAGCTAGAAGCGGCTATAGGCCTGCAACATTCCTTCGGTTTTCAGTGGGAACTGCAGAGAAAAGACAGTATTTTGTGAGTAAACATCCATAATTATATTATTCGGTGAGAGATTAATAATTGATATATTTAAGTCTGAGAGGATGTAGAAGGTAAGTTATCAGTATTCATTAGGAGTTATTACCTTGTATTAAAAAGTTGTCTAAGTCAGGTATGGTGGGATGCACCAATAGTCCCAGCTATGTGGGAGATCTGAAGCAGGAGATGGCTTGAGCCCAGCAATTTAAGACCACCTTGGGCAGCATTAGTGAGAGATCATCTTTAAAAAGAAGGAGAAGAGAAAGAGAAGCAGAAGCAGAAGCAGAAGGAGAAGGAGAAGGAGTTGTTGAAGTTTTTTTATTCCTGGTGTATATAAATGTTTTTACTTTTGAACTTTTATGGGGACAACTAATTCATTAGCAACTAGATAAATATATAGGGCCATCATAGTATCTTGAGCACTTTGGAACATTTGACTTCCTTAGATTTCAGATGTGACAGGAAAAAAATATCTATAAACAATATTAATGAGCAACGGTTTCAGGCAATCACCTGACAAACATGTCCCCAGCATGCTCCTCTCTCGTGTACTGTGACATAGGGAGGGACACGAAAAAGGCCAAGATGGAGATCAGCAAACTGAAAGGGGCTTAGGGAAGGCAGCACAGAGTGAAGCCAGGTGGGGTGGCCCTTGTAATAATGACAGCCGTGATTTATAGAGCACTAATTGGGAGGAACTAAGATCATCACTGTATATCTACTAGCGCATTGAATCATCACAGTAATCTATGGAATATGTACAGTTACAATCCCATTTTACAGTAATTGAGTCCCAGTGTGGCTGACACTTCCGCCACGTGGCTTGCAAGTGGGGAATTCAGGAGAGCAACCCAGACACAGGACCCTAACTCCTAACGCTTATATTCCTCCTGGCCAGCTCAGATGAGGGTAGCTATTCTAGGATTTTATTCTAAGAGCCATGTAAATGGTGCTGTGAAGGAAAGGATGCTCTTGCTTTGTGATCATCACAAGGACTCCTCATGAAAAGATGTTGTCAAGGCCCAGCATTTGCCTGAGCTTCTTCACTGCTGTCATTACTGGCTGCCTTCCCCACTTACAGATCACAGTTGGCTGGCCGGCCTGCCTGCTTTCTTTCTCCCTTTCTCTCTCTCTCTCTCTCTCTCTCTCTCTCTCTCTTTCTTTCCTTCTTACCAGGGAGTGAGCCCAGGGGGGCTTTACCACTGAGCCACATCCCCAGCCCTTTTATATATTTTATTTAGAGATAGGATCTCCCTGAATTACTTAGGGCCTCGCCCAATTGCTGAGAATGGCTTTGAACTTGCAATCCTCCTGCTTCAGCCTCCCAAGCTGCTGGGGTTACTGGCATGCACCACTACACCCAGTGCAAAGTTAGCCTTTCTTCTGAGATGGAGTTTGGAGGCTGGTTCTTGTGCAAAAGTCTTCCCCTTACCCCCCCCCACCCCGCCCCCCTGGCTGAGGGATCTTCCTGCCTAGCCCTCAGCTGCCCCTCTTGTGTTGTAGTCTTTCCTGTTAATGCCTTACCCTATCCAAGTGTCAAGCCTTTTAAGAACTGAGGCCTGGTCACCTAGTGGTCCTGAGCACTGAAGGTGCTGTGTAGAGGCTGTTAAACACACTTTTGTTGAGTGACTCTGTCCAGGGCCTGTCTGGAAGAAGGGAAGGAGGCGCTGGGCTGCCTGCTCACTGCCTGGCCAGTCTCTGTCTTTCTGGGTGATGCTTGTCTGTATAGTGGAGGAACAGGCTTTGTGTGTGGAGATCGTGTCTGTAGCCAGTAGCTAGGGCACTGGGGGTGACCAACTTCTGGGCTCAAAATCCTGCTGGAGTAGTGCCAAGCTGTGTGATCTTTAGGGTGAGGGAGTTTTTTTAATTTTAAATTTAGGAAGAAGGAGCTGGGGATCCAGCTCAGTGGTAGGGCACTTGCCTAGCATGCTCAAGGTTTTGGGTTCAATTCCTAGCACTGCCAACCCCCCCTTCCTTTTTTTTTTTTAAAAAAAAAGATGGGATAGTACTACTTACTTCTTGTATTTGTTATAAGGACTAAATTAAATACTATATATGTTTGATATATGGTAAAACTTGCTAAACATTTTTTAGAATCATTATTCATGTGCACCTGACACTCTCAGAAAGGGCAAAATCACTTCTACTTTGAGCTTTGAAGGATAAGTGGGAAATTCTTAAGCTGTAGCTGCAGTAAAAGGCTCTCCTGAAGGACTGGGCTGCAGAGTATGGGGGTGATTTTGCAGGAGCAGAGAGGAGTGGTCCCTTTCCTTACCAGTCCTAAGGGTCACATGGCGTTGTTCCCTTGTGCCTGTCTCTGTCCAGATCTCCCCTTTTTATAAGGATACAAGTCATATGATTAGGGGCCCCCCCATGACCTCATATTACCTAATTACCCTATTTTCAAACAAAGTCACATTCTAAATTATGGAGGTTTAGGATTTTTAGTGTCTGAATTTGGGGGGACACAACTTAACCTATACCAGGTTGGCTGCTGGACAGACTATAAATAGGCCTCATAGATGTTGCCTGGGAGACCCTCCCCAGTAGTGCTAAACCAGAATTTTCATTTTTTGCCAGATACCTAGGTGACTCCAATGTACATGAAGTATGAGAAGCATTTGTCTCCACAGCTTTCTAGGAAGGATTGTGGTAGCATGAATCAAAATTCCCAGAGTGATTATAATTTTTGAGTTTCACAGGATACAAGCATATCCTAAGAAATCATTTAATATATGAATACAAACAATGCATACAACGATGTTTATTCCAGCTTATTCTACTTGGTTATAAAACACTGCTATGCATAGGCATTACTTTCTACTACTTTTAGTGGAAAATTGTTTTAATTAAGGTGAAATAGATATTCTTGTGTGAAATGATCTCTGAGTCCTAAACTGGCTTATAAACAAATTTCTGGAATAATACTTATTGGTAAATTTAGTAATTATAGCAAATGAATCCTTAGACTAAAGGATTAATCAAGGAAAAATTATAATCATGTTTATTGCAATAATGGTGCAATGATTATATAAGAAATGATGTGTCCATTTTGGAGAGGATATTAAATTATTTAGGGGTTAAATGGCATGATGACTCTGACTGCTGTTTATATTTGGAAATGTTCACCATCCACAGTTCAAAAATGCAATCACAAAGTATTTAAGAATTAATTCTCTCAGGTGTTCTCATGATTGACATATCTCCTTGTCAGTTATTTTGGTCACAGACTATTTTAGCAGTCTGTTTAATTGTGTCTTAGTTTATAATAAAATTGTGTTTATCTTCCCTGAGTGTTATTATTACTATCTAATGACCTTCTTTAACAGAAAGACAAGGTGGCTTAAAAGGCACAAGCCAGAGGAGATCCTTGCTGTGAGGGTCAAGGTCATAATTCATACATATTAATTTGGCTTCATGTCATTTACCTTTCAGGTTAAAGTTTCCACGGGATTGCTGCACCTCTGGCACAGGTTTCATTTTTGGCACTTTGATTTTTATAGTGAAAGCCATGTCATTTCTATATGGGACCTCTATAAGTCTTGGCAAGACAGGCCTCCGAAGTAAATAAAAGGAAAATTGGCTAGAGAGGCAGGAACAATGCAAGTTTAGGGTTAGTCTCTTCAAGATCCTGTCTCAAAATAAAAAAATGAAAATAACTGGGGATGTACCTGAATGGTAAAGCGTCCCTGAGTCCAATCTCCAGTACAAAAAAAAAAAAAGACTTTCTTTTCAAAATATTCAGAGGATGTAAGTAAAAGCTCTATCAATTTACACTTCATTGAGAAGTACTAGTTGGACTATACATCTTAAGAAAATCCTTGCTTCAAAGTATGCATCAATATAAACAAAATTTCAGATATAACCCTGCCTTTGAGTTTCATTCTCTTCCTAAGATCTCTATTAGCAGGTGATTTATCAAAAGCACAGATAGAGACAGATGTGGTGGTGCATGCCTGTAATCCCAGCAATTTGGGAGACTGAGGCGGGAGGATTGAAAGTTCAAGGCCAGCCTCAGCAACTTAGCAAGGCCCTAAGCAACTTGGTGAGACCCTGCCTCAAAATAAAAAAATAAATAAAAAGGGCTGGAGATGTGGAGATGTGGTTAAGCACCCCTGGGTTTAATCCCCAGTAACAGGGTGGAGTTGGGGGACCACCCAGATAGGACATACCATATCAGGTGTTGAGAACCGATCCTAAACTCCTAAGCAATTCATCTAACAACTCCCTCTTGGCTTTATTTCTTACCACTCCCTTCCTGTCTATTTCTCCCCTGGTCATAGGGAATTACTGAGTAGCTACCTCCCAAAAGAGCATCCTCAGAAGTAGCCACAAAAAACACTTCCTACACCTGCACAGGTCCTCCCTCCAGCCCACCTCAGGCTGACCCAGCCACCCTTGGCTGGTAAATGGCTATTGATCCCAACAACCCTCCCAGATTTCAGATTTTCCTGGAGGGCTTTCCCAGTACCCCTCCCTGAACTGTCAACCACATTTTACAAACTTCCCTGGTCTCCATCCTGATAAAACCTAAATAATTAAAATGAACTTGATTATTTTTAGAGATAATTTAAAATCCAATGCTGTTTTCTTTATTGAATTTTATTACCCTTCATTCTCCACCTCTGAAGACACACTCACTGTCCTGTTCTTTCATTGCCAGTACCTCTCAGCTCCACAGGGATTTGAAGGGTGCCTGGTATGTTGTTGCAGGATAAGGTATGGTGTGAGCAATAGTAACAAGAATCTTGGCTCCAAACCCACACAAGTAAAATGACAAGAACTCCATTCCAAGTCTTTGTCCCTGGCAAGATTCAGGGTGCTTTGTGCCCTTTCTCAGATGTTCCTACAGTCCATCTGTCCTTGGCCTCGCATTTCTGATTTCTTCTTCTCTGTGCCTGGGTGGTTCCTCCTGATTAGGTGGGTTGCATCCAAGGTGACTATGGAGCTAGTTTCTGCCACACTGGCAGCTCTCCATTATTCTGGGACCTTGCCCTGGTCATCCTGAGAGGCAGTTGCTGCTCTCCCTGCTTCCCAGCAGTGAAACTTTTTATCATGATCCAAAAATTAAGCCTTCCCATTTCTGTCTTCACCTTGGTTATTGCACCAGTTTTATTTAACTGGCTTCCATCTCGTCTTGAGTTCTTGTTTGAAGAATTGGGCTGAATTCAGCAGCTGCCTGGAACAATAATACAAACTGCACCCAGGATGTTGGACTTAAATTTGCCCTTCTGTGCCTACGGCCAAGCAAGGTCTTTGGGTTGATCTTGAGCACCACTGATTCTCTTCCTAAATAGACTCAATTTCCCAGAGCCCCGTGAATAACCTATGGCTGAAGGTACCCTCCATCTTCTGCATTCCTCCTTGCTTCTACCTTCATGAGCTCTTGTGTCTCTGTATTCTGTCTTTCAGGAGTTTTTATTGTGTTCTTGCTATAGTTTGAATGTCCCCTGGAACTCATGTGCTGGAAACTGGATCCCCAAGTCATGTTAATTGTATTTGGAGGTGGGACCTTTGGAAGCTGATTAGGTTGTATGGGCTTTTCCCTCATAAATGGATTGATCCATTTGTGGATTCGTGGATTAATGAGTTATTGACAAAGTGAGTGCATCTGTGATAAAAGCCAGTGTGGTGTTTCTCATGAGCCCTCTCACCTGCTGATGCCTTATGCCATCTCAAGTCTCTGTATTGCCTCTCCACCAGCAAAAAGGCCCTTGCCAGATTCAGATTTGACCTTGGACTTCCCAGCCTCCAGAACTGTGAGTTAAACATATCTCTATTCTTTATCAATTACCCAATCTGTGGTATTCAGTTATAGCAGCAGAACATGACTAAGACTCTTCTTTGGAGAGAAGCCCCTAGGGGACCCCAGGATTTACATTATGTCCTGGGTTCAGCAGTGGGCAGGCAGACTTGCTCCTACCCAAGTCTGAATCTCCAGCATGGTAACACAGCCATGATCAATTCCAGAGGTGCAGAGAAGTCAGGTCTGGCTAATGAATGTTTCACTTTCTTAAGCCCATGACTCACATTCAATAAATATGTGCTAAGTTGGTGAATGAATGAATGAATGGTGGATGCCCATGTGGAGAGTATAATGAATACACTCTAGCAAAGAAGTGGCAGGCAGATTCAGTAAAGGTGTGCTTCTGAAGGTGAGAGATGGCAGTGAGTGTGCCAAGAGGGGAGTGAGGCAGTAGGAATTAGGAAAGAAATACCTTTCCCAGGTGGAGGCCATATGTGCACTGGGAAAAGAGTTGAATAAATATATTTAAAGGAATGAGAATTCCTGAGAAATTGTCCAATTTTATCCACAGAGAACAAATCCCCAAAATAACAACATAGATTTACATATGTGAACAATGTGCCAGTTCTTGTTCTAAACCATATATATATCTATATCTATATCTATATCTATATATATATCTTAATCTGTTTTCTGTTGCTATAGCAAAATGCCTGAGATCAGGTAATTTATAAAGTGTAGAAGCTTATTTGGCTCACAGTTCTGGAGACTGAGAAGTCCAACAGCATGGTAGTGTCCTCATCTCAGTATCTGGTCAGGACTTTCTAGCTGCATCATAAAAGGCAGAAGGTATCACTGACAAGACAGAGCAAGAATGCTAGCTGATGTCTCTCTTCCTAAGCCATCGTGGGGTCCCCCCATCATCTCATTCTTAATCACCTCCCAAAGTTCCCACCTCCAGATACCATCAACATGAATTTGGGGTTAAGTTTCCAATAAATGAATGTCTGGGGGACACATTCACCGCATAGCCACACATTAACTCATTTAATTTTCACAATTTTCTGTTGTTATTTCCTCCAGAAAAATTGAATCACTTGCCCCGGATCACACAGCCCAGTGGTGGGCTGGAATTTGAACCTGTATAGTCTATTCTTAACCAGAGTTCAGGTATTTGAAACCCTAGGCTCACAGTTAGGAAATACACTGCCTGAATTCTGGGGCTGATGTACAATTCAAATACGGCAGGTAGAGATTTTTCCTGTGCTATAAAAATCTGCTACTAAGGCTATGTGAGATGTGTGTGCATGTGTGTGCATACACGTGCATACTTGCCTAAGAACACACACAGATGTTTGTATATATATATATATTTGTTTTTGAGAGATAGAGAGAGAGAGAGAGAATTTTTAATATTTATTTTTTAGTTTTTGGCGGACACAACATCTTTGTCTGTATGTGGTGCTGAGGATTGAACCCGGGCCGCACGCATGCCAGGTGAGCGCGCTACCGCTTGAGCCACATCCCCAGCCCCATTGTATATATTTTTGTATGTGTGTTTTTTTCTTGACATATTTTTTCAGGCCAGAGTTCTGTTTGATATTCTGATTTAACTTGAAATAATTTAATTTAAATTTAACTTTCACACCTCTGTGCACTAATAGTGCATCTTTTTCTTACTTTCCAGGATTTGTCTTCTCGAGTGGCCCGTGACCCAAACCTGGTAAGAACAACTTCACTTCCTTCCTCCTCTTCCCTCTTCCTTTTCCCTTGGGTGAATCCTGCTATGAGTCTGATAGCTCTTCGCTTTTCTCAACGTCAAAATACCCCTCTGTCAGGCCTCCTTTGGTAACATCTTCCCTTTGGAAGCTAGGCCTTTTCTCACAGTAATTTAAGCCCAAACATGAATTTTATTGCTCTATAGTATGACCACTAAGTGTTCTGTTATTTTGGCCAAGTCATTTGTAGGCAAACTTAGGAGTGATTTTATTTTGGAAATAATTATAAATTATAAATTAGTCACTTCACAGTGTCAGACCTCAGAGCCTTACATTTAAAGATATTTTATAGTAGACTAGGGTTGTGGCTCAATGGTAGAGTGCTTGCCTAGCACGCATGAGGCACTGGGTTCAATTCTCAGCACCACATAAAAAATAAACATATTGTGCTCATCAACAACTGAAAAAAATTTTAAACATTTTTTTAAAAAGATATTTTATATTGATAAAACCCAGGAGTGCTTGGGGGAGGGGATTTTGTTTTTTACTGGATGAATATAAGCTTAGGGTTTAATATATTTTAGTATATATATACATACAGGTACATAAATGTGACATGCTGTCAGCCCTCTGTATCTGCTGGGTCTGTATCCAGAGATTCAACCAACTGAGGATCAAAAAAAAATTTTTTTTAATGTGTTCTAAATGTGTACAGCAACGCCCCGCCTTGGCCTTTTTCCTTAAACAATACGGTATAGCACCTATTTCCATAGAATTCACATTGTGTTTGGTATTATAAGTCTATCAGAAGATGTGTCTAGGTTTTATGCAAATTATACCATTTATATAAGGGACTTGAGCATCAGAGGATTTTGGTGCCCCATGGGGTCCTGGAACCGATCCCCCAGAGATACTGAGGGCTGATTGTGTTTGTTCCCAATTATGGATTAAATTGTATTACCAACCACTTTCACAGTTGTAGGTTAAAGTGTCTTTTCTGATGGTCAGAGAGAAGTATTGTAAAAGATCATATTTTCCATCTCAGTATTGTTTATATCCATGATTTACCTGTTGGGTAAGGAGGGTCATTTAGGTAATGAATGAAATATTCTTTTCTTTAAATTCCTTTCTCTACAACTAAAGTTTATAAAGAGCTTTAACTGAGCTAGACAATACAAAATTTAGGAAATTCAACTTGAGATTTTATTTAGGCTTCAGAAACCCGAAGAGGCCGCTCCATTAATAGTCATGTCATGTCAGTCACAGCATAATGGTAAGGCAATTTGCTTGCTTGTTTGAAATTCAAGCAGAAGGTTATTCATTAATTTGGTGAACCATTGGCCTTACCTGACATTGACATGCATTTGCCATTTTCTATTGACCTGAAATAAGGATGCTATTTTTCTTATATTTTGCTTAATTGGTGCATTTTTAAAAATCAACCCTTTGTATTTATGAAAAAAACTTAATATTATGGCATTTGGATACCAAAGTTTTGCATATTATGTAAATGGATTGTTTCTATATATCTTCATAATCATTTGGCATACACGCAGATGAAAAGGAAGTTGACATAGTCTGTTTAAAAACATTTTGATAATTGAGGCTGTAGGAGAATCCTGAGACATACCTGAGTGGATTTCAATATTATTAGAATTTGGGTTCTATTTGGGGATTTCTAAAGAAGAATGTGCCCCTAAGTTACATGATTTTTATTTCTAAATGAGAAACTGTGTATTTTATAAAATATTGTATAATCATTGCAAATTTTGATAGCTGTAGAGCTAGTTACAATTTGTACATGCTTTTGGTGGTTTTGTTTGTAAGCTCATAATTAAAATATCAATTATCTAATCATATATTTATGTATATTATAATAAATTTTTAATGTCACATGCCCTATGGTTATCAACTTTTCTTAAAGAACGTGTTACCACTGGATTCCTCTTTCCCCCTCTTGTGAATACTTTATACTTAGTGTATTATTATTGAAGTGCTTCTCCAAGAACAGATTTTAAAAATAAGACTATGGTGGATAATCTTGTAAAACTGTTCCAAAAATAATGTTGTTTGGACCTAATTGCTGTAATCCAGGTTTTTAGAGATTTCTTACAGCAATGGGAATCCAAAGGAATCAGCCACGTGTAGGTAAAGCTTCTAGTATTAACTAGGTCACATTACCAACCGACCACAGGTATCCATTTCATGGTTGCCCAATGGAAGCAATGAGGTCTGATGGAGTTAGGGTCCCCAACCCTTTCTCCCTGCAGTCCTTCTTTGTTTTTGTCCAGAAGGAGTTCTTTGTCCCTGACAGAATCTAGAAATTTAAGCCCTCACTGTGTGATATGCAGACTTCAGTTTTGTTTCTTAGAAAGTCTACCTTGGAGGGTGGAGAACATGACCTCTTGCAGACAAATTTTCTCTGTTGATGTGAAACCTACCAAACACAGGTGTAGTAACTTGAGGGATTGGGACCTCCTTGAGATCTGTACTTTGGGGTTTTTAAAAAAATTATTCTAATTTGTTATATATGACAGCAGAATGCATTACAATTCACATTACACATATAGAGCACAATTTTTCATATCTCTGGTGTATACAAAGTATATTCACATCATTTGTGTCTTCATACATGTACTTAGGGTAATGATGTCCATCTCATTCCACCGTCTTTCCAACCCAATGCCCCCTCCCTCCCTCCCACCCCTTTACCCTATCTAGAGTTCGTCTAATCCTTCCATGCTCCCCTCTCCCAACACCACTATGAATCAATCTCCTTACATCAGAGAAAACATTTGGCATTTGTTTTTTGGGGGGATTGGCTAACTTTACTTAGCATTATATTCTCCATTTACATGCAAATGCCATGATTTAATTCTCTTTTATTGCTGAGTAATATTCCATTGTGTATATATACCACATTTTCTTTATCCATTCATCGACTAAAGGGCATCTAGTTTGGTTTCACAGTTTAGCTGTTGTGAATTGTGCTGCAATAAACAATGATGTGGCCATGTCCCTGTAGTAAGTTGTTTTTAAGTCCTTTGGGTATAGACCGAGGAGTGGGATAGCTGGGTCAAATGGTGGTTCCATTCCAAGATTTCCAAGGAATCTCCATACTGCTTTCCATATTGGCCGCACCATTTTGCAGTCACACCAGCAACGTATGAGTGTGCCTTTTTCCCCACATCCTGGCCAACACTTATTGTTGTTTGTATTCTTAATAGCTGCCATTCTGACTGGAGTGAGATGAAATCTTAGAGTAGTTTTGATTTGCATTTCTCTAATTGTTAGAGATATTGAACATTTTTTCATATATTTGTTGATTGATTGTATATCACCTTCTGAGAAGTAGCTGTTCAGTTCCTTGGCCCATTTATTGATTGGGTTATTTGGTTTTTTGGTGTTTAGTTTTTTGAGTTCTTTATATACCCTAGGGCTCTATCTGATGAGTGAGGGGTAAAAATTTGCTCCCAAGCTGTAGGCTCTCTATTCACCTAACAGATTGTTTCTTTCTTTCTTTTTTATTTATATATGACAGGAGAATGCATTACAAATCTTATTACACATATAGAACACAATTTTTCATATCTCTGGTTGTATACATAGTATATTCACACCAATTTGTGTCTTTATACTGTACTTTGGATAATAATGATCATCACATTCCACCATCATTAATAACCCCATGCCCCCTCCCTTCCCCTCCCACCCCTGTCCTGTTCTAGAGTTCGTCTATTCCTCCCATGCTCCCTCTCCCTATCCCACTATAAATCAGCCTCCTTATATCAAAGAAAACATTCGGCATTTGTTTTTTTGGGATTGGCTAACTTCACTTAGCATTATCCTCTCTAACTCCATTCGTTTACCTGCAAATGCCATGATTTACCTGCAAATGCCACGTTGCTGAGTAATATACAGATTGTTTCTTTTGCTAAGAAAAAATTTTTAGTTTGAGTCCATCCCATTTATTGATTCTTGATTTTAATTCTTGCGCCACAGGAGTCTTATTAAGGAAGTTGGGGCCTAATCTCACATGATGGAGATTAGGGCCTATATTTTCTTCTATTAAACGCAGGGTCTCTGGTTTTATTCCTAAGTCCTTGATCCATTTTGAGTTGAGTTTTGTGCATGGTGAGAGATAGAGGCTTAATTTCATTTTGTTGCATATGGATTTCCAGTTTTCCCAGCACCATTTGTTGAAGAGGCTATCTTTTCTCCAAGGTATGTTTTGGGAACCTTTGTCTAATATAAGATAACTGTAATTATGTGGGTTAGTCTCTGTGTCCTCTATTCTGTACCATTGGTCTATAGGTCTATTTTGGTGCCAATACCATGCTGATTTTGTTACTCTTGCTCTGTAGTGTAGTTTAAGGTCTGGTATAGTAATGCCACCTGCTTCACTCTTCTTGCTAAGGATTGATTTAGCTATTCTAGGTCTCTTATTTTTCCAGATGAATTTCATGACTGCTTTTTCTATTTATATGAGGAATATAATTGGAATTTTGATTGGAATTGTATTAAATCTGTATAATGCTTTTGGTAGTATGGTCATTTTGACAATATTAATTCTGCCTATCCAAGAACAAGGGACATTTTTCCATCTTCTAAAGTCTTCTTTAATTTCTTTCTTTAGCATTCTGTAGTTTTGTTGTAGAGGTCTTTCACCTCTTTTGTTAGGTTGATTCCCAAGTATTTTTTTCTTTTTTGAGGCTATTGTAAATAGGGTGGTTTTCCTCGTTTCCCTTTCAGAGGATTTATCACTGAAATACTGAATTGCCTTTGATTTATGGGTATTGATTTTGTATCCTGCTACTTTGCTGAATTCATTTACTAGTTCTAGAAGTTTTCTGGTGGAATTTTTGGGTCTTTTAGGTATAGAATCATATCGTTGGCAAATAGTGCTAATTTGAATTTTTCTTTTCCTATCTGTATCCCTTTAATTTCTTTCATCTGTCTAATTGCTCTGGCCAGTGTTAAAAGAACTATATTAAATAGAAGTGGTGAAAGAGGGCATCCCTGTCTTGTTTCAGTTTTTAGAGGGAATGCTTTGAATTTTTCTCCATTTAGAATGATGTTGGTTTGGGACTTAGCATAGATAGCTTTTACAATTTTGAAATATGTTCCTGATATCCTTAGTTTTTCTAGTGTTTTGAACATGAAGGAGTGCTGTATTTTGTTGAATGCTTTTTTCTGCATCTATTGAGATGATCATATGATTCTTATTAAGTCTATTGATATGATGAATTCCATTTATTGATTTCCGTATGCTGAACTAACCTTGCACCCTGGGATGAACACTACTTGATCATGGTGAACTATCTTTTTGATATGTTTTTGTATTCAATTTGCCAGAATTTTATTGAGAATTTTTGCATCTATGTTCTTTAGAGATATTGCTGAAGTTTTCTTTCTTTGATGTGTCTTTGCCTGGTTTTGGGATCAGGGTGATATTGGCCTCATAGAATGAGTTTGGAAGTGCTCCCTCTTTTTTTTTATTTCCTGAAATAAATTGAAGAGTATTGGTATTAGTTATGTTTTAAAGGTCTTGTAGAACTCAGCTGTGTATCCATCTGGTCCCAGGCTTGGTTGGTAAGCTTCTGATGGCGTCTTCTATTTCATTGCTTGAAATCGATTTATATAAATTGTGTATATCATCCTGATTCAATTTGGGCAAATCATATGACTCTAGAAATTTGTCAATACCTTTGATATTTTCTATTTATTGGAGTACAAGTTTTCAAAATAATTTCTAATTATCTTCTGTATTTCTATAGTGTCTGTTGTGATATTTCCTTTTTCACTATGTACATTAGTAATTTGAGTTTTCTCTCTCCTTCTTTTCATTAGCATGGCTAAGGGCCTGTCAGTTTTATTTATGTTTTCAAAGAACCAACTTTTTGTTTTGTCCATTTTTTCAATTTTTTCTTTTGTTTCAATTTCATTGATTTCAGCTCTGATTTTAATTATTCCCTGTCTTCTACTGCTTTGGGGGTTGATTTATTCTTTTTTTTTCCTAGAGTTTTGAGATGAATATTGAGTCATTTATTTGTTGACTTTTTCTTCTTTTAAGGAATGAATTCCATGGAATGAACTTTCCTCTTAGTACTGCCTTCATAGTGTCCCAGAAATTTCAATACATTGTGTCTGTGTTCTCATTCACCTCTAAGAATTTTTTAATCTCCTCCTTGATGTCTTCTGCAACCTATTGTTCATTCAGTAGCATATTATTTAGTCTCCAGTTGTTGGAGTAGCTTTTATTTTTTATTTTATCTTTGATTTCTAATTTCATTCTATTATGATCTGATAGAATGCAGGGCAGTATCTCTATTTTTTAATATTTTCTAAGAGTTGCTTTGTGGCAAAATATATGGTCTGTTTTAGAGAAGGATCCATGTGCTGCTGAGAAGAAAGTGTATTTGTTCATTGAAGGATGAAATATTCTATATATGTCAGTTAAGTCTCAGTTATTGATTGTATTATTAAGTTCTATAGTTTCTTTGTTTAGCTTTTGTTTGGATGATCCATTTAGTAGTGAAAGAGGTGTGTTAAAGTCAACCAGAAATATTGTGTTGTGGTCTATTTGACTCTTGAACTTGAGAAGAATTTGATGAACGTAGACACTCCATTATTTGGGGCATATCAATTTATTATTGTTATGTCTTTTGACGAATGGTTCCTTTAAGCAGTATGAAATATCCTTCTATATCCCTTTTGATTAACTTTGACTTGAAGTCTACACTATTTGATATGAGGATGGAAACCCCTGCTTGCTTCTGCAGTTCACGCATGGTATGATTTTCCCCAACCTTTCACCTTCAGTCTGTGTATATCTTTTCCTATGAGATGAGTCTCTTGGAGGCAGTATATTATTGGGTCTTTTTAAAAATCCAATCTGCCAGTCTATATCTTTTGATTGGTGAGTTTAGGCCATTAACATTCAGGGTTATTATTGAGAGATGATTTGTATTCCCAGCCATATTTGTTATTGAACTTGACTTGGATTCTCCTCTGATTAGATTTTCCTTTAGTATAATCTCTCCCTCTGCTGATTTTCATCATTGTTTTTAATTTCCTCTTCTTGGAAATGCTGAGGATATTCTGTAGTAGCTTTCTAGTAGTAAATTCTTTTAACTTTTGTTTATCATGGAAGGTTTTTATTTCATCATGAAATCTAAAGCTTAGTTTTGCTGGATATAAGATTCTTGGTTGGCACCCATTTTCTTTCAGTGCTTGATATGTTTTTCTAGGATATTCTGCCTTTCAGGATCTGGGTTGAAAAATCTGCACATAATCTAATTGGTTTCCCCCTATATGTAATGTGATTTTTTTTCTGTCATGGCTTTTAATATTCTCTCCTTATTCTGTATGTTAGGCCTTTTCATTATAATGTGCCTTGGTGTGGATCTGTTGTGATTTGGTACATTTGGTGTCCTATAAGCCTCCTGAATTTGGTTTTCCAATTCATTCTTCACATTTGGAAAATTTCTCTGATATAATTTCATTGAATAGATTGCTCATTCCTTTGGTATGGACCTCTATGCCTTCCTCTATCCCAATAACTCTTACATTTGGTCTTTTTATGCTATCCCATATCTCTTAAATGTTCTGCTCATGGTTTCTTACCATTTTCACTGTGTGGCTTACATTCTTTTCAAGATTATACATTTTGTCTTCGTTGTCTGAGGTCCTGTCTTCCAAGTGGTCTAATCTGTTGGTGATTCTTTCAATTGAACTTTTTATTTGGTTTGTTGTTTCTTTCATTTCAAGGATTTATGTTTTTTTAAGAACCTCTATCTCCTTATTGAAGTAATCTTCTACTTCCTATATTTGTTTACGTAGCTCTTTGTCAAAATGATCTTTTGCTGCCTATATTTGCTCTCTTATATCATCCTTTAATTTGCAGAACATTTAAATTATGTAATCCTGAAATACTTCTCTATTATTTCTTCTGCTGTGCTGGTCATGAATTCTAATAATGTGGTATCTTGATTTGTTTGGGGCACTTTCTTCCCTTGTCTTTTTATATTGCTTGTGTGTCTTTCCTTCTAGCACTGTGGATCTGAGGAGTTACTGTTTTTACCCTGTATACTTATAGTGCTCCTGTAGGGATTCAATACCTGTCCTTTGAGGTAAAGGTCAATGTTAACAGATCCCAATATAAACAATATATACCCTATTAAGACATTTAAGACATTTTCAGTTTGGTCACAATGTACAGAAACGGCGAATTCAACTATTATCTATAATATACTCAGTAGGTTTGTAAAAGGGTTTATAGTTTCTGATGGTGGACAAAGAAGTGGATGATACACTGAGGAGGTAGGAGGTAAGGATATAGAGTTGTTATATCTTAGGAAGTATGAAAGGGAAATCTAAAGAGGAAGATTAGTAGCAGGAGAAGGGAGAGGAAGTAATTTTGGGTAGACAAATAAGTGGGAAGACAGTAGAGTACATAAAACAAACACATATGTATATTAAGAAAAATAAAAGTGTTAAAATAGTAGAAATTGGTGGGGAAAAAAAAGAATATACAACACAACTGTAATATACTATTCAGATGTCCCAGTCCTCAAAATCCTAATTCATGCAAAGTTCTTGGTTTCACATATGTTGGGGATGTGAGCGCAGGAGAATAAAGAGGGAGAGGGAAAAAAAATTTTTTTGAAGGAAGAAACAGGTATTGTTTTGGTTGGAGATCAGTATCTTTCCTGCTTCCCTTCTCATCCAATAGGTGGGGTTGTCTGTTGTTAGCTGGTAACTCTGCCCTCAGGATGGTGAAGGTAACCAGGGTGTCACTGTGCTGGGATAGAGGCTGCTGGAGAGATGGGGGAGTTAGAAACTGGGTACGTGGCCAGCCTGAGTTCCAAACTGGGACTTGCCCTCACTGAAGATGGTGATGAAGGTGACCCAAGATGGAGACACCTGCTTTCAGCAGTGGGGTGTCTGGTCGGGTGTTGGGGAGCCAGGCAATGGTGTTAGACGATGATCAGAGTCTGTGTGAAGTTCTCGGGTGCAGGCAAGCTACTGCAGAGTCCCAAGGTGGGACTTGGGAGAGCCCCATGTTGGTAGCTGGGGGTCTATACAGGAGTGGTGGCCGGAGTTTCTGGGAAGCTGCTGGGTGTCCTGCGTGGGAGCAACATCAATGATTTCTACTTGGTTGGGTGGCTGAAAGTTCTGCACGGGTGCTGATGCCGATGGTCCTGCTCAGGTACCCAGTAGTCCTGAGTGGGCAGGTAGTTGGAAGACCCACTCTGACGCTGAGGCCTAGAGTCCTGGGCAGGCAGGTGACTGTGACCTGCGCGGGAGCAAGAATAACACTCGCAGAGAAGCAGTGATTCTCACTACTTGAGTCCCAGGTCACGGAGCGACACAGAATGCTGCCTCCCTCTGGCCTGCCATGTTGGATCTCCTGTGCTTTGAGGTTTTCATGTTTTGGTATTTCCTTGTTTTCAACTGTTCCACTTCAAGCTTTTGAACATCTGATTCTCTGGTTTTAGTACTTGAACTTTTAACTAATTTGTAATTGACATTGCTCCTAAAAATGCAAAAATATACTAGTGCTGTATTTTGTTACTGAATTCTCAGATTCATTCACTCCCATATACTGAGAAAGTATATGAATTTCTGAAAATTATTTTTGCTTTTTAACCTTAATTAAATACTTTATTAACACTTAAACAAATTTTATCAATAAAAACAGATTTACAGTCATAGAAGATGGAAACCATTGACCTAAATTTTCAAATAACTGCTTATGTTTATTCTTAGCATGAAGATAAGATCATTATGATAAATAAAATTTGCCAGTAAGTGGTAACTGACTTAAAAATCTCAAAACTGAAGTTTATTGAGAACCACTTCAAATTTCAGTTCTAAAAATAAATGGAAAATAAAAATAAATTGAAATTTTGAAGTGTAACACTCAGGGCCCACAAACCCTGTTTCCCTTAGGGACCACAAGAGGGAGCTGTTGAACCTTAAATATATTTGAATTTCAACACTGTCTTGGGGTAAACTGTTCAAATAGTCTGGCCTATAAAATTTAACTAGCATTGTAATGAGAATTGGTCTAGTTTTCATTCCTAGTAAAGCAAAAGTTATGCATATAATTAAGACGCTAAAGTTAAATACAACGAATACTTTTGAATGCGTATTATTTATAAGGTGTTTTATTCCTAATGGGGATACAGAGATAATTTGAGTGACTCATAATCATGTGTGTATGTCTGTACCTTTGCATTACAAAGGAGAATGTAATATATAAGAACCATAAAAGGGAAACAAAATATGTGAAGTTTCCAAAGAGGTGGCACTGGAAATTGCAGGAGGGAACAAGAGGCATTTAAGAAGGCTGGAGGAGTTTTGGTAGTCCCACAAATGAAAAGGAGGAAATATATTAAGTGGCAGCACAGGGTAACTTTAAAAAAAAAATGGAGAACTCTGAATCATCTGGTTTGCTTGAAGCAGAGGTTGCCTAAAGGCAATTACAAGACTTTCAGGCAGAAAGGTAGATCCGGCTGTGTTGTGATTGTGCATAAATGCCTGGAGGATTTCCTGTTCCCTAATTGTGTTAAATGTCAAAATCTAGCCAAAGGAATTCTTAACCTGCAAAGCAGAAGTGTTAGTGGGAAGTAGATCCTCTCCTACCTATGATTTCCTTCGTGACCTCTGATAAGTAGGGCCCCAAGCCCAAAAAACATCCTGCTATAGTTTGGCTCCAGAATGTCCCCCAAAAGCTTAGATGTTAAATTCTTGGTCCTCAACGGGAGATCTTAGATAACGGCATGTGCTTTCAAAGGGGATAGTTTCTTCCCACCCACTCCCGCCCCCCACTTCCCAACTACCACAAGGTGACCAGCATGAGAAAGCTACTATCACAAGGTGATGCATCCCCACAGGCCCAAAAGCAACAGGGCCAACTGTCATGGACTAAACTCTTTAAACCTGTGAGCCAAAATAAGCTTTTCTTCTTTTTTAAGTTGATTATCTCAGGAGTTTTGTTACAGTAAGGAAGACTGACAAACACACATCCTAATACTGCTTAAAGGTCAGGGGGCTCAATTGAGATAAAATGCTATAGTATGCTCTGTTTATTGAGGGCTATTCACCAAATATCTACAGAAGTCACAGTATTTACAGGTTCTTAGAAAAATTTAATGTTTCCTATAATTCCTGGACTTCATAAAAGCTTTTGCAAATTTTTCAAAGATATTTGAAAGCCATCTTCTTTTTATTTTATTAAGATAGAAATAACTTCAGGCATGGGGTATACAGTGATAGAATGCTTGGCTAACATGTGCAAGGCCCTGAGTTGGATCTCTTGCACTGAAAAAATAATAATTAAAATAAAAAAGAAGTGACTAATACTTGGAATACTGAGGATAGCTTTAAATTTTTTTTTAATAATTTTGTTCCATGGGCACAGTTTCAGCTTTGCAAGATGAAAAACTCTGGAGATTGATTGCACAACAATGTGAATATAATTAACATGACTGAACTGTTCATTTGAAAATGGTTAAGAAGATCAATTTTATGTTATGGGTTTTTCACCACAATTTTTAAAATTAAAGATTATTTTTTAAAGTGAAAACAAAACAGAAACTATCTCTAGGAAATGGAGTGAATTTAACTCATGTTTTCAGCAGTTCATGCAAACAGCTCAGCCTTGCAGGTCATCCCGTTTTCATTGAAGAAACAAGTTTTCCTGGAATTAAATTTACACAAAATTTACAACATAAGATCTGGATGACATGCTGGACAATAACTTCAACTGTTGTTTTTAAAAAACACAGAGATTATTCCCATACTTGGATTCTCTTCAAAGCCACAGACATTATGGCAAAACTCAGTAAATTCATTTCTCTGGAGAATAAGGATAACACAATACTGACATTTTGATTTTTTTATTGTCTCATTTAAAGAGAAAATTGGGGTTTCATGGTGCAGTAAACAAAATAATGGTCCCCATAAAGGTGTCCTTATTCCCTGGAACCTATTAACATGTTACTTAATATAGACTGAGTGTCAGACAAACAAAGTGTCTATTTTTCTCTCTATAGTCCAGTTTGGTTCTGGAGCTTTCTACTTGGAGATAGCATCAGAACCCACAAGTGAAGAGATCGATCCGGTCCTTAGGATTACCTCACCTTTAGATGCCAGTCACGAGCCTCAGGTTGTTTTATTTATGATTCTAATCCACTGGCTATAAATCAGGGCCCTTACAACCCCTTCTTGAGATTAATTTGTTTGAGTGGTTAAGAGAACTCATACAGGAGAAGAGATGCCTAGGGGAGGGAAGCGGGGAGGACGTGGGGTGGCCTTCTCTGGGTGCCCCACCATATGTTCAGCTACTCAGAAGGTCTCTGAACACTGTCCTTTTGGATTTTTCTGGGGACTCCATTGCATAGTCACAATTGCTAATGGACCAAGTGGGAAAACCTAGTAAGGCCTGTCTAGATTTTTCTTGGCCTGACTGGGCACATTCCTTCCTCCAGGTCTGACGCAGAACCCCTCTGAGAGTGAGGAAGGTCCTATGACCTATTGTAAGACAAGGTAAACCAGATAATTTCTTTATGGACCTGGTAAAGACAGAGGACGACTAAAGTTTCTATGACCAACCTGGGAGAGAGACATTCTAGTTTCTGTGAACTACTTGGGAAGGGATTTATGAACCAGGATCTGTGAGGGAAAAAAGCAAAAAACAAAAAAATACATCATCGTATCACATATGGCAGAGAATTAAAGTTGCATACATTACTTTCTGTAGTAATAAAGACTACGGAGGCTTCTGGCTGAAAATAAGGCATCATTAAGTGGGGCATGGTGGTGCACACCTGTAATCCTAGCAGCTTGGGAGGCAGAGGCTGGAGGATCAAAAGTTCAAAGCCAGCCTCAGCCATGTAGCGAGGCCCTAAGCAACTCAGTCAGACCCTGTCTCTAAGTAAAATATATAAAAGAGCTGGATATGTGGCTCAGGGGTAAAGCCCCCCTGGGTTCAATTCCTGGTACAAGAAAAATAATAATGATAAGGCATTAAAGGGCTAAGGGGTCTGGCTCAGTTGTAGTATGTGTGCTTAGTAGGCACATGACCCTGGGCCCCATTCCCCAAAGAATTATAAACTAAAGCAATAGAGTCCCAGGAACATGGGGAAATCCATGAGCAGAATACATTCAAAATAACTTCATCCATGGGGGTTATTAAATCTGTCCTGAAATGTGACCAGATTTTTATGTATACCTAAATGTACTCACTGCATCCGGGTCACAGTTCACGGCCTGGTCTTCATTGCAACGGTTCAGTTTGGTTTACTAACAAGGTCTCAGACTTAATCTTTGTTTTCTAGGTCACTCAGACTGGGAATACTGGGGCATTTGATATAGTCCTGGCCAGGGAATGTTTGACTCATTTGTTTGACTCGGTTCGGGTGGACTGGAAAGGTTTGCGTAATATTATACTTTTATTGGAGAGAAAGGGGGAAAAAAATCAGTTTTTTTCTAGACACATAACACATCCATTTAGCTTTTTAAAATATGTTTTTAAGTTTGTCAGCACCCAGTCCTTCAATATTAGGAAAGAGCTGGAAGTCCCTGGGACCGGCAGGGTTTGGCTGACGTCATTTGAGAGCAAGACCACTCGCCTGACCTTCATACTCTGCACGAAAACCTCAAATTGAATAAAACTACTCAGAATATAGAATTTCAGAAAAATCTAGTGAAAGTGAAAGCCAAAAGCAACTGAGCTGAAAGAATGAAAATTAAAAATAAAAGAGTAGTCAGGATGAGGAGGAAGTGAAGCTGTGTTTGGGGTGTTGCTTAGCATGATGACAAAGAAAGCCACCTCTGTCCTGGCTGCCTGTTCACACATCACAAGGCAGGCAAGTGCTAGCAGTCAGCCTGTGTGACCACCTTCGAAGGCAGTGTCAGGGGAAGAGAGTAAAAGGGAAGTCTGGAGACCCTGGTAACTGCCTGGCTATAATATCGGCCCCTTTGCTTTTCTCACTTATTAGGAAAAGTCTTCACTAAACAGAAAGGAAGAAGGCAATGGGAAGATTGCTATAGCAAGTCCTTATTTATGGAGGAGAAGACCATTTGTCTCCATTGAGTTTACTCCACACTGCTCCTTTCCACATTGTGGGTGCACTTTCAACCCTTGATGAGGAGCCATAGGCGGTGGCTTCCCCCACCCACAGAAAAATTCCTCTGAGGAATCACGAGCCCATCGACATTTAGCAGCTGTTTAAAAGATGATTTAGGCTCCCAGAATAATGCTGGAAACTCTTGGAATTATGGTCTTGGGCAACAAGGAAACTTAAAGTTGGGAAAAATCAACAACAAAATCTAAGTTTCAAACCCAAGCAAACGTTCGTTCCAAAGCCCCTACTAATCTGTTCCTTAGCAGTTATTGCCGAGTGGAGGAACAGAATGGGAAAAGAAGGCTGTGTGCAGTTCCTTCTTCTTTGGATCAAATATGCATTGTCCCTCAATCTCCTTGAGAGAGTTTGTTTTATTTATAATTTTAATCCACTGGCTACAAATCAGCAAAGAGAGCAAGATCTCAGGATGCTCAAGTCCCTTATATAAAATAATGCAGTATTTGCACAGAAACTACACACATTCTCCCAAATACTTTATCTTTAGGTTACTCGTAATATCTATTACAATATAAATATTATGTAAATAGTTGTTATTCTGTATTGTATAGGGAATGATGACAAAGCAAACCTCTGTACATACTTAGTACCAACACAATTTTTATTTTTTTTATTTTTTATTGTGGGTTGTTCAAAACATTACAAATTTCTTGACATATCATATTCCACACTTTGATTCAAGTGGGTTATGAACTCCCACCTTCACCCCATACACAGATTGCAGAATCACATCAGTTACACATCCATTGATTTACAAATTGCCATACTAGTGTCTGTTGTGCTCCGCTGCCTTTCCCATCCTCCACCCTCCCCCCTCCCCACCTCTCCCCTCCCCTCCCCTCCTCTCTCTCTACCTCCTCCACTGTATAACCCTGAGGGTCTCCTTCCATTACCATGCAATTTCCCTTCTCTCTCCCTTTCCCTCCCACCTCTCATCCCTGTTAAATGTTAATCTTCTTCTCCTGCTCTTCGTCCCTACTCTGTTCTTAGTTACTCTCCTTATATCAAAGAAGACATTTGGCATTTGTTTTTTAGGGATTGGCTAGCTTCACTTAGCATAATCTGCTCTAATGCCATCCATTTCCCTGTAAATTCTATGATTTTGTCATTTTTTAATGCAGAGTAATACTCCATTGTGTATAAATGCCACATTTTTTTTATCCATTCGTCTATTGAAGGGCATCTAGGTTGGTTCCACAGTCTTGCTATTGTGAACTGCCAACACAATTTTTAAAAGCATTTTTCATCAGTATTTGGTGGGATCCGAAGATGTGGAACTGGTGGGTATGGAGAAACAATTGTAATGGAGGAGACCAAGTTCTCCATTGAATTGGTTGAGTCCAATCATTTAATACTAACTGCTCACTTTAGAGTTTAAAGAACTCATTGTTGGGGCTGGGGATGTGGCTCAAGCGGTAGCGCGCTCGCTTGGCATGCGTGCAGCCCAGGTTAGATCCTTAGCACCACATACAAACAAAGATGTTGTGTCCGCCGAAAACTAAAAAAAAAAAAATAAATAAATAAATATTAAAATTCTCTCTCTCTTAAAAAAAAAAAAAGAAAGAAACCTTATTGTTGGTTAATATTAAATGGGAACTTCCAGGGCTGGGAGTGTGACTCAGTGTGGAGCACTCACCTAGCACATGCAAGGCCCTGAGTTCAATCCACCACATAAAAATAAATAAAGGTATTGTGTCCAGCTACAACTAAAAAATAAATATAAAAAATGGGAACTTCCATCTGTTTCCTAACATGGAAGTACTTGATACAGTTAGATGAGTTAAATACCTTAAAAAATTAAATTGATATTTTATGCTTTCTCAACAGGTTTTGATAAAGTGATTTAGAGAGGTATTATACTTCTCCATAAATTCATGCAATATCTCCCAAATGATACATTTTTTCTATCACTGCATAATAAACCAGACAACATGTAATGATTGAAAGCAACTGTATTATTATTCCTCATGGTTTTGTGTATTTGTTGCATCCTCCTGGGAAGTTCTGGTCTTGTGATGTCCTCTGGGGCCATAGTCATCTGCAAGCTCACTGGGCTGAACCAACCGAGATGGTCCACTTGTATACTTGTCACTTGGTGCAGCTCAGCCAGGAGTAGACCACAGGACCTACACATGACCCTCATGTGGCATGGGACCTTCACAGCATGGCAGCTGGAGCTGTTTTATGATTTGGATATGAGGTGTCCCCCCAAAGCGCCTGTGTTAATGCAGGAATATTTGGAGATGAAATGAATGGATTATGGGAGCTGTATCTTAATCCATCTTAGTTTGAATGGGCTGGCTGGGAGACAACTGTAGGCAGGTGGGGCATGGGTGGTCACTGGGGGCATGCCCTGGAAGGGTGCATCTTCCCTGCTCCCCTTCCCCCCATCCCTCACTGCTACTTGCTGCCATGAGGAGAGCAGCTTTCCTCTGCTGGGTCCATCTTCATGATCTGCTGCCTTATCTTGGGCCCCAGCAATGGAGTCAGCCATCTATGGACAGATCTCTGAAACCACATTGCTCTTCTCTAGTGTTTTGGTCACAGCAACAAAAAGCTGATGTAAACAGTCTGAGAGGCTGAGTGCTAGGAGTAAGTGTTAACAGAGACCCTTCTTTCATTTCCTCAATGTGTATCTCAGTACACAATATATGGCAGATAATACCACATTGCAATTTCAAATTGTTAAAAGAACAGAGGCCAGAAGCAAAAGCTGCCTGTCAGTCCTCTAAAGGATAAACCTAGAATTGGCACAGTGTCACGTCTGCCATAAACCATTCCAATTAAGCAACCACAGGGCCACACTATGGTCAGGATGTGGGAAAATGAATTCCACTTTTCAGTGAGGAGAGTTACAAAGAAATCATGGTCGTCTTTTGTCCATCAGATTTCTTTTTGATAAATAAAGCTCTGGACTACATGTAAGGCTGTTTGGGGGAAAGACACTTCTTATATCTTTCATTTCCTCAATGTATATCTCAATGCACACCAGTTATATGGCAGATAATACCACAATGCAATTTCAAATTGTTAAGAGAACCACCTTCTATCTTTTCTTTATTGGGAATCATTTGCTTCCTAAATTGTACTCTAAAATCACCAGGTTTAGTTTTGGCCACAGAAATTTGGGCCAGAATGCTAAGAACCTTAAAGGCCCTGAGAACAGGCTTATCTTTTGAGTTCCTGGGCACAAAGCCTGACTTAGAAACTAAGTAACAAACTTGGGAAGAAACCATACCAGAGAAATATCACTGGTGGGAGACATATCCCTGAGTCGTATTTAGTGTGTAGAAGGCAGAGTTCTCAGGATTCTTTACGTTCTTAAAAGCTGAGGATACTGGGGAGCTTTTGATTATAATACACTAGATCAACTGATATTTATAATATTAAAAATTAAAACACAGATGTTTTAAGAGTTTTTAATTCCTTTTTAAAACACCACATTATGGGGCTGGGATTGTTGCTCAGTGGTAGAACGCTTGCCTAGCACGTGTGAGGCACTGGGTTCGATTCTCAGTACCATATATGAATAAATAAAATAAAGGTCCATCAACAACTAAAAAAAATTTAAAAAAAACCACCACATTATGCTGGGTATGGTGGCACATGCCTATAATCCCAGCTATTCAGGAGGCTGAGGCAGTAGGATTGCAGGTTTGATTTCAGCAACATACTGAGAACTTCAGCAACTTAGAATCTGAGCAACTTAGTGAGACCCTGTCTCAAGATTTTAAGAAAGAAAAAAAAAAAGATTAAAAGCTCAGTGCATAGAGTCCCTCTGGGTTCAATCCCCAATACCCAAAGAAAAAGAAAAAGAAAAACCCATAATAATCTCATTATATAAATTACATATTTTTATAAAAATAGCTATATTTTCCAAAGCCAAAAAAAAAAAATTGAGTAAGAAGAATGTAACTCTTTTGGAGTTTGCAAACCTCTCTGGTATCAGGCTTAATGGAAGACAGCTGTATTCTCCTATCTGCTCTTGCCTTTAATCTGAATCTGTGGAATATGTGGTCTTGTTTGAAGTACATGAAGAAAACCTGGTCTCTCATAGATATTAAGTGGGAAGAGGAGGATCACTTAAACAGCTTTTCAGATAATGGTGGGTTTGTTTGAGTTTCTTGACAAGTGGAGTTTCTTAAAGGTTAGTTGCAATGTGGAATCTGGACATTGTTTTCAGTGTCATTCTTTTTAGGGAGGTTTTAGGCTCTCCCCTGCCTGTGACTCACAGGTAAGAAACCCAAACTAAGAACTCACTGAGCTGTGGGGACATTTGTAGCCCATCTCTGTCTGCTCCTTTCTGTCCAAAACTTTGCAGTTCATTTGTGCTTTTTTGGTATTGGAGATTAAACCAAGGGTCTTATGCATGCTAGGCAGGCACTCTACCCCTGAGCTACACCAGCCCTTTTTAGTTTATTTTGAAACAGGTTCTCATTAAATTGCCCAGACTGACCTCAAACTTGTGATCCTCCTTCCTCAGCCTCCCGAGTAGCTGGGATGACAGGTGTGTGCCACTGCACCCAGCATCTTTGCTATTCTTTAAGATCATAAATTAATCACATTTCTTCTGCAAAGGTTTCTCTCAGCTTCCTAACAAAAATCTTTCCTTTCTAAATTCCAGCATTATTGTCTGTACTGCTGTAGATGGCACCTAGTAGATGCTGTCCATTTAAAATTAATTGCCACGTATTTTAGCTCTTTTATCACTGTGGCCAAAATATATGACCAGAACAAAGTAGAGGGGGAAAAGTGTATTGGGGCTCAGTTTCAGAGGTCTCAGTCCATTGGTTTGGATCCAATATGAGGCAGCATATCAAGGCAGAAAGATAGGAGGGGGAAGGCAGCTCAGGACATGGCAATCTGGATGCAGAGAGAGCTCCATTCACTAGGGACAAAATACAAACCCTAAAGGCCTGCCCCAGTGACCTCCAGTCACACACCACGCCTATAGTTACTGCCTGGGGAATCCATACCTGTGGATTAATGTATTGATTAGGTTAAGGCTTTCATAACCCAATCATTTCACTTCTAAACTTTCTGGCATTATCTCACACAGGAGCTTTTGGGGGGACACTTCATATCTAAACCATAACACCAAGTAAATGCTTGATAATTGTTGATTAAGCAAATTGAAAACAGGTTTTTTGACTAGTTCTTCAGTTTATTTTTCTCACAAGAAATAAATTAATGATGATGATGATGATAATGATGATGTTTATTAATCTTGGGTTCATAGATTAACTTGTTGGGACCCATGAACCCCCAGACATTGTAAATGTCTACATATATATGGGTTTTTTTTTTCCAGAAAAATTACTTCTCCCATTTCCCTGCAAGAAGATTAGTAATAACTAAAAGATTCTCAACAAATATACTGTGATTGTTTTGGGGGGATTTTAAACCCACCATCTGCTATAATATTTCAGGAAAGGCCACAGGACTCTCCAATCCTTTAGACTGTCATTTATAAAAGCAGATCCTTCCTTAGTTGTGCCAGTGGGTATTAGTCCCCTCAGTTCTGTATATATGCTGGAATTCCAACTGTATGGTCATCTTGAAAATTGACAGGTGGTCTGTCTTTGGAAGACAAAGTTGAACCTATTTTGTTCCCTGCAAACATCTGAATAGTGCCAGGAAAGTAGGATGGATGACTGCAGATGGTACCCAATTTAAGATGGTACGACTTAGGATTTTTTGACTTTACAGTGGTGCAAAAATGATGCTCATGCAGTAGGAACCATACTACAACATTCGAATGTGGATCTTTTCCCAGGCTGGCAGTATACAGTAGAGTTCTCTCTTGTGATACCGGGCAGCAATGCCCACTGCAGCTCCCAGTCAGCCTGGCGGTCACTAGGGGAAACCACTGTACTCTATGGCATGCTGTGCTGCTGAGCTATGGTACTCGGTAGGTCCGTTGAATTTCCACTGCAATATTTTCAATTTACAATGGGTTCATAGAACATAAACCCACTGTGAGTCCAAAAGTATCTGAACAACATTTAAACAAGATGCCTATCTGAGTGCTGAGAAGCAAGACAGCATGTAACTCAGGGGTCAACAAACTGTAAATTGCAGATTTACGTTTTAGGTTTTCCAGGCTATATGGTCTCTGTTGCAGCTACTCAACTCTACCATTGTTGCATGAATGCAGCCACAAATGACCAATAAAGGGGAAGGTATGACTGTGTCCTAGTACAGCTCTATTTGCAAAAATAGGCAATGGCTGCATTGCCCATGGCCAGAGTTTGCTAACCTCTGATCTATTTTATGACTAACTAGAACTTAGAAATTCCCAGTTATAATCAGGAAGCGTAATACTGAAATGTTTGATAGGATCTTGGGGCCTCTGCATTCCACCCATGGAATGTAATGCAGTTCTAATCTTATCTAGAAAGGGAGCCTATAAATCCAGAAGAACTAGATCATCCCAGTAGCAGCTCAGACAAGGCAGCCCAGTGGTGTGGGCAGGGAGAAGGGTGATTTTTTTGTGGTCAATGTTCTAGCTTCATGTGCTGGAAAAGGTTATCATCTACACCACCACAAACAAGAGGAGGCCAGCCTCCTGCTGAGAAATCTGGCTTGCTCTCTGATCTGCCCCTTTGTAATTAGGGGTCCTTTCTTTCTCTGTCTCCTGTAGACAATGAATAGAAGTTTGGCAGTGTGTGGTGTTCTCGAAACAACCTCTTAATTTTTCTCCTTAAATTCTGCCTTTACACGGGGTTAGTCAGCAGCTGGTAGTCACCCCTCCATGACCACTACTCATTTGCCAAGCTGATGTCAACAGCTCCCTCCACCCCCCAGCAGGCTTTCCTGGCAGGAGGAAGCCTGGTGGGAGAGGACATGGTAGGTAGAAACACAATGGTGTCATTCCTAAGAGAACACAAATAATGGAAGCTGATTCACAACTTTGTACAAGTTTAATCATCCAAAGACAGAGGGGTTTAGACAGTCCGACTTGCAAATCGGAATTTAAAACTTGGCAAGTGCCTTGACTTATTCTTCCTTATCTGGTTTTATCAAAAGGCAGTTTTTTTTTTTCCTCATTCTCAATAGGAGGTGTTGGGCCTCCTCCAGCAATCCAGTTCTTAATCTTTGTCTTGGTCCTTCTTCCCTCTGTTTCTTGCAGTTCTTTACAAGAGGGATCAATAAATCCTGCTTTTCTTCTCTTTGCCTTGAGTAAGTGGTCATTTGTTCTCCCAATCATGCATATGATTGAGACGAGGGTCCCCTGTCTTACACACCTGCACACCGGAGCTTAGTTTTATGGCAACTATTAGTGCTGTCCTCATTGATGTCCCCTTTTCTGCAGGAAAGCACTCTTCTGATTACTCAAGCACTGTCCCCATCAAGAAAGGTTGAGCCCTGGCCTTTCTGTCTTGGGTTACTAGCTCCTGTGTCAAAGTATGGAGAGGGTCTTTTTGACTGAAGGAACCAGGCTGCATGCCACTGCCCTAAAGCAATGAAGATCAGACTATGTGTGGACAATTACAAGCACCTTTTGGTCATATTAGCATTTTAAGATAAATATTTTCAACAGCAATTCCCTAAAGGTCTGCTAAAACCCATACAGCAGAAATAGAAAGGGTTGAGATTTTGAGTAGCCAAACCAAATGGCTAGTGTCTGCAACTGCGGCTAAACTGGAGAGAGTGTATGTTAGAGATCTAGGCCTGGAGAGGAGCAAGGAAGAAGGAAACAGCCTTCGAGGAACGCTCACAACATGTCATGCTCTGAACTGGTGCTAATTTGGTTTAGATACAATTTCCAGGTTCATTGATGGATGCTTGGTCCCCAGTCTAGTGCTATTGAGATAGTGAAGCTCTGGAAGGTGGAGCCTAATGGAAGGCAGTTAGGTTGTTGAGGGGGCACCACTGTCATAAGAAAGTAATGCTGTTCTCCTGGAACTCCGATTAGTTCCCAAAGGAGTGACTGGGTTGTTATTCAAATAGCAAGCCTGGCCTCTGGGTGTCTCTGGCTTCATGTCTTACTGTGTTATCTCTCTAGCACACCGTGATGCCATCACCATGAGCCCCTCACCAAAGGCTGAATGACTTTTAGCCTCTGAAACTATAAATAAAATAAACATCTTTTCTTTATAAAATACGCAGCTTCAGGTATGTTGTTATCACAACAGAAATGGACTAATACAACAAGACACTATATGTATCACAAACCTTATTTTTCAAGTCAGAAGAGTGAGACTTTAAGAAGTTAATTCCCAAGGTCTCCCAGTCTGTAAGTAGCTGAGCCAAAATTTGGAACAAAATCTGAGCCTGTCTGTCAACATTCTTTTTAACACCAAGTAGTAACTAGAGTTTTGGAGACAGAAACTAATAGTATTGTCAGGTGTAACCCCATGTTTATGCTCTAAGGAATAATGAGATTGGAAAGGAAGATAACATTATGATCCTGCTGACACTGGAAGACAAGACTCAATAGAGCTATCTGGTCCTGCAAGAGACAGAGGTTTAAAACACAAAGCCAGGCAAGCCCCAATTTTGTAAAGTTCAGCTTTAATGGGGAAAAACTATCTGAAGAAAATCCAATTAGGGTTTCTCTGTTATGGATATGAATCGGACCAACTGAAAGGGAGAAGGGGAGGTTTCAGGGTATTTCAATTTCAAATCCCTTAGTAGGTGAAATCTCTTCTTTCGGGCTTTTGCCATTGTTAGAATTCCTTTATGAATCTCTTCCCTGTGTTTGAGGCTGGGTTATGGTTGGCCAATCACAAGCAGCTTTTGCTCAGATGGGACCACAGCATGAGCTAACACGCCACAGCTGTGGTCTACCAGGAAACCCCAGAGGCAGGCTGTGGACTGCTGGGGAGCAAGCAGACAGCCGGGCACTGGGGAGGTGTGGAGATGCTGTGGTTAAAGCCACGTGTAGAATAGAGCAACAAAAGCCATTTTACTTTAGAATCACAAATACAGCAAAATTGAAATACCAACCTGTGCTCTTATCTATCTATGGTCACTTCATAGCCTAGCACTGAGATGGCTCCTATCTATCCACTTAGCTTGATTCAACCCAAAAATCATACTGGAAAATCACTCAGAACCATAGCTGAAAATTCAAAAATCTTCTCATAATAAAAGTGGCATGTCCTCTTTATAGAATCTCCTAGCAAATTAATATTATGCAAGTTACTTAATTTTTTTAAATAAAGGGGTTTCAACCCAGATTTTTTAAAAAGATTGTATTTTAAATACCTATGAACACAATACCTTTATTTTTACTTGTTTTTATTTTTATGTGGTGCTAAGGATTGAACCCAGTGCCTCGCACATGCTAGGCGAGCGCTTTACCGCTGAGCCACAACCTCAGCCTCAACCTGAGTTTTTATGTTAAATTTTTTGTTCTTTTTCTCTCATTTTCCAAATTGACCAGGGTCAGAGTTGTATAATCTATGATTCCTTTGGTCCAGTTAAATGTCTCAGAATCAGAATCTCACCTGTAAATATATAGCCCTGGTATAAAATGTGTCATTATATAAAACTGTTTAGTTTATATAATATTATATAGTATAAAACTTTTTTGTTTAAAAAAGCCAACAATAACTTTGTCAAACAGCTTAAAGATGTTAGAACACAGATAAACGTGGAGTTGGGTTAGGAATCATAGTGGTATTAAAGAAACACTTTGTTTGGCAGGTTGTGGTGGCACATTTCTATAATCCAGCTACTTGGGAGGCTGAGGCAGGAGGGTCACAAGTTTGAGGTCTGGGCAACTTAGTGAGACCATGTCTCAAAATTAACAATAAAAGGACGGGAGACATAGCTCAGTAGTAGAAAACCCCTAGGTTCAATCCCCATTACCAAAATTAAAAACAAAACAAACATTTTGTTTTTAGGCTTTTTATTCTCTCTACCCCCATAGCTCATATTTTCATGCTTTCAAATTTGGTAGGCAAATTTCTATCAAAATAGTGTTATAGTTTGAACCTGGAATGTCCCCCAAAAGCTCATGTGTTGAGGCTTGGTCCCCAGATGGTGACACTATTGGTGAGGTGTGAAACTTTAGAAGGTGGGGCCTATTTAAAGGAAGTATGGCACTGGGGGTGTGTCCTTGGAGAGTATATCTTATTTCCAGTCCCCTCCTCTGTTCCTGACCCTCATGGGGTGAGCAGCTTTACTTCACCTTGTACTCTCCATACCTTGATGTACTGTCTCTCCTCAGGCTCATAGCAAATGATCTAGTGAATATGGACTGAAACTTCTGAAACTGTGAGTCCAAATCAACCTTTTTTCTTATAAATTTATTTTCTCAAGTGTTTTGCCACAGCAACAGAAAACTGACTAAACAGGACTGTCATGGACAGCTATTCTTAGACTCAGAAAATGGCAGAGAGGACTTGGTAACCAATGGCAGGTTCACAAAGGTGAGTTGGAACCAATTACAAATCAGATAGGTCTGTCTTAGTATGTTGGCACACAGTCTGCACCTTCCCACATCCTGTTTGAAAATGTTGCTTGCCAGAGTCTGTTCAGAACATATTGTAGGGATGCTGTGCTCTTGGACTGTGTGTGGAACACAGGGATATCTGTTTGTTGCATTTGAGGTACGTGGACCCACTCTAGGAACAGGGTAGTTCTTCCTTCAGACACATTTGCTAAAAATTCATGGTGTCCTCTTTACTACAGGAGTGTTGTCCATAGTAGATCAGTGTCGACCTTGAGAGAGAGAGCACAGCTTTCAGAGTAGTTCTGTGACTTCTGTTGTTACTCCCAGATTTTAGGGATGTGGCATTTGTCCTGAAGATCATGAATAAGCTCCACTGGTTACAATAGGAATTTTAAGCTGTAATCAAATGGAAAGCAAGAGGAAAAGTAACGAAAAATTAAAAAGTATCAGACAGGAATGGTGGCACATACCTGTAATCCCAGCAACTCAGGTGAGTTACCTCAAAATATTAAAAGGGCTGGGGATATGGCTTGGTGGTTAAACGCCCTTGGGTTCAATCCCAAGTACCAAGAAAAAGAGAAAAAACAATAGTAAGGGCCATGAAGAACTTCTGGCTTTTGAGGAAAGATCTATAAACCACTTTCTTTTTTCTCTTTCTTCCTGTCTCTCTTGGTACCGGGGATTAAACCCAAGGGTTTAACCACTGAGCAACATCCCCAGACATTTTCTTGTGTGTTTTATTTAGAGACAGGGCCTCACTGAGTCATTTAGGGCCTCAGTAAGTTGCTGAGGCAAACTACCTGAGGTAGCTAACTTTATAAAAAGAAAGGTTGATTTAGGTCACAGTTCTGGAGGTTCAGTGTAAACAGCACACAGCATTCTCTGTGATGAGGGTCATCAGTTAGCTGTATTGACTTATGACACAGTTAGCAATGGCAGGAGTGTGTGGGGGCAGGGGTGGGGAACAAGCAAGTGATTCGGCAATCCTCCTGCCTCAGCCTCTGAAGCTACCTGGATTACAGGTGTGCGCCACTGCGTACGGCCTACAAGATCCCTTCCCTAAATACTGCAGGTTCACAACCCTTTGGTTTTGAAAGCAACCTGGGTTGCCAGCTGAAGGCATTAATCCTGATTCTCAAAAGTCACTCAGATCAGAGACATAAAAGCATGTTCACAAACGTGCCCTAACTTACCATCCCACAGAGTTGGCTCTCGGGTAGTCATCTGGTATCTTAATCTCCAGGGGGCAAACCTTACCAAGTTAACCCTAAGGATAGAACACCTCAAAATACAGCGTTCATAGGTATAATCCAGGGTGCTTCATCAAAATGGAAATTCCTGAGTGTGGATCTGAGAAATCCTGCCCCAGGTGACCAACAGGGAGTCTAGGGATCTGCATTTTTATCAAGACCTCACCACCAACCAGCACCAACAATTGATTCTGACCCTCAAGGTCTGAGAACCACACCTAAAGAAACACACCTGGAACTTACATTAAAAACTGGTTCTTCGTGCTGGGGTATAGCACAGTGGTAGAGTATGTGCTTGGTGTGTGATGGAGTATGTGCTCGGTGTGTGATGGAGTATGTGCTCGGTGTGTGATAGAGTATGTGCTCGGTGTGTGATGGAGTATGTGCTTGGTGTGTGATGGAGTATGTGCTTGGTGTGTGATGGAGTATGTGCTTGGCGTGTGATGGAGTATGTGCTTGGTGTGTGATGGAGTATGTGCTTGGCGTGTGATAGAATATGTGCTCGGCATGTGAAAGGTTCTGGATTCAACTCCAGCACCCCCAATAAAAAATTCTTCAGAGTTTCCTGTTTGTTCGGATTATAAATTCAAAGCCTTAACAACGGTTTAACAGTTGATAGAATGATGCAAATGTTGTATACATTCTCAACTGGTCCAAATGGATAATGAAGCTTTTGGTGAAGGATGTCTCCATCAATAATGACAATAGCAGATCAGTTCAATAAAACTCATTAAACTCAGGCATTTGGTTATGGTGTTGGCATGATCCTTCTTCTGTCAGCTCACATGACAGAGAAATGTCAATGGCCTATCTGCATTTCTGACGTGCTTCGTCTTCCTTACTCAGTTATATAATACTCCTCTATCTTAGCTGCCTCTCCAGGGACAGTTGCTTCGGTGATGACAAATGTCCAGAGAGTTATGCGGCCAGGGGTGAGGTGGGGCATGAGAAGACAGATACCTACATGTTGGATGCTGCTATCATTTGGATCTGGATTATCTCCAAAGGCTCATGTATTAAAGACATAGTCCCATTGGAATGTGGCAGAACCTTTAAGAGGTGACCCACTGGAAGGTTTTAGGTCAATGGGGGGTACCCTTAAAGGAGGTTGTAGGAAGCCAGTTCCTTCCTCTCTCTCATTTTTTGTTTCCCGCCATAAGGTGGATGGGTTGCCCTGTCACATGATGTCACCATGATTTCCTGCCCCAGGCCCAAAACAGTAGGGTAATGGATCACAGACTGAAATCTTCCAAACTGTGAACCAAAATAACCTTTTTCTCTTTATTTTTTTTTTATTTTTTAATTTTTTTTATTGTTGGTTGTTCAAAACATTACATAGTTCTTGATATATCATCTTTCACACTTTGCTTCAAGTGGGTTATGAACTCCCATTGTTAGCCCATATACAGATTGCAGAATCACATCAATTACACATCCATTGATTTACATATTGCCATACTAGTGACTGTCATGTTCTGCTACCTTTCCTATCCTCTACTATCCCCCCTCCCCTCCCCTCCCCACCCCTCTTCTCTCTCTACCCCCTCTACTGACCTTCATTTCTCCCCCTTGTATTATTTTTCCCTTTCCCCTCATTTCCTCTTGTATGTTCTTTTGTATAACCCTGAGGGTCTCCTTCCATTTCCATGCAATTTCCCTTTTCTCTCCCTTTCCCTCCCACCTCTCATCTCTGTTTAATGTTAATCTTCTTCTCATGCTCTTCGTCCCTACTCTGTTCTTAGTTACTCTCCTTATATCAAAGAAGACATTTGGCATTTGTTTTTTAGGGATTGGCTAGCTTCACTTAGCATAATCTGCTCTAGTGCCATCCATTTCCCTGCAAATTCTATGATTTTGTCATTTTTTAATGCAGAGTAATACTCCATTGTGTATAAATGCCACATTTTTTTAATCCATTCGTCTATTGAAGGGCATCTGGGTTGGTTCCACAGTCTTGCTATTGTGAATTGAGCTGCTATGAACATAAGTCGACCATCTCAGCTGTTTGTTTCAATAACAGAAGGCTGAGTAACATGGGTGCTGTCTTTTGTGTGTGTGTGAGCAAACGCCACATAGAGTTTTCTCAGCAACTGTGGTTTCTGCAGCTTGGGAAGTTGACAACCACATAACTACTCAGGGATAAAAAGAACACCTCATCTCCTGGATTCTGGGTCTAGATTGTTTGATGGACCCACACACTGATACATGAAGGCACATTTGCATGCATTCCTGTCTCCCACAGAGTCTTGAGTTCAGTGCTAACTTCCAGGTTGGAATCCACAATCGTCAACTTGGAGGAAAACAACAAGCTTTCTGAAATACACAGTCCTTGTTGAAATTGTCCCCAAATTTTATGTTTCTCGTAGCTTTAATCGGGGAATTTCTTTTGTGTATAGCCTTTTGCCACAGGGGAAAGGCAGAATATTGGGCAAGCACAATACAGAATGAAAGGTCACATTTTTGCAGCACATTTTTGTAATTCTGTGCTGATTCATCAGACATCAAGATTTTCTGATAAATACCCTTCCTGACAAAATTGGAAAGAACAGTAAGTGGAACAAATGAAATCACCCTCAACACCAGGGCTGCAGGGAGAATGGTGAATGGTACATTTTAACTACATCTCAACCTTGGGAAATGGGTATTCATACTGTTCTTTCCATTTTGGTGGAAATGTGCTGATGGATTTTCATTCTGCATCCACAGGGTGCATTAATGGAAAGCAGGCAAGATAACGATTGTTAATTCCGTGTTTACCCCTGGTAAGAAAATTAAGGCTCCGAGGGTGGAGGGCTTGCCTGGCCCATGATCTGAGTGGACCCCTGCGCTGGGGCCATGAGGGCTAACCTGCTCATTTTGCCTCATTGCCAGGTTCTCTTTTTAAACCCCAAATATCTCTTTCTTCCTTTATTCTTTTAATTTTTCCTTGAACTCTTTCTCTAAAAATAAAATCCAAGCCTATTGAATTGGTAAGATTTTCCCTTTAAGAAGTGATTCTGATCTCCCCCTCCATGTCATGTCTATCAGTCATTGTCAAACCTCTGGACAACGTTGTATAAGTTTTTTGGCATGCCCCTTGGAAATTCCTATCTGGGAAATTGTCTTCTTTGAATAACTGACCTACTTCCTTCTATCAGATATGGGGATTTATGTATTTCTTGTGTTCTGGAAAGTTCAGAGCTAAATTTAATATCCAACCATGGCCTTTCTATTATCCTAAGAAGATTCTTCCCTTTCCATGAGGTTTTTAAATTTTGTGTTTCAGCTTTATTCTTTATGCACCTTTTATTACGAGCCAAAGCTTTTTGGAAACAAGCATTTTGAGTAAACGTTTTTGGATGTGAATTTAATTGGTTACGAAGTAAAAAATCAAATGCCCTAACCCAAACTATAAGAGTATTAAATTTAAATGGGTGGATCATATAATACAAGTGATTTTTTTCATTACAGATGCTGTAGAGTAAATGTTGTTGTGTAAGAAACTTGTTGTGGAGAAGTCCCGAAGTTTGATGGAGGAATGCTAAAGCTTGATGTTAGTGCTAAAGTCTCTGGAAGCAATTAATATAAAATATTATGGGAAAAATCATCTTTGCACTTCACAGGAAAAAAGAAGTTGGAGCCACTGGGTGCCTGTGATTTGTTTGTAATTTCACTCTGTCAGCCCTCTCAGCAAACCCGGTTGCTGGATGAAAGCATTGATTTCGGTTCTAGGCACAAGGCAGCCCTCCTCACCTTAACAAGATGAGGGAGTTCTAAAGACCATCAGCTTCAAGTCAGAGTAGTCTACCTCAATCAAGCCCCATTTCCCTAATCTGGAAAGTGAAATCCTAATACCCACTTGAATGAATGTGGACAATTAAGCAAAGTGCTTTATCACAAGGAATTAGCACAGTGCCTGACACAGTTGTAAAAAATATCAAGTGTTCTGTCTTATAAAAAATCCTATGCAGAGTCAGGCGCGGTGGCACATACCTGTAATCGCAGCAGCTTGGGAGACTGAGGCAGGAAGATTATGAGTTCAAAGCCAGCCTCAGCAAAAGTGAGGCGCTAAGCAACTTAGTGAGACCCTATCTCTCTCTAAATAAAATACAAAATAGGTCTGGGGATGTGGCTTAGTGGTCCAGTGCCCCTGAGTTCAATCCCCCATACTTGCCCCAGACCAGATTCTATGCAGAGCCCCATAGTAGGGGTTTTTTTTTAAAGAAACTTTTTTTTAATCTATCACACAAAAATGTGTACAAATCACTAATGTGCAGCTTCTTGGATTTTCTCAAGGTGAACACACAAGTACTAGCATTTGGACTAAGAAATAGCTTAAAATCTCCTCCTACTCACTTCTCCATCCTAGGAGAGTACCACTATTCTGACATTTAATACTATGCATATAATAATATGCCTATTTGGGGTTTTTTGTATAAATGGAGCAATATAGTATGAACCCTTCTGGGCCTGTCTTCTTACATTCAACATTGTTTTTCCAATATTCATTCATAATGTATGTATGTGTAGCAATAGTTTGTTCATTCCTATGGCTGTATGGGTATACATTGTACAAATACCACAGTTTATTTATAAATTCCAGCATAGATGGGAATTGGGTTTCCAGTTTGAAGGTGTTAGGAATCAAGTTTTTCTGAAATTTTTGTACATGTCCTTTTTTCTTTTTCTTTCTTATTTTGATATATACAAATAGATATGTAGCAGAATAGATAGATAGGAGAGAGAGAGAAAAAACATGAGAGAAGATTGTCTCACACCATTATGGATGCTGAGAAGTCCCAGAAAAGCTGGTGTAAGTACTGGTCCCAGTTCAAATGTCCAAGAACTAGGAGGACCAATGTCTGAGGATGAGATAAATGTCCCAGCTCAAGAATTTGTCTTTCTTCCTCACTTTCTTCTTCTTCTTCCTCCACCAGGGACACTCTACCTGTGCCCTTTTTGTTCTATCCAAGACCCACCTGGATGAGTGCAGTTCTTCTATACCCAGTCTACTGATGCCAATGCTGATCTATTCTAAAACACCCTCATGGACACACCAACAAATAATGTTTTATCTGCTACCTGGACATTTCTTAGCCCAGTCAGGTTGACATATAAATTCACTGTCACACATTTCATGGCTGTGAAGTGCTATCTCATTATGCTTTTAATTTGTATTTCCTAGATGACTAATGCATTTGTTGAATTTTTAACATTACATAATATTGTTTAGATAGACACCTGTATATACAAAACAACACAGACCTAAATATATAAAGTGAAAGCTACCAGAAATATAAATAGAACTTGGTGAATCACAGATGTAATGAATGATTCCAAATATTCTTATTTAAGAATTAAGCAGATTAGTGAACCTTAAATACTCAAGATAAATAAGATCTTAATACATCCTTAATTGCATGTGATCATACATGTGTATTTTCATCCTATAAATAGGATGCTTTTTTCCTTTTAAATGTATAAAATTTAAGTAGGTACTTGATGATAAAGGACATTTCAAATAGTTCACGAAAGTGGATTTTAAAGTCATTTTAAAGAAACTGAAAGCCAAAATAATAATGATGATGATGATAATAATAATAATAATAATAATAATAAGGCGCACTCTCATAAAATGTCCCTAAAGAGGAAGATGAGGTTAAAATTATGAAATTACAAGTTATTTAGTAAGCAATAAAACTAGCAGGACTTGTAGCAAAACTATGACATCCAGGAAAAGTTGTGTTTTGAGAAAATAGCTTTAAGTACTGTCTTTATAATAGAAGAATTTTTTAAAAAGACAAGTTGAATTTATCTCAAGAAAATGGAAGTAAGAAAAAAATAAAACAAAGGAACCTAAGAAAAGGAAATTAATTAGGATAGTAGCTGAACCAGCACAGTGGCACACACCAGTAATTCCAGTTACTCGGGCAGGAAGACCTCAAGTTTGAGGGCAGCCTCTGGGCAACTGAGTGAGACTCTGTCTCAAAATTTAAAATAACAATTTTAAAAGTGTGGAAGATGTAGCTCATTGGTAGAGCACTTGAGAAGCCTTGGGTTCAATTCCCAACATCGAAAAAAAAAAATAGAAAGTGATAATATTGAAGTAGACAGAGGGGCTATTAAATCCTCGGTTACTCACTTTAAGATTAAGGTCAATAAATGTCTTAATTCTTATCTTGGACATGATGGGAACCTTAAATACAAGCTCATTAATTCTCTGGTTATTTAGCTTTCTTTGCTATTCTAAAATATTAACAGCAGCAGTAATAAGAATAATACCTAAGACAGTATGAATGGTCATAGTAAGTTTTAAAAATTAATGTTATAGTGAAATTTGAGCAGTATTGTGCAGCATTTATGGAGTCTATCTATATAGGAAGGCTATTACCTCTACATATTTACAGTTGCCCCTCAGTATACCTATAGGATTGGTTCTAGGACCCACAAAGATACCAAAACCTGGGGCTGGGGCTGTAGTTCAGTGGTAGAGTGCTTGCCTCATATGCGTGAGGCACTGGGTTCGATCCTCAGCACCAACCACATAAAAATAAATCAAGATATTGTGTTCTCCCCCCCCCAAAAAAAATAAAAAAAAAAAACCATTCTGTCAACTAAAACTTTTTTTTAAAAAAGATACCAAAACCTGTGGATGCTTAAGTCCCTTAAAATGGCACAGTATTTGCACAAACTCACATATATATCCTCCTGCAGACTTTACGTCATCTCTAAGTGACTTACAATGCCTGATTCAATAAGTTATGTAAATAGCTGTTATACTATACTGTTTAGGGAATAATGATGAAGAAGAAGCCTGTACATGTTTCAGAATACACATAATCTTTAAAATATTTTTGTTCCCTGTTTGGTTGGATCTGAGTTTGCAGAACCCCTGGCTACAGAGGGCCACCTGTACTGTACCTATGCTATTATGCTAACTTCAGAATGCTAAAAACATGAGATGCAGGTACTGTTAAAGAGAGAGTGGAGGATAAGTTTTTTCAATAAGGCCTTTATATCACATGTATAAATATCCTGAAGAAAATACCTCAAGCCCTTTTCCATACTGCCAACAGACAGAAGCTGCATGAGCCTTCACAAGCTAGAAGAGGCAAATTTGATGATTTTCATTTGCAGACATTTTCTGGCTCTCTCTGAACCACCTGTAGAAATTATAGAATTGCTATTAACTGTGGTTTTTTGAGGAACTATTATAATGTTAAGCATAGAGGATATTAGAAAACAAAAAGTTGGTCTTCAGTTTCTATAACAGAAGACTAAAAATCTTCAATGCACTCTAGTTCTTTGAAATCTGATAATGCTGATGGGTCACTTTCCCAGAGCCAAATTTACCTGCTTGACTAGTCTTCCCAAGAAACCAAGCATCCCTGTTAAAAGATGAGATGTCAAAACAAAACAAATCAAAACAGAAGACAGGCAGAAGAGTGGGGATGCCTTATGATGAGTAGGATTCAAGCCTGGCTCAGTCCCAGGAGCTGTCACTCAGGGGCCCCTGTCCCTGAACCAGGCAAACAACCAGGAAAGGAGGAAAAAGCCCCACTGGTGGCCGGCCAGAGCAGCCCCTGGAACACAGTGTAGCATCTGCCAGGTCTCAGCCTTGGGCAGGAATCCAGAAGAGGTGATGTCATATTCCTGTGCTGGGTCTTAGCCAGAAGTTTAAATACAAGGCTGTTCAGGCACTTTCTGAATGTTATATAAAACTTGCCTTTTCATCTCCAAATTCAGGATTCATGCATCGTGTTTGTGATCAAGGTCTTGCTTTATGGGTTGTGCCTGACCTGGCAGGACTCCCTGGGCCTGGAACTCCAGGCTGCCATGCTAAGCAACTGCGACAATTTGTACCACACTCAGATGCTAAAATAAAGAGGTGTGGGCCTACTAAATTGATGCTGTTTCTCTATCCTGGGAGACAAAATGTACTTCCCACAAATGTGCTACTGGTTAACTTTTCTACTAAAGCATGTTTGTTGTGTTACTTGAGGGGTTTTCCAGTATGTTCTTAGAAGTGAGTGTATTGTGAGTTAAGCTGGGTTCTAGACCCCCATCCATTATGGACCGTGTGTCCTCACGTGCCTCTAGACTTCCCATCTCTGGACTTCCCCAAATGTGTACAAAAGGGGCTGAGTCCATGAATTCCAAATGAACACTGTTTCTCAGAGCCCTGTTTTCCTTTCCTTTCTTTCTACATGGCACATACCTTATTGCAGGGTCCATTTAACCTTCCAAAAAGGTGTGGACCACAGAAAATGACTTCGAATCATGGTGGATGAGTCGCATCTGCAGCCATCAGGACTGCCTGTTTTGGCTTAGCATTTTAGGTGAAAGACCTCATGCCTGGGTTAGAACTGAATCTTCTCTGGCTCCCTATATATACTGCTTAAGGGCTTCCCTGCCTGTCTTTATTACAAACACGCTGGCTTGACTTACTTCCCTGTGGAGTCTCTGACCATCTTCACCAGGTGTCACTGCCAGGGTCTTGCCTCCATGTCCCTCACCTTCTGTTTAGGGGTTTTGGGGTGATGCCCAATAGCATCCTAGGTGAAGGAACTTGGGTATCCAAACCTGAGTTTGGGGGAGGAGGTTATGCTCAGGTGGATGGATGGTGGAAGTAAGTTATATGTAAGTGCTTCCTCTTGTCTCCCCACTGGTCCTGTACAGTGGAGCCAGGGGAGAGAATGGTCCTTGCTGGGGGTCAGAGGGTTGGGGCTCAGAAAATCCCAAAGAAGAGATCACATGAGCAAACCATAAGAGGCGGGTGGTTTTTGAGAGGCAGGTAAGGAGTAGATAAAGGGATTGAAGGCAACACCATCAAAACCCTGGGGTGGAAGAACTTTCTAGGACCATAAGGGCAAAGGGAGGGGTGCCAAGGGATAGGTAAGGCAGAGGTGGCTGGCCTGGGAGCTCTCAGGAACTCTCCAGTGTTTTTTCTCCTCCTCTGTCCTGGTCCACCCCTTCAGCTCTGACCCATCTGTCTCTTCTCCCAGGTTCAGACAGCCTGTGTGCTGGTCACCCACCCAACTTGTGCCCTTCAATGGCCATCTCACCCTCCCTGTGAAGCAAACCTTCTCTTAAGGAGTTGGCCGAGTTTGACTTTTCTACTCACTCATCCATCTTTTGGTCTTCAGGGTCCCTTTGGGCTCTGTTTTTAATGCAATTCAAATAGAAGAAAATGGAAGAATGGGGTGGGATTCTGAAGGATCTCAGGGTCTTAGGGGGACAGTTTGATTTTAAAATCTTAACTTCTTGGTTATTGTTAAGAAATTATCTATGCTGGATGTGGTGGTGTATGCCTGTGATCCCAGTTGCTTGGGAGGCTGAGGCAGGAGGATTGCAAGTTCAAAGCCAGCCTCAGCAACATATAGAGGTCCTAGGTGACTTAGTGAGACCCTGTCTCAATATGAAAATTGCTGGGGATGTGGCTCGGTGATTAAGCACCCCTGGGTTTAATCCCCCCACCCCTGCAAAAAGAGAAATGTTCAGATATTTAAATTTTGAACGATCAGCCCTTTTATTGAGTAACCTTACTATTGATTCAAAGGAATATACATACATATACATGTACAGGTATGTACACAGAATTTTATATTATATATTTTATGATATAAAATGCATGTATATAAACATGCATAAACATATGTCTATATATTTCTTTCTTTTTAATCCATCATATGAGATATAAACGTTCCAGACAGGTTGTTAGAACCTCCAGCAGAACATCTCTCCCTGCCTCCTAATTTCCAAATGAAAACCAGTCTTCATGAACAGTGGTCCAATGACAATGAGAGATGGAAAATGTAAAAGGATGTTACTTTAAGGAACTCTCTGGACCCAGTACTGTCTCTATAAAAGACATTTTATAAGAAGAGCATAAATATTCAGTGCTTTGGCCTTGGTGCCCATGACTGCATTCCTACAGCCAGGACAGGCCAGCAGCCCAAGGGCCTGCTCCGTCCAGCATTCCCCTCTTTCCTCCATGGGCTCCTTGTCTCACCCGCAGCCCTGCCCACCTCATTATTTATAAGACATGTTCTCCTGTTTCCTATGGAAAATTGTTGAGCTTCCTGTAGGCTTATTTTGGGACTGAGATCCTTGACTTTTGATTTCTTCCCCCTCTACCTTGCATAACAGCTCTGATTCTTAATTCTCTTGAATTCTCTCTCCTTTCCTGCTGTTCTTTGGGCTAAAAAAAAAAAAAGTCTCTTTTGCCATCTTGTTTTTAGATTTAGGAGACCAATCAATACCTAAAACTTGAAGTTATTCAACTCTGTGATGTTTTTATTTTAGATATAAAACATCAAGTGTCTGAGCAGCAAACATGCTTTCTTGCATTTTATAATCATGAAATTCAAAAAAGGTCTTATTTTCAAAGTAACTGTACTGCCTCAAAGCCATGATCAATAAAGGATGACAGAATTTGGAAAACCATTGCATTTATATGCTAACACCTAGTGAACTACAGCCCCTAGAAGCTTCCTCTCAATCACTCCTCAGTGCCTGGGTGATTTGTTTAGGGTTTCTGCATATTAATATTCAGGTAGAATTGATCAATGGAAAATAAGTCCCAACATCACCTACAAGAGAAGTGAACTTGGTCAAGCTGTTCTTACCCTGGATCCCAGTTTTTTTTTTTTTTTTTGCCTGGAAATGGCAAGTCAACTTGGTACCTGAGCACCTGTTTTGACTTACCTTGCTTCAGTTACTAAGTAGAGGCCGGGGTGAGGCAAGTTCAGAAAGCACTGCACTTTACAGCCACTAGGTGTCCCAGGAGCATGCACCTGCAGGGCTCTCGGAAGCCAGAGGCTGCTTCCTGTCCTCCCCTGGAGTAGTTTAGACCTGCTGATGGAAGGAAGATGATGTTTTGGTTATTTGTTTGTATTATTTGGGGGCTGGTAACTTACCCATCCAGACTCAGACAAGAATTTTCAGAGACACCAAAGCAATGCCTTAACTTTTCTTGATGGTTGTTTGAAACCTGACTGGAAACTTCATATTTTCAGAAACGGATTTTTGTGTGGGCCATGAACAGAAATTTACAAGGGATTTTTCAAATATCAATGAACTCAAAAAGGAAAAGTTATTATGGATTGTATATATGCTTAGAACATAAACATCTTAAAAATGAACGACACAGCTTCTCGTGGTCTGACAGAGGCACCCGCATAGCTTTGCCCATGCTGGGAATTTCTGAATAATAGGAACCCTGTGCTTAGAGGCTGCCTTGATGTGTGCAAAGGGGAGGCATAGAGGAGGATGTGAAGAAACCCACAAAAAGGGGTTAGCTTTCTATTACTATAATGAAATACCTGAAACAATCAACTTTTAAAGAGTGAAGGTCTATTTTGGCTCATGGTTTCAGAAGTTTTAGTCCATGATCTATTGACCCCATTACTCCTGGACCTGTGACAAGGTAGTGGACCAAGTCTTTATTGCATGGGCCTTGGGAGGGCATTCTAGATTCAAACTATATAGCAAAGGATCACTTCAAGGACACCCTGAAGTGCCAGAAAGCTCCAGCACTCCCATCAAACCCCCCAGCAACCATATGGTCTAACCCCACTGGTCCAGATCACTAGCCAGGAAAAGAGGAAAAATCATTGAGGCTTGATTTAAACAGAACTTCAAATCCATTTTGCAATCATCGTGGATAGATAAATGTCAAATGTAATAAAACTAGCATGATTCAAATGAGTTTGTAAGTAGGTGGTTTTCCATAAATAATTGCTAAGCTACTATCAGAAGTGGGACATCAGAAACATCAGCTGGTAGGAAAGCCAAGTCGTCCAGTCACTTAGCATTCAGTACTTAAGGAAATATCAGCTCACCCAGAGATAACTTTCCAATTTAGTGTTAAGGAAACTTGTATGATAGCACAAGGATCACAATGCGAACAGAACATGAAATAATGGTGCTAATTTCTTTCCTTGTTTTTGTTTATTTTTTTTGGTGGTGCTGGAGATTGAACCCAGGGCCTTGTGCATGTAAGGGAAGCACTCTATCAACTGAGCTATATCTCCAAAATCCCACTAATTTCTTATAATAAGATGTCTTCTAGCATCTAAAAAAAAATAAGTAGATTTAGCTAACTACATTTCAGAAAGTAGTTATGATGACTATGATTTTACATTAACAATTCATTTTTTATGAACAACAACAATTTTTAAATCTATATGTCAAGAGAAGAAATGTTGGCCTATTTTATTTTACATCATCTTTGAGAGTTAGATCAAGAAACCTAGAGTCTCCAGCAGCCTGGAGGTTGTATTTTATATATGTAAGATACAGGTATATATCTATATCTATCTATCTATCTAATGAAGCACCTGTTTGCGCTGTACTATACATTTTTATAATATTCAATTTATATATTTTTGTTATTGTTATGAAATTATTTCCCCAGATCCTTTCTCCTGCTGCAGTATTACATACATTGTTACATATTCCTCCATTCATTGTCAACACAACATCATGTAGTTATCACAGACTCAGTAAGAGGGCCAAGGTTCCAATCCTGGAAGTCTTTTTCTATTCATGTTATCATAGGCAAGCTGTGTACCTCAGTAGATGGAGACCAGTTATAGTACTTATCTTCCAGAGCTGTTATGGGGAAAAAATGAGTTAAAGCATTCAATGGTCTTAGGACAGTGCCTGGCACACCTTCGGCAATCATTCATTCATCTAAAAATGATGTACTGCATACCAAGAGTTAATAAGTGGGATAGCATCAAATTAAAAAGTTTCTGTGCTGCAAAGAAAACAATTAAGAATGTGAAGAGAGAACCTACAGAAAGAGAGAAAATATTTGCTACCTATTCTTCTGGCAGAGGATTAATATCTAGAATATATAAAGAACTCAAAAAATTTAACACCAAAAAATCAAGTAACCCAATTAATAAATGGAAAAATGAAGTAAACAGACGCTTCTCAGAAGAACAAATACAAATAGCCAACGAACATTTAAAAATGTTCAACATTATTAGCAACTGGGGAAATGCAAATAAAAAGTACCCTGAGATTTCATCTCACACCAGTCAGAATGTCAGTCATCTAGAATGCAAATAGTAAAAAATACTGGAGAGGATGTGGAGAAAAATGAACAACTTTATGTTGTTGGTGGGATTTGTAAATTAATAAAACCACTGTGGAAATTAGTATAGAAGCTCCTCAAAAGACTAGGCATGGAATCACCATATGACCCAGCTATACCAACTCTTGGTATTTATCCTGAAGAATTAAAGTCATCCTACTACAGCGATACATACATACCCATGTTTATAGCAGCACAGTTCACAGTAGCCAAACTATGGAACCAGCCTAGGTATTCATCAATGGATGAATGGATTAAAAAAACGTGGTAAAAATACACAATGGAGTTTTATGCAGTCATGAAGAAAAATGAATTTATGTCATTTGCAGGAAAATGGATGGAACTAGAGACTGTTGTGTTAAGTGAAATAAACCACAGCTAGAAGGCCAAGTGTTGTATGTTTTCTCTCATATGTGGAAGCTAGAGCGGAAAAAGGAAAAGGGGAATCAAAGGAAATCAAATGGAGATCAGTAGTGGAAAGCAATCAGCAGGTGAGAGGAAGGGAGAAAGGGGAAAGTGCTGGCGAGTGATGTTGGCCAAATTATATTGTTATATTGTGTGCATGTAAGAATATGTAATAACAAGTCCCATCATTATGTACCACTATAATGCAACAGTAAAAAAATGTGGAAAGAGAGGAAAAAGATGTATTGTGTGGCTGCTCCCCTTGAAGGCACAGGGAGAACTATGAGAGAAAGTCAAAAAGAGATCACGAAATGCCCCTCCTCTGTTGTCTTGTGATCTCAGCACTTGATGTGACAGCATCCCAGTTCCATGTTATTGAACCTTCACTCTGGGGACACTGTGGCAGAGGGCTGTAGAATGAACAAAGGCAAGTTGCCGGCAACACTACATTAATGCCTCATACACCCCACCCAGCCTGAGCTCCTTTCCCACCTGCCCTGCTCTGACTTTCACACCTGGTGACACACTGGAAGTTTGTTCTTATTTCTCTTTGCATAATTATGATGCTGTGTAAATTGTTACTGCTGTCAGTGAAGCCATACCCAGAAAGCTTACCTAGGATGACACCTTTTTTTGAGGGTGGGGGAAGACCCGGGATTGAACTCAGGGGTACTTGACCACTGAGCCACATCCCCAGCCCTATTTTGTATTTTATTTAGAGACAGGGTCTCACTGAGTTGCTTAGCACCTTGCTTTTGATGAGGCTGGCTTTGAACTCGCAATCCTCCTGCCTCAGCCTCCTGAGCCACTGAGATTACAGGCAAGTGCCCACCCCCCCAGCCAAATCATAAGGAGAAGGGAGAGTCCAACATAGAAAACTGAACAACTCACCATAGCATTGTTTAGGTAACAGATTAGAATAACAATGGCAATAGCAAACTCACCAGGCTCCAAGCACTGTGTAAATCCATTTATTACAGATGGTCCCCAATTTGATGGGATTCCACTTAGAAATTTTCATTTTATGAGGGCGCAAAAGCAATACATATTCAATTTTGCATGTGGATCCTTCCCAGGGTAGTGATAAGCAGTCCCATCCTCTCTCATGATGCTGGGCAGTGGCTGGGCCAGAGCTCCCAGGCAGCTCTGCCATTGAGGGAAAAAGAATGACACTCTCACTGTGCTGTGTTGTCAGAGCTTTTTGTTTTTTGTTTTGGATTCAAGTATTGCATACATTACTTGAGATAGTCAATGCTTGAGTATAGAATAGGTCTGTGTTAGCTGATTGTAATGGAAGTGATCTGAGCACGTTCAAAGGAGGCTCTGCTAAGCTAGGATGCTCATTAGGTCAGGAATATTACATGCATTTTCCACTTGTAATATTTTCAATTTACAATGTATTTAATCAGGATATGACCCTGTGCTAAGCCAAGGAGCATGTGTACAACAACTCCTTAATCCTCACCACAGGTTTTTCAGTTGGTAAATCTGTATCTGAGTGTCACAATTGAGGAAATGGAGGCCAAATAGAAGGGATTTAACCCTCTACCTGTGTGACCATTGCACCATGGGTGAAAGCAAGAGCCACCTGTTATTTAAAGTCATAATTGATGACACAATTAGATCCTAGCAGAGGAGATAACCAACTTAAAAACTTTCTTTATTTGAAACTCATGGCTTGGAAAATGCCTGCATAATTATAAATTTCCAAATTTTTAAGTTTGGTAAGAGATGGCAAGTGAAGAACAATTCAAGAGAATTGTCTCATTGCTCTTTTTGATGATGTATGTTGGGGGGCAGCATGTTCATTGTTCAGCATTTAATGTAACAAAATTTATTTTCAAACAAACTCTTCAGAATGTCTTCAGCCTCACTCACCTTGTAAAAGGTCCCTGTTTAGCATCTGGACGGCCATCTTAAGTGACAGTCGCCATTTTAAGGAAAAGGTTTCTTTTTCCCACCCAAGGGCCTTTCTGAGAAAGGCTCACCACTCCCTCATACCAACCCAGCCCTTAACCCCTTACTCTCCCTGCATTAGGACCCGCCTGGCTCTGATTCCTGAGCCTGCCCCATAAAAGTCCCAGAACCCAAGCCTGTTTTGTCTCTCTCTCTCTCCTATAGAGAGATGGCCTTTATTTGTCAGCTCCCGTGTGTATCTCTGCCTGGTCACCTTCTTTCATTTCTCGCTTACCCGTCTCTCATTCCTCAGTTTCCCTTCACCTTGTTTTTTAAAAAGCATCCTTCTTGGACTGCCCTGTATTCGTTTGCCTCAGGGATACACTGTGGCGGACCTGTGAGCTCCCAGGGCCAGGGCTACGGGCCATGTATTGTTGTAACCACCGCCCAGCACCAACCATGGACCTGGGGGTGTCAGGAAAAGCTTGTCTTAGATCTGTACAGAAAATCATTCTCATTACCCACAGAGTGGCTACTCCTTTTGTTGTCCACTTGATTGCTGGACTCATTTACCACACGAATCTAAATGGATTTGGGCTGTTTTCAAAAGTGTGATTCATCTTCAAAAGATAATGATTTGGCACTGCTAAGTTACTTAATCTAGCACTTTAGTTTCTGAGGAGGAATCCCCAAAGGAAGAAGGCCGGGAACATTTTTGGGAGTATTTTATGCTAAGGATGGGTACTTTCATTTTCATCATCTCATAGAATTCTCTCATTAGTTCTATAAGTTAATTATTATTTCCATTTTTTAACTGAAGAAACTGAGATTCAGAAAGGACAAGTAGCTAGCTCAAAGTCCCGCAGGCAGCTAGTATATTTCAGAACTAATATTTAACTTGGGTACTTTTGACTCAAGAGCCTACCTTCAGGAGCTGTGGGGCAGCTCAGTGGGAAAGCCTGTGCTTAGCAAGCATGAGGCCTGGGTTCAAGGCCAAGCAACAGAAAAATTAAAAAATAAAAACCTACTTTCTATTGTTGTTGTTTTTTTGAAGAGAAGGTCAGGAGATGTTATGAGCAGTGGAAATGTCACTGGGAGGAGATAGAACGCATCAAAACAAGCATTCTGGAGGTGAATACACTCATTTGCACATATGAATCCTAACAGGTTTGTTTACCTCTCAGATTGCTTCACTGTGACCTTTGGCACATTAGAGTTTCTTAATGCAGATGCTATTCTGTGAAGACCTGTAGGTTTTCAGAGCCCCATGCCCACTTCTCATGGTCTCAACGCTCCTGACTGAGCATGAACCCAAATCCTACAGGCCTGGATAAGTCTGGGTCTTTTTTTTCCCTCCAGGTACTGGGTATTAAACCCTGGGGTGCTCCACCACTGAGCTACAACAGCCCTTTTTATCTTTTTATTTTGAGACAGGGTCTGATTAAACTGCCCAGGGAGGTCTCAAATTTTGATCCTTCTGTCCCATCTTCTGAAATTTCTGGGATCACAGATGCAGGCCACCATGCCTGGAAAGAGAGAAAAGTTTGAGGGACCAGGGAGTAGGGATTTGTCAGGCTGTCCCCTTCTGCTCCCTTGCTGCCTGGTTCTTCCTCATGGTGCTAACCCATGGCCCCAGCTCTATTCCCCTAGGCAGGGACTTGGTTTTATTCACATCTGTGTTCTCATTGTCATAATGTAAGGGACCTGCGAACGACGGAGGAAGAGACCACCAAGAGACCGACTCATGCAACAGCAAAAGGGGGTTTATTGAGGATCCAGCGTGCTGGGGCTCCAGGCTCACTCAAGAAGGGAGAGCGGCCAAGAGCCCCGAGCAGGGGTTAAGCAGTGCTTAAGTACACTTTTTGGGGAGGGCGGGGGCTTTGCATACATCAGAGCAAATCATCATGAGGCGCGGGAAAATCAAACAACAACTCTCAAACATGATTAGTACATTCATTGGCGGGAACAGGTCGGGCGGGGGTGATAGGTCAGTCCTAAAGCGGGGTGTACATTCAAACTGATTGGTTTAGGCCCTGAGGTGCCTACGTGCTGAGCTGCACAGGGTCCAGGTTGTTAAACAACTAAGTGGTCAGGGGGGGATTTCGACACATATCTAATGGGCAGTTCCGGGAATTGTCTTAACTGCCACAGGAATTTCAGGCCTTGAGTGTAGCTTAGAAACTTTACAATACCTGGTCCTTTACATTTTAACTTCAGTTTCTTTTATCCTTTCAATACCACCGTCTGGCACATTCAGAGGAGAAATGAGTGAGTGGTCATAATTCTTTTCTCAATTGACATAATTCTTTTCTCAATTGACAAATAAAAATTGTGTATACTTATAATGTACAGTGTGTTGTTTTAAAATATATATTATTGTGCAGTTGCCAAATTGAATGCCTTCTTTCCTGCTTATTGGATAATCATAACTCTTAATCTATGCCCAGATATAAACCCTGAGGGTAACCAGCCTCCTCTCCTCCGGGACCCCACATCGATCCAGGTTCCATCTCCCCTCTCCTGAGCACCTCAGCTGCCTTCCCTCCCAAACAATTCTGCCTCACCCTCTGGAATCCTTGACACAGGAAAAACAGATTTTCCTCATCACCACTGAGTATTCCTCCACCTCCTCGCCTGAACTGAACTCTGGCTGTCACCCAAGGACACAGCTTCCCTGAAGCCACTACAGGGAAGGCAACTCCTTCTCCCATATCCTCTGCAGCTTGGGGGTCAGGAAGAGGGGTCAGCTTTCCTCGTGCTTTTGTTTCACTCTTTATAAAATACTAAAACAAAACAAAAACCTGCTTTCTACTGTGCATAGCATCTGATTATGAAGCAACCTTCTCCCCTTGGTTGCTGTCCTGAATCTGTGTCCTCATTACCTACTTCATGTTCAAAGATCTGGGCACCCAGCTCTGGGAAGCTCACAGGGTGACGTCTTCAACAACCTCAGGTCTCAGTGGTCTGCCTGACTCCTCTCCCATCTGTGTGAGCTCCATACTTTCTGTTGACTACACCTGGAGCCTTCTGTGCCTAAGAACTGCTATGCCCCAAAGTTATCCCCTCAGTCACCCTACTCTGATCATGACCTCAGGCCCTTCCAGCATGTTCTCTTGTTAATGTCCACTGTACCTATCACTCAGCCTCTTCAGGCTGTTCTACTTCCAGATGCTTTCCTAAAATTAGCTCTCCCATCATAGATAATTGAAAGAGTTGCAAAGCTCACAGAGCCTCAGCATAATAATATACAACAAAAAACTATTGGAAATGGCTAGAGTCTTGTGGTTCTATCAAGCCCATACCTTATGATTTAGTGACTGAATTACATTCAAATTGATGACAATTAAGGGGAAAAAATAGTAACCTCACAGTGGAGAAACCCAGCTGCAATAAATTGAATGTTTACATCTCCCCCAAATTCACAAGTTGAAATCCTGACCACAAAAGTGAGGATATTAGGAAGAGAGGCTTTAGGGAGGTGACTCGGTCAGGAGGGTAGGGCCCTCATCAGCAGGATTTGTGTCCTTTTAAGAGGGACCCCAGGGCAGGGGCTGTAGCTCAGTGGCAAAACGCTTGCCTCGCATGGGTGAGGCACTGGGTTCTATCCTCAGCACCATATAAACATAAATAAAGATATTGTTTGTTCATCTACAACTAAAAAAAAATTAATAAATAAATAAACGGAATCTCAACAACTCCCCTGCCAGACAACTCACTGAGAAGAGAAGTGAGAAGATAATCATCTGTGAACAAGGAAGTGAGCCCTCAGCAGACATCAGATCTGCTGGCACCTTGATCTTGGACTTCAAAGTCTCCAGAACTGTGAGCAATAATAAATTTAAAAGCTTCTTGACAGCAAAGGAGATAATCAAGAACATGAACAGAGAGCCTACAGAAAGGGAGAAAATCTTTGCCACCTGCACCTCAGATAGAGCATTAATTTCCAGGATATACAAATAACTCAAAAAATTTAACAACAACAACAACAACAACAACAAAATAACCCAATCAATAAGTGGGCAAAGGAACTAAACAGACACTTCTCAAAAGAAGAAATACAAGTAGTCAACAAATATATGAAAAAGTATTCAATATCTCTAGTAACTGAATAAATGCAAATTAAAACTACACTGAGATTTCATGACAATTATCAAGTACAAGTAACAATAAATGTTGGCAAGAATGTGGGGAAAAGGGTACACTCATAAATTGCTGGTGGGACTGCAATTTGGTGCAACAACTCTGGAAAGCAGTATGGAGATTCCCAAAAAACTAGGAATGGAACCACCATTTGACCCAGTTATCCCAGTCTTCGGTACATATCCATAGGATTTTAAATCAGCATACTACAGTGACGCAGTCACTAACAGCACAATTCACAATAACTAAGCTATTCAACCAACCTAGATGCCCATCAAAAGATGAGTGGATAAAGAAATTGTAGCATATATACACAATGGAGTAATACTCAACCATAAAGAAGAATGATTTTATGACATTTGCTGGTGGATGGATGAAACTGAAGACTATCATGCTAAGTGAAATAGCACACTCTCCAAAAGTCAAAGGTCAATATGTGGAAGCGAATCCAAAACAAGGGGAAGATTTAAAAAAAAAAAAAGATCAGAGGATTAGACAAATGGAATGAAGAGAAGGGAGAGGGATGCAATAGGGAAAGTCAATGGACTGAATCTGACCTAACTTTCCTATGTCCATATATGTATATACCACAGTGAGTCTCACCATCATGTACCTCCACAAGACACAATTAAAAAAAAGAAAAACTATAAGTAAATAGCAGAAAGAGCAGTAGAGTAGAGAGAAGGGAAGAGGAAGTGGGAAGAAGGGAGGGGAAGAGAAAATACTGGGGACTAAATTAGAAAAAATTATATTCCATGCTTTTATAATTGTGTCATGGTATATATAGTCTATTGTCATGTACAACTTAAAATAACCAATAAAAAATAAAAATAAAAAAGAACTGTGAGCAATAAATTTACATTGGTGTTAAGTCACCCAGTCTGTGATACTTTGTTGTAACAGAGGGAAATTACTGACACATGGGCAGACACCACCTTCATCTTTGATGAAAGTTAACATCACTGACGATGTCGTAGGCCATCACAGATCCCCTGACAAAGTCAAGGAGAACATTTTAACCTCTGGGTTATTTTTTCAAAAATCCCAATCCCAACCTAATCATGAGAAAAACATCACACAAACCCAAATTGAATGAAATTCTGTGAAGAACTTAAGTAGTACTTCCCAAAATTGTCATGAAAAACATGGAAAGTCCACTGGCTACATCTGAGATTCAGTTAATAGTAATGTGTTCATCTCAGGTTCATAGATGTGACACATGCATCCATAGTAATGAAAGATATTAATGACAGGGGAAATTGGGTAGGGGATAAGTAGGAGCTCTCTCTATATATAAAATATGTATTTTTTATTCTAAAATGAAAGTTTATTTACAAAAATGAAGATGTAAAGACCCCCTTCTGCTGATCCCAAATAACTCTTTTTGTCATCATTTATGTCAGGGAAGAGCAATTTATAAGGTATCTTCATACAAAGCCCAGCTGCGTATTCTTCACCCTAAATACCATACTGAACCACAGAGCAAAACCTGCAGAAGGAACTGAAACTATACTCTGGTTGCAGATTCAGAAAGGCCAGAATTACCAGGAGAATCCTTTCATCCATCCATCTACTCATTCAATTATATTGACTATCTACTTCACACCAGGCACTGTGTGAAATGCTGTAGAGAAAACAAACAAACAAAAAGTCCTTCCATCTGAAGGTCACAGCCTAGTAAAGAAGATTAACAAGTACCCAGAACATACTTGGCAATAGGATAGTGTTCTGATGCTGTATTATAGAGCATAAAGAAGCAAAACTGAAATGGGAATATCTTGTGTTAGTCAACTTTTTGTTTCTATAACAAAATACCTGAGATAATCAACTTATAGGAAAGAAGGTTTATTTGGCTTATAGTTCTAGAGGTTTCAGTCATGAATGACTCTATGAATTTTAGGCCCATGGCAAGGCAGCACATCATAGTGGGGGTGGGAGGGCCATTTGATGATGGAGCAAAGCTGCTCACATCATGGCCAAAATCAGAGACAGAAGGAGAGAGAAAGGAAGAGATCAGGATTCTAAATCTCTTTTCAAGGGCATTTCAGGTCACTGGGGGAATGACCTACAATCTCCCAGTAGGCCCCACCTATTGGAGTTTTCACCACCTCCCTCATGCCAACCTAGGCCTTTGGGAGGCATTCCAGATCCAAAACTAGAGCAATCTAAAGAATAGCCTACTTCAGGCTCTCATAAGTCCTACCACAGTAGGACTCACACCTCCCATGTGTATTATATGATTTCTAACATTTTATAATTTTATTAGGATGCTGTACTGGTCAGGGGGGTGTCTGATAATGGTACATAAATTATATTAATGGTAACTGTGCAGGGAAGGAAATTTTTGAGGCAGTAATTCAGCAACCAAGAACTATCTGTTCAGTCTATGGTGACCTCTAAAATCCCTCAGCATGCTGAGCTTCAGAGCAAGGGTGCTCTGTATATGGGGGTAGATATGGGATATCGGGTGAGAGGCAGAGTGTGCCCTGAGGGGGATGAGTCTCCTTAAGTAACAGGTTCTAGAAAGGAATTATGGAGCTTTGGGAATACAGTCCCCTGTAACTCTGAATCTCAGCCTTACCTTTGAGCAAGTCTTACCTCAGTGAAGCACTTAGAACTCAAATGACTCCTCAAAACAGCATGGAATGTAAAGCATTAGCAAGGCTCATGGCATTGGATAACAAAAACATGCACTCCTCACAGGACTTGGGGAGAGACTGTTTTGCTAGTGTTTGGCCACATATCTGCCATGAACCAATGGAACTTCACTGGTTAGCCTAGGTCTGAGCCTTGGGACTACAGACTTATTGTGATGGTTAAAATTATTTACTTATTTACTTAGGTCGTACCAGGGATTGAACCCAGGGCCTTATGCAAGTGAGGCAAGCACTTTAGCCATTGAGCTATATCCCCAGCCCTGTGATGGTTAGATTTTATGTGACAACTTGACTGAACTATGAGGTACCTGGATATTTAGTCAGACATTATTCTGTGAGTTTCTTTAAAAGAAAAAAAATTTGAGTTGGAGTCTTGCTCTGTTGCCCAGGTTGATCTTGAATGTCTGCACTCCAGTGATCCTTTCTCCTCAGACTCCTGAGTGCTGGGGTTATAGTTATCATGTATCACAGTACTTAGCTTATTCTGTGTGTTTTTGTGAGGATGTTTTGGATGACATTAACATTTTGAACCAGTAAACAAGTAAAGCAGGTTGTTCTCTCTAATGTGAATGGGCTCCATCCCATCCATCAAAGGCCTGAAGAGAACAAAAAGATCAACACCCAACCTCACCCCAGATCTCCATATGAGAGAAAATATTCCTGTCTGATGACCTTTGTTATGGTTTGGATATGAGGGCTCCCCACAAAGCTCTGTGTTAAAGCATGGATATTCAGAGGTGAAATGACTGGACCTAGTCCGACTATCCTAGTTTGAGTGGTATGAGTGGGTGGTAAGTGTAGGCAGGTGGGCGTGGCTGGAGGAGGTGGGTCACTGTCATGCCCTGGAAGGGTTCTCTTCCCTGCAGCCCCAGCCTACCCGCCCCCAGCCTGCAGCCTGCTTCCTGATTGCCATGGGCAGAGCAGTGCTTCTCTGCCATGCCCTCCCACCATGATGTTCTGCCTCACACTGGGCCCAGAGCAGTGGACATGGTCCACCATAGACTGAACCTCTGAAACTTTGAACCAATATAAACTTTTCCTCCTCTAAGTTTTTGTTGTCAGGTATTTTGGTCACAAAATAAAGAAAAGCTGAGTAACACATCTTTTAAGCTGGGACCTTGAGTTTTTTCTTGTCTTCAGACTTAAACTGAAATATCAGCTTGTCTTGAATCTTAACCTGCCCAGAACAGCACTATCTTTCTCCTGATTTTCAGACCTTCAGACTGAGACTGGAATCAAACTAGAACTCCCCTGGTCTCCAGCTTGCCAACTCACCTGCAGATCTTGGGAATGTGTCAGCCCCCATAATCATGCGAGCCAATTCCTTACACCTGCCTACCAATCTACAACCTACTGGTTCTGTTTCTCTGGCAAAAACTGACTAGTATTTTTATGGTTCAGAGATGATTATTAGTACAATAAGGAAATGAGAAATACTCAGAAAACTAATGATTAAGTCCAGTCATAAATGGCTTGAACATGGGGTTATCGTTCCTCTATAGAAGGGAGGTCAGCATCTCAGTATATTCCCAAGCCTGGAATTCCTACTGGAAAGATTGGAATGCAGGGCAGCCAGGTTAAAGGGCAGGCAGCCACATGCTGGGTGGACTGATGCAGAAGCTAGCTGGAGCTCAGCCTGTTGTGGTGCACTCCAGTGAATGGAACCTACGAGGAAGAAGAGGACGCCTCCATTATTGGAGCAAGGCATTGGAGAGAGCCTCTATCTGTGTCATTGAATTTAATCCTCAAAGAAACCTGTGAGGTGGATCTGATGTCCAGTATGTCTGGATGAGGAGGCCAAGGTTTCGAAATGAAGTGCTTTGCCCCATATACGCAATCGCTTCTCTAAGGTGGATCTAATAAAACTGGCACTCAGAGTTGGGAAGCCTGATCTGACTCAGCCCTCTGAGATCTGCAGCTTGATTGTGTGGTGTCTTACTGTGTGAATAGGCTACCCTGCGCTGTGTCAGGTCAGATTTAATACTCTTTTTTTGGATTGTTGATGCTAAAAATTTTTTTTTGTTCTCTGTGTGATAGCAAGGAGGTGATTCTTGGCATTGTTACTCACTTTGCTCTCTGTTTGTATGCCTGAAAACTCTGTTTGTATGTTAACAAAAACCTTTAACATTGCAAGATTTTAAGGAATTTTGGAGTAAGAGGATTCTCTCCATGGGCACTTTTGGACAGCTGACCCTGGGTGTTCTAATAGCCTTAGGACTTAATGAAATGAGGACTGGAAGCTAGTCATCACAGGTTATTGCTGATTTTGTTGTAATTGAGAATGTAACAAGTACTTTCTATATCAAGAATTCAATTCATATGCCCTCTTCTCATTGTTTATAGAAAATAAAAGAAGTGCATATGGCCAATCGAGGATACTAAGAAGAGTTTATTGAAGAAAGTATAAAATTGAGAACAAAAGTGTGTGAGAAAAAAAAAGTTATTCTCTATCACAGAGAAAATGCCTTCTTAGAATCACAGGAAAAGGCTGTAACTCACCCAAACTAAACCAATACATCTAGAATGACTAAAAACCCCAAAGCATTGCCCAAAATGTTGTCTCTCGTTTATGAAATACCCATTTGCAAAACTATATTGAAACTGTCTTTACAATTTTCATGCCTGGATAAACTCGATGGAGCCTTTGCAGAAAGGTAAATGAAAACCAAGTGTATATATGAACGGGGCACTTTGATGACTAATGTTCAAGTTGGATCCTAGGTGCGCTGATCTCCACAGTATGTGCTTATCTGGGGGCTGGACATCAGTTGCCCGATTCTACTAGGGCTTCTGTTGCAACTTCTGCCTATCTCTGATAAGGTTTGAACATGATTTTTACCTTCTGAATCTCAAGTTGAAACTTGATCCTCATAATGAGAATTAGGAGTCTGGACCTTTAAGAGGTGCTTAGGGCTTGGAATATATCACTGGATAAGTGGGACCTATTCTATGTTGATGTTAGTAGGCCAAGGAGTGGACTGTAGTGGATATTTGTTAAGTTCTGCTTCTACTTTTTGCCCTTCTATTTTTTTAAGTGTATTTATTAATGATTTTAAAAATCACATGATGAACCTATTGCATATATACTTATATTTTATTATGGCATTATAGTTAAGTTTATACATAAGTGCATTAATCCATTCATGCAATTAGTGTATTAATGGGTACATAGGTTACTCAAGTGGGTCTGCTTTAAAAACCAGTTTGGGTAGGCCTCACGTGTTCCCTGCCATGCAGTGCCTTGTGTTACCTTGGGACTCTGCCAAAAAGAAGGTCATTGCCAAATGCAGCCCTTAAATCTTGGACAAAACTGTGAGACAAAATAAACCTCTTCTATTTATAATTTACCCAGTCTTCGATATTGTGTTATAGCAATAAAAAATGGGCTAAGTCAATTCCTTCACTCTTTCCATTAGAGAGGAATTTCATGATGTGGTTGTTAGATTTGTTGCCTTCCCAACTTCCTCTCCTACTTGTGCATCCCAGCCCCCTGAATTCTACTTCCTTTTTCCACGATTCAGTTGAACTTGTGTTCTGGAACATCACCAGTGATTTCTGGCCAAACTGGAGACACTTTTCTTTCCCAATCCTAGTGCTCTGCTCCTGTCATGCTCTGGGAAGCTCTGGTCCCTTGGCGTCACTTTTCTCCCAGTTCTTTTAATTTTTGGTGACTCTTCCTCAATGTCTGTTTTGGGCCCCTTTGGTTTTACTATTCCATCAAGTGTCATCCAGGGTTGAATTCTTGACCCTCTCAAGGAATGTGAAACCTAGTGTATGAATGATCCTCAACCCATTTGTCCCAACCACAGCAACTCCTGAGCTCCGGATTTCCTTTCCCTTTAGCATTTCAAACTGGATTGTCTAACATTGAACCCATGAGTTCTTGTCTCCCTGAATCTGTAGATTTAAGGACCATTGATATTTTTATCATGTCAGGTTTTTCTAAGACCATGGTGAAACTTTTTTTTTTTTTTTTTTTTTTTTTTGCCATTTTTCTAGATGAGGTTATGCTGTTAGGTTTAAGTATAGAAACGTGGAAGTGTGAAGGCTTCCCTCCTCACATTCGTCCATTTCTCATTACTAAAATGAAATGCCTGACACAGGCCAACTTCATAGAGAGGCTTATTTAGCTTTCGGTTTTGGAGGTTCCAGGGCATAGTCCTGGCCTTGGCTCTCTTCTCCTGAGGACTCCTCTTGGTTGTATCCTGTTATGGCAGATGGCAATGGTGGGAGGATGTGAGGGAACAAGTGGTCCCATCTCAACATGGGAAGCCGGAGAGCTGGTGGGGCCAGGTGCAGGCTTTTATAACAACTCGTCAGGAGAACTACCAAGGAGTCCATGAGAACTACTTTTCTCTTTTGGGGGGACAGACACCCTGCCTCCCACAGCCTAGAACCTCCTACTAGGCCCTACCTGTTCAAGGTTTCATCAGCTCCCACTGTACCACAAAGGGGGCCAAGCTCCCAACCACCAACCTTAGGGAAAACACACCATATCCAAACCATAGCACCCCATATCCAAAGTTTCACTTTCTGTTCGGGTTCCTGTGATTACTTGTAATCAGAAAATAATAAATGGTAACTTCTGGAAATAAGCAACTCATAAGTTTAAAGTTTTGTGCCATTCTAAGTAATGTGTCGAAATCACACAGTCCTTCTCCATTCTGCCCAGGACATGAAACATCCCTTTTGCCAGTGCATCCACTCTGTATTTGCTACCTACCTGTTAGTCACTTAGTCGCCATCTCAGATATCACATCCACTGTTGCAGTATCACGATGCTTGTGTGTCCAAATAACACTTATGTAGTAGCCTAATGTTTCATCACAGTGCCTGTGTCTTCCACGCCATCACACACATCAAGTAGTCATTTGTATCATCTGACATCATCGTGAGAAGGGTGAGTAGAGTGTAATGAGGTATTTTGAGAGCAAGACCACATTCACATGAATTTTATTATAGTAAAGTGTTTTAAATCATTCGTAATAATTATTGTCAATCTCTTCTTATACCAAGTTTATAAATTAAACTTCATCATAGCTATGTATGTAAAGGAGAAAGAAAAAGCAAGTTTAGTACTATTTGTGGTTTCAGGCATCTACTGAGGTCTTGGACTATATCACTGGATAAGAGGGACCTATTCCATGTTGATGTTGGAAGGCCAAGGAGTGGACTGTAGTGGATATTTGTCAAGTTCTGCTTCTACTTTATGCCCTTCTATTTTTTTTTAAGTGTATGTATTAATGAATTTAAAAATTACATGATGAACCTGTTGCATATATATTTATATTTTATTATGGCATTATAGTTAAGTTTATAAATGCACCTAACATGATTTTTAAAATTCATTCCTCATTTCCTCCCTTTCCCCATTCCTCCTCTCTCCCTCACGATCTCCTTCTGCTCTACTGATCTTCCCTATATCTTTATGATATCTGACCTCTTCTTATCTCTCCCCTCCTTCTTTTCTTTATTTTGCTCTAGTTTCCACATATAACAGAAAACATTTGACCTTTGGTTTTCTAACACTGGTTTATTTCACTTAGCATGGAGTTCTCCATTTTCATTCATTTACCAGAAAATGCCATAATTTCATTCTTTCTTATGACTGAGTAAAACTCCATTGTGTATGTGTATCACAATTTCTGAATCCATTCATCTATTGCAAAGCATCTGGGCTGACTCCATAATTTGGCTATCATGAATTGTGCTACTATAAACATTGAGGTGAATGTACTGCTATAGTATGCTGATTTTAGTTCTTTTGGATAAATACCCAATAGTGGGATGGCTGGGTCATAAGGTGGTTCCATTCCTAGGTTTTTTTTTTCTTACTACTTTCCAGACTGGTCATACTAGTCTGCAGTCCCACCAGCCATGTTTGAGTACATCTTTTTTCCCATATCCTCGTCAGCATTTGTTATTGTCTGTGTTCTTATTAATTGCCATTCTAGCTGAATGTACTTAACATTCTGTGAATTTGTATCAATGTGAATGAATTGCACACAAAAGTGGTTTAGATTGTGAATTTTATGTGCATTTTATCTCTGTGTCTCCTAAAAAGTGTGGAGGATTAAATACAGTGTGAGGTAAGTAGTTTTGATTTGCATTTACCTGATTGCTAGAAATGTTGAACACTTTTTTATATATTTGTTGGCTATTTATGTCTTTTTTTAAGTTTCCAAACTTATGAATTCCACTACCCCAAAATAGAAACCCAGCTTCTTTATCAAGTAGGGCTCAGGCAGATGACTTAGCACTCTTTCAGTCAGATTCACCTGTATGAATTTTTGATACATGTTAGAAACTTGTGTCAAAAATTAACTAATTTATCCTTATGGGTTTGAGTGGTAGCTGAGGAAGGCATCTCTTGGTGAGGTAGGGTGGGGTGGGGTCTCTTCTTACACATGTGACTTTGGTATGATGGCAGGAGCAGCTACTGCTGCATCTGTATAAATGGTAGCATTTAGGAATTGGTGATATCAATAAAATAAAAGTGCCATAAAAGTACAGACCTTGCGCTTATTTTACACTCTTTTGTCCCTGTGTTGGCTGGATCTCTGCTTAGCATATGTAGCAAGGGCCCAGTTAATTCTTGTTGACTGAAACAATGAATGAATTCATAAATGAATAAGCCTGAGCAATTCAGAATCTTGTAATAGTAAAACTAAAAATAAAGCAAATGTTAATAAATGGGGGAAATCTTTCCATAGTTGCCAAGGGTTTAAATAAACTGAAAAGCTAAGTAGAACTGCTAAATGCTCTCCTGTTTCTAATGGCCACACAGTAGCCTGGTACCACCAGCTGTGCTTGCTGATTAGATTAGCCATGATGCTGACATCATTTCTACTTTATAGAACTGGACAAGTTAAAGAGAACATTGCTTGTCCAGCTTTGTAAGTTATGCATTTAGTTCAAAGAAACATGACGATTGTCAGCTGGAGTTAAAATGAATGAAAGTTTTTCACTCCAACTTCAAATCAAGTGCCAAGGAGGGCCTGGGTAGGAGGTGCTCTTCCCTCTGCACTAGGCATAAGGACAGTAATGTTTCATGGGCCACTTTTGGGTGAATTTGCCCTCAAATTCATTTGCTGCTTAGCTATCTATTCTTTATTGATATTTCTCTCCCTGTAGAAGAGAAATTTCTAAAGAAGAAAGAATTTCTGTAGAAGACTTGGGACTAAAAATAATTTAGACTAGGAAAAGAATACCTAAAACTAGGAAATAATGTGGAAGAATATGTTGTAAGACCTTCTGTGCTTATCAGTAGCTTAAAAATGTGCTGCCTAAAAAAAAAAAGAAAAAAATGCTGCCTAAAAAAAAAAGAAAAAAATGCTGCCTAATTGAAACTAACCATTTTCCTCTCACATGGAAACATGTTTTCCCACTCGTAAAACAAAAGGTTGACTTGAAATTCATATAGACAATTAGCACCATTGGTGTACATGGTGTACATTCTTATGGGATAATTCTTAAATATCTTTGAGTAAAACAAGCAAAACAGAGCATTTTTACATGCTTTCTTCATTGAAAAACTGACAAATGCAGTATATAAATAAATTATAGTGTATAGGTAATTGAGGTTGAAAATTGGGATTCAAAGTATGCTAGAAATTGGATTTTTTTTTTTTTTTTTTTTTTTTTTTACTTTATGGCTCAGAACTAGGAAACCAGTTTGGAGATGTTCAATCAAACTGTTTCCATTCTGTCCTAAGTAGAAACATCCTATGGAACTTTTTTCTTAAGTAACTAACAAAGAGTAAACAGGGAATATGACCAACTAGAAATAATCTCTTTACCTTTCCTCATTGAAGCTGAGTGAAATATAATGTCCATGCTGCTTATAAACTTCACAAACCCAACTTATTGTAGGAAAAGAGTGATCTGTTTTGTGTACCGGAATATAGTTTATGCCTGCTGTTCCATCAGTGAGTGTCAGACAGCCAAATGAAGATTCACTAAATCAGTGGCAAAGGATGTCTTCAACTGGACATGGAACAAAGGAATGAAGAAAGAAAATAGGTGCTTCAAGGAGTGATAAAATTTATAGGTTTTTTGTTTTGGTTCTTTATTCTTGTTCTGATAATATTTATGCAAAAGTTAAACAAATCTCATTGTCAACTGAGAAAAATGAACAAAAACAAACCAGCAAGAATTGGGGACATGGAAACAGGACATTTAAGATTTTGTGGCTCTGGCTACCCATGGTTTGGGGTGCTACAGCAGTGAATGTAAATTGCAGGAACTAAGGCAATGGGTAACCCTTGGGGGGATGGAGGGGGAGAAGGAAAAAGAAAAGAGTTCTGTTTACATGCAGACAAAACAATTGGAGATGTAAAAATGTGACACTTAATCAAAAGGAAGTTGCTCCTCCTTCCCCCAGAAAAGAAGGCAGAAGCCAAGCAGCAGGCAGGCCCAGGGAGCAAGGTTCAAGTGAGGTCCTTCTGAACCACAGACAAGACTCTCATAGTCCTTGTGGATTCACTGGCCTGTGGACTGGCAAATACCATTATGGCAAAATAACCCCCTTTAACCTTGGTATGTTCCATGAGGACCTTTCAATTAGAAATGGTTAACTCCTTCCCTTTGATTCATATGTTATTGAGAGGACCCTGGGTTCCTCCTCAAGCCACAGCTTTCACTAACTACTACTGGGTATTTTTTTTTTTTTTTTTTTACAATGCTATCTCTTGTGGATTAAGAGAAAGGAGACTCATGTCAAGAGAGAGCACCATGTCATCATAGTTGAACTTAATACTAGCAAATAGATTTTTCCACCGTGTAGGCAGTGCCCAATCTCTGAATGGTTTCCATTCCAAAAGTTCTTTGTGGACTTGGAAAGAATTTTCCCACAGGAAACAGAAATAGGAATTAGATTCTCATTCCCAGTCCATAAGAGCTTATTTAATCCACTGTAGACCTGAATTACAGGGACCATATTCTCTGAACCCAAAACTTGGGATCCAGATTTGACAAGTACATGTATTCTTCTGGAAGGAAAGAACAAAATATAAAAGTTGGATATGTGCTGGGAGATCGACAATGTACTATAATGCAGTACATTAAACACTACAGTATAAACCCCCACACTGTAGAAAGTCATATTTCTAAGGGAAAAGGCAAACCTAGCTTCAGTGTTGGTGTTCAGGATTACATTTATCCTACTGCTCTGACCTCCTAATTTGAGTCTCAGGAGATGACCTCATCAGCCCTCATGAGGACTGGTCTGCTTCAGGCCCTATATTCCTGTTTCCTTGACTGGTCCCACATACCCTTGTCTGCAGGCCCCAAACCATGCAGGCTTTGACGACATCCCAGGCTTCATCTGAGGACCTCTATCCATCACCAACCATCGTCCTTTCTCCACACTAACTTTGTACACTATTTGCAGACACTGTGAGTTTGTTTTTTTCTTTTAATTGGCACATAAAAATCATACATATTTATTGGACACCATGTGATGTTTTGATACATGCACACATTGCATAATATGCAAATCAGTGTAAGTTTATCTCCTCTTATCATTTTGATGTTTGAATGAAAATATTCAACCTTTTTCTTTCTAGCTTTTTTGAACTTGGAGTGAATTTTCCCACAGGAAATATAAATAAGAATTAGATTGTTTCCAGTCTATAAGAGATTTTTATCTTTTATCTATAGTCATCCTAATGTGCAATAGAGAATCAGAACTCAGTATATATTCAAAAGGAATGAACGAAATCATCATATTTAAGAGACATCTATGCTCCCAGTTTTACTGTACTCTATTCACTATTGGCAAGAAATGGAAACAACCTAAGTACCCATCAACAAATGAATGGATTTAAAATATTGGTATATAGACACCATGAAATACTATTTGGCTAGAAAAGGATGAAATCCTATCATTTGCAACCACATGGATGGAACTGGAGATCATTATGTTAAGTGAATAAGCCAGGCACAGAGATATGAATGCCACATGATCCATCTTACATGTGGAATCTAAAAAGTTGATCTCACAGAAGTTGAGAGTAGAACAGTGGTTACCAGAGGTTGGGGAGAGTAGGAGGCAGGGAGGGCTGGGGTCAGGTTGCTAATGGGGACTAGTTAGAGTTACCTAGGAAAAATCAGTCCTGGTGTGCCATTGCACTGGGAGTTTTGATGGAGTTCCTTGCTCCCTGCACTTAGTGCCTACTCTCCTGTGGTCCCTGAAGCTTAGTCTCTGTTGGGCACCTCTGTCAGCACTCTGTACAGCAGTCGGCCTGCCCACCTGCTCCGTTACCTGCTCTCAACCCTCAGCTGTCCCAGTCTCTGCAAACACCAAAGACCTTCAGCCTGGCAGCTCAAGGCCACCCTGCTCCTGAACCAAATAGAATCAAAAGAGACAAGACTTGGGAGCCAGACATGCCTTGATTTGAGTTCTGACTCAGCCATTTAAAAGCTGTGGGACTTTACCAAATTTATCAAAATTTTTGAACCCATGTTTTCTGATGTTTGAAATGGGGATGATAAAAAGAGCTATACTGTTTTCAATATGCCAACTACTGAGCTATGTAGGTATTGGCTCAATTAAGCTTCACAATGAACAGTCTGAAATCAGTGCTAGTATTACTCCATTTTACACTTAGGAAACAGATACATGGGCCCTTTGGGAATTTGTTTAAAGACATAGTTAAGTATGGGGGGAAACCAAGCTTCTAATGCAGTGTATTAGATTTCTTTTTCTTTTACCTTTTTTTTTTTTTTGTATTGGGGATTGAACCCAGGGGGCACTTAACCACTGAGCCAGATCACCATCCCTTTTTAAAAAATATTTTATTTTGAGACAGGGTCTTGCTAAGTTGCTCAGGGCCTTGCTAAGTTGCTGAGTCTAGCTTTGAACTTGCGATCCTCCTGCCTCAGCCTCCCAAACTGCTAGGATTACAGGCACGCACCCCGGTGCCTGGCTTGTTAGTCAGATTTCTGTCACTGTGACAATAGATTGAGATGTTCTACTTATAAGAAGGAAAGATGTATTTTGGCTTATGGTTTCAGTCCCTGGTCAGTAGGGCCCTGTGGTGTGGGCCTGTAGAGGCACAGTGCATCATCCCAGCATGAGGCAGAGGAGGCCTGTTCATATATTCCTTTCTGGAAGCACAGAGGGAGAGGGGCAGGAAGGGGCCAGGCCCAACACCCCTTTAAGGGACCCCTCCCCCCACACACACACAATCTAACTTCCTTCTCCTAAGTCCCCAGCTCCTAAAAGTTCCACCACCTCCCAATAGTGCCACCAACTGATGACCAATCCTTCAACACGTGGGCCTTTGAGGGACATTTAAGATTCAAACTATCCTGCTCAGTGTGACTTCCAATCTGTGCACTTAACCTATAGAAATAACATGTGAGAGAAATAACACCTCACCCGGCAGGCAGGAGGTCTCAGGAAGTCAACGGATGTTATTACTGTCAGCCCAGCGTGTGCGCACTCTCTAACTCAGTACATGTATGCAGGAAATCGTTGTCACTCTACTCTCTAGTGTATTCTTAGATCCATGATCTTGAGATCGATTCTCTGTCAGAATAAACGCAGCTTTCCCACCTCCACCCCAAGTCTGCCATCACATTTGTGTGATGGGGTTTTAGCCCTGGTTTTCTTATTCCTTTTTTCATTTACCCTTTCATGCAATTATTAAATATCCTCCACATTCTTACTATTCTGAATACTAAGGACACAATTTTGGAATATGGACATGGCCTCTGCCCTCTCAGTGGTTACCATCTAGTGGGAAACCAGACAACCAAACCATCCCTTGGCAAATGAGAATTACGACTGGCAAGGCTTCCAAAGGAAGGTGTAAGGTGCTGTAATCCCATCGCTGGATTTAATCTAACCAGAGAATCATGGAGGGCTTTCTGGAGGAAGTGTTATTGACTTGAGAACTGAAGGATGAGTTGGAGGCAGTGGAAGATGGGAAGCATTCCAGGCAGAGAGAACAATGCTCGAAGTCCCTGTGGTGGGAAGGAACATGACGTGCAGAAGGCCAGTGTGGCCACAGCAGAAACTGTAGGGTGTGAAAGGAGACTGGGGAGATAGACAGGGTCCAGACTCCCCAAGGCCTCATGAGCCACAGTGGGGCTTTATCAGTATGCCAAGAACTTGGGAAAGTGTTGATGGAATTTAAACAGAGGTGTGGTTGAAGAGGGTGACATGGTCCAAGTCACTCTTTGAAAAGACCACTCTGGCTTCACAATACATAACACACTGGAGAGAGGCCAGAGATGGAGAGAAAGCAAGATTGCTGATCTGGACTTTTCTGTCTGAAAGACTCTGGCTGAACTCTCCTTGTGGATCCGCTTGCTGATTGCTTTCAGAGAGTCTTATCAAGAAGCTGTAGCTGATGATCCTGATTTGAGAGTAGGTAAATGTGTGGGGGGCTAACAATTCTAATGCTGGGGGATCCCTGAGGGTTTGAGGAGGGACCTCAGACCAGTTCTTTCATCAGCCCTAGTTCTTTTTTTGAATTGTACATATTTAATGTACAGCATGATGTTTTGATATACTTACCTTGATATACATACACACAGTGAAGTGATTACTACAGTTAAGCAAGTGAACAGTCCTACTGTCAGATCAGGCTGGGCAGGCAGCAACCAAAGTTGGCAGATTTAAAAGGGCCGCTGAACAGGCCCGCACTGCTTTGTTCTAAGTTGCCACTAAGTCGCCACCAAGTCGCTGCCACCGACCTAACACCTACCATCTCAGATACAGTTAGCCCTCCATATCCACATTTTCTACATACTCCCATTCAACCAACCACAGATTGAAAATACTCAGGAGGAAAGAAAATACATCTGTACTGAACATGTAGAGACTTTTTGTCTTGTCATTATTCTCTCAACAAGACAATATAACAATTATTTACATCACACCTGTATCATATTAGGCATTATAACTCATCTAGAGATAACTTAAAGTGCATAAGCCATTTTATATAATAGACTTGAGCATCCCCAGATTTTGATATCTGCAGTGTGGGATGGAAGTGTTCTGGAACCAATCCCACTGGGATACCAATAGGCAACTTCAATTACTTTTCTTTCTCTCATCTATTTATTTCTCTCTCTCTCTGCTTTTCTTTCTTTCTTGTTGTTGTAGTAAGAGTACCTAAACTCTACTCTCTTGGCACATTTCCAGTGTACTACACTCTATTAACTGCTGTCCGGGAGATCCCTAGACTTGGACATCCTTCATAACTGCAACTTCACACCTTTGATCTACAGCTCCCCATTTCCTCCTGACCCTGGAGGCCCTACTCCTGACTCTTCCGGGAGGATGGTGCTTCTTGGGAATATTCACATTCTGTTTACAATAAATCACAAAGCCAATCTTGTGTCCCCAGGCAGCATCTGAGGAAGTGCTGAGACTTTCATGTTAAGATCTAACAGCTTTTCTTGCTTAGTCAGTGATTGGTGGTTTTCTGGACACCAATAGCTCAAACAAACAGAAATGAGGAATTTCGTACTAAAAATTCAGTACCACAGAACTGAAGGTGAACTGAGGAACTGAATTGAGAATTCTGAAAAAACTCACTCTTTGGGTTCTTTATCTACAATAGGCAAACCTAAATCCCAAACCCTTTCAGCTTCAGAGTTCATCTTCTCCATCTATCTTTTTGAACTGACTATATGTCAAAACAGAAGTGCCGAGAATAAGACTCTTAAAAGATACCACAAGAAGTTTTATTGCTAAAAACAAACAACTCAGGGACATCACAGCAAATTAGAAAGTCCCCCGCTATGGAATGAATGGACTGTGAAGAGATTAAATAGGCACCAACGACTTACTAGAATTTAAAACAAAGATTCTGACATGCTGCTTGAACCTAATCATTTGCCACTATCACACGCCTCATTGCTTTAAAATGCATAAAATACTCAAATGGCACATTCTCACCATGTAGATACAGAACAGGGTAGGAAGGGAAATCAGGATCACTGTGCACACATTTGCAATTGGGAATTTGAACCCAGCCAGGCTGGACTCTGGGATCCATTAGCTTTGACATGCCATATGTCATTTTGGAAGGTAATTTCCCCTTAAATTTGCAATTAGGTCTGGGATTTGGCCTGTGACCTTGATGTCACACAGTATCAATTATATTGATGACATACCATGTACCTTACCCTGCAAATCACATAGCAGAGCACGAGTCTTCTTCTTTCAAATTCTATAGAGTTCCAAAAGCCCAAAGCACTTCTCAGTTTTGTACTTTATTATGTGCCTTGGTAGGTGGTTGTTTGATTGTTTCACTAAAATCTTATCTCCCTCCAAAGAGTAAACCAATCTTCTTGAAGGTTGGATAACCAGCTGCAACATCCCTTTTCTTTCCTCCTTCTCTCTTAGAAACATATTTATCTCCTAGTAAGTTCTCAGTCTTTCCTTTTGTCATTCCCATGGTTCTGTCAACCTTGAGATGTAAAGGAAGAGAAGTTCTGTCTGAACATAAATATGTTTTGTTTTATTCACTCATCCCAGCATTTCTTTGCTGCCTGATGTATCTTAGGTGCTGTGCTAAGTATTATGGATGTAAAGAGATGTCAAAGCTTTAACCATTACTCACAGAGAATTCCATTTTGTCTTTGCAATTGGACGGGTGAACACAACAATTAGATTCATTTCAGATAAATCTAGCCAAGCCACTTAATAAAAACCACATTTGTTTTGACATAAAGTGAAGAGGGTTAATTATGCAAAATTTACTAGTAGTCTATGTAAGACCTTTGTCTTATTTTATGTTAATATATTCTTTATTTCCCCCAAATTTCATCCTCATGCCCATAAACCCTTCTCCCACACCCCTAACCACTCCTCTAGTACATTTGGTACATGTCTGTGGATATGTGTGCAACTGTGAAAAATATAGTTGTGACATGTATGTAAATATTTTAAATGCACATTGATAGTATGGTACTGTAGCTCTCATTCTATTTCTTACTGTTTAAAAAGTCACACACCAGGTTTTGAAGACCACTGTATGTTGCCACCTGTACCTCCTGTACCACCTGTACCTGTCGGTTCAGTGTTCTATCAAATGCAGCTACCATTTTTCTCACTGGTTCCCCTGGGTTAAGCCCCAGGTTGCCTTCCATTTTCCATGTCCACAAATGATGCTATGACAAGTCTCTTGCACTTTGTCCCTGGTGCTAGTCCCTTCCGACAGTGACTAATGGGTCCTAGGTGGAGTGCTTGCCTATTTCACTGATGGCTGCCACACTGTCTCAAATGATGATGACAAGGCATCATTTACACTCAAGGGGGGGAACCTTATCTTTTCTTTATAGGTTTCAAGTTAAAATCTAGAATAAAATCAATGGTCATGTCCACTGCCACATACTGAGCATCTGCCATCTACCAAGCTCTAAGCTAGTTAGTTACTTCACATGCAGGATCTAAAATACTTATACCTGTGTCAGGCACAGCTGAACATCTTTTCAACAGGTGAGAATTCAGAGATTCAGAAAGGGTGAACTATTTACTTGGAGGCACATATTGGAACTTACACTGGCATTAGTAGTGGTACTGAACTCCGTGTAATTTGAAAAGCATGCATTAGCAAATGTACTAAGTTTGCTTTAGTAAAATAGCAGAGGTGACTGTGATGTCAGGTGGGGGAGGGGTGACAGTGGTGAAGAACTCAGTCTCATTTTATCCAAGACCTTTGGAGAGTTTTGTCCACCACTGTGGGATGCTCAGAGGAACATGGAAATTCTAATATTCAACTAGGGCTGAAATAAAATGAGATCATTGCATTATTTCCATATAAGTACAACAACAATAAAAACTTCCAAGTAGTCTTAATGTAGAAAAATTGATTTCTCTGGAGAGCTCTGTATTTTGTAATTTTATTATAATAGTGTTCTTCTGTCATTTTTTCCTCTGGATTTTGGACTATAAATCTAAATAGTTAATGTTTGAAATCACCTAAGACTTCAAAGGTGGACTAGAAATCATAGTTTCTACTTTTTTTCTTAATATTTATTTTTTGTGTACTTGGACACAACACCTTTATTTTATTTACTTATTTTTATGTGGTGCTGAGGCTTGAACCCAGGGTCTTGCACGTGCTAGGCAGGCACTCTACCCCTGAGCCACAACCCCAGCCCATAGATTCTACTTTTGAGGATAAAAATCCATTTGCTTGATAAAGTATATATATATATATGCCAAATTGGAGGAGGCTTTCTCTCTAGACTGGAGATGCTAACGAGCTAATGAGAACAGCAACAATAAACAATTTGAGGACAGAGAACCCCTAGAATAACAATTCAATAGATGCCCAGGGCAAGGGTAGTTCCTCTTGAAGGCTGGTATATGATGCCAGCTCTTGATACATAACAAAGGATACAGGAATCAATAGCCTGCCCTGCCTAGGAATCCGGGCTGAACTCTACCTCCTCAAGTATTGTGAGAAAACTGGGCCCCTGCAAGTCAAAGGAGGGCTAGCCTGAATTGAACCTCTGGGATGCCATCAGACTGGAAGTGACTGGGAACATGAAGGGAGCTGAGATATGACCAACCTGAGATGAAGAATGTAACTGTTGGAGCTGCAGATAATTGGAAGTTTCTTACCATTCCCTACATTTCTGAGCCTGTCTTCCTCCATCATTTGCTTAAAGAACAGCATTACAGGTGCCAGGGGAACTCATTTTGTAACATTAATCAGAGTGGTTTAAAACTTTGCTTTCTTCTGATCTGTTCTGCAAAGGTTGCTTGGAAACCAAAGGGAGTCACTTTTCAGACAGAAAGACTGCACTACCACTTTCAGCCAAACCGAGATTACAGTGATTCCCTTTGCTACTTTAGAATTATAGCGTTTTAACTGTTCACTTCCTGGCTGCAGTCTCCCTAGTTGCTCGGCGAACAGCCCCCATCTGGAAGAGCAGGGGCTTATAGGACATTCTCCTTTAAGCAGGGCAGGAATCCAATTAGGCATTTCATGGATTCCTGCAGTGTCGGCTCATTTGTGCCAATTGCTCGAGCCACCACACCATGTCAGGCACCTCTATTGCCTGCTCTGAAAGGGGAAGCTTTTTCTCGATTATAGTTCAACAAGCATTTTCCCTCCTGCTCCTCAGAAAAAGAAAAGGGAGAGAAAAGAGAGCTCCATGACTGGAATTGTAATGAGCTCCCAAACCTTGTCCTTATTATCTTCTGTAACTTAGCAACCTGCTGGATGAGAAAAGAAAGGAGCTGAACAATTTAAATTCAGTGGTAAGATGTGGGTGGAAAGAAGGGAATAGTGCACATGGCACTTCAGGTACAACCCAAAGAAGCGTTTAGTGGGTGGGAGAAGGGTCTTGTTTGTGAGTGCAAAAGCAAGGGAGAGAGGAGAAGCAGTGCCCATGAGGGACAGAGTCATAGTTTACAGTCTGCTTTCACATTCACAGGATGGCCAGGGCAGGGACTCAGAACCAGGCACTGGTTGCTTCCACACATGTGCAATCTGGGCCGCCTCCCTGTGGATTTTGGTGCCCCGAATTTGTTCTGTGCTTTCTGGATCTAACTGGGCTTCTGAGTGCTCTGAGCTCTGCAAGGTTTTTCTTTCAAGGGGTTAGGTAAACCTTGCTTTCTTGTATTGCTTAAAGAAGAAATAATGCTACATAGTTCTTTAACTGGAGATGAATTTGTGACAACTGCTCAGCCCCCATCTGGGGAGGTCTCTAGTGGAATACCACAGGGCTCCCGGAGCACACGTCTAATTTCAGGGAGCACATGATGGCAAATTAACAGTTGTCAGAACCAGGTTTTAAAGGGTGTTGAGTAGTGACCTGGAATCCATGAGGTGACACGTTGAAGCATTTCTTTGCCTCACAAAATTTTAAGTACAGGTCAGAAGAAACCTAGCTTGACAATTTATGAGACATTTGAGGATGGAAATAGTGCACATGGCACTCCAGGTACAACCCAAAGAAGAGTTTAGTGGGTGGGAGAAGGGTAAACAAAGCTGGAATGAGAGAGTGAAAAATGCATAACCACTTCATGTGGATTCTCCGAAACATGGGATTGAAAGAAAAGGAGAGTGCTTTTGTTGATGGTATCAATCATCTGGAGAATAGGCTCAGTTCTGTGCCTGCTTTATTTTTCCTTTTAATTTTTCCCCCCTCCAGGAGCGTAAGCATGCTAGTCAAGCACTCTACCACGAAGCCACATTCCCAGGTCCAGTGTGTGGGTGGGTATTTAATAAACAACCTTGATCAACCTGAAATATCAAAAGAACAGTCTGAAGTTCTGTCATGGGATTTCAGTTGCAGAAAGATGACTGAGGACCCTAACGGGTCCTTCCCACTGCAATCATGAACCTCTTGTAGATGTTGAGTTTGCCCTCACCTGACTTATTTACCTCCAGGTGGGCAGGCTCCCTTTGCAGAGAAGACTTTCCTCCAGCACCTGGCAGAATTGTGCTGCGCACTCACCTGTGAGCAGCTTAGTCAATGTTGGAACCACAGCTACCTTCCTGAGGGAATGTGAGCCTCCTGGCTCCAGTCCAGGCCAGACACAGAGCTCCTGTTCAACCTAGCGTATTTCCTGGCTCTTCAGCGTTACCAAGCCCCAGGGCACTATCAGTATTGCAAAGCTTCTTATCTGAGTGGGAGCTGTATAGTAAACAAACACTATGAGCTCTTTAGAACTTCGAAGGGTCAGGGAAGGTTTCCTAGGAAAGAGGGAATTTAAAGAAGGCTCAGATTTAAGCCAGAGAAAAGAGGGCAAAGGAGACTCTGGCCCAGAGAGATATCAGTGCCAATGTGCAGAGCAGATCGATTGGTTTTAAGGAGTAGAAAGAGAAAAGAGTCAGCTGTCCCAAGCCATAAGTGCCACAAGATTATGTAAGTGTGCATGGTATATAGTCATACTTAAAAAAGATATGTTGTTATCTGATATTCAAATGTAACTGGGCATACTGTATTTTATCAAGCACCCCAAACAAGGGGAAGTCACTAAACTGGGTCTTCCGAATTACGAATCACGTTTGGGGAACATTTATCACTGCCCTGTGACAGCTAAAGTAGACAGGAAAGGCGCCAGAGTGAGTTCTGTTCACTGAAAATGACGGCCATCCAATGAGGACCTCACTTGACCATAAAGATTTCAGTCTGCATAGTAGTAAAGCTCTGAAAGAAGGGAAGGATTTGTAGGAGCAGGGAAATGTGACCCCTTTCTTCCCTAGCATATAGAGAAAAACAAATTTATTTCATCAAAGTTTTACATGACACAGGGGCTCAGGATGTGGCTCAAGTGGTAGCGCGTTCACTGGGTTTAATCCTCAGCACCACATAAAAATAAAATAAAGATATTGTGTCCACCTAAAAGCGAAAAATAAACATTTAAAAAAAAAGTTTTACGCAACACAGGAAACTTGCAGAGATGGAGACCCATAGACTCAGTGAAAACTGGCTATTTTCATATGTGGGTTCAAGGAAGAATGAATATCCCTGTGGAAATGTGGTCGGACAAAAGAGTGGGAGCAAATGGTAATCGACTGAAGGGAAGCCCAGCAACGCCTGACCCTCCAGGCTCTTCTTGACCTCTCTGTGAAGTTCCTTCCTCCCAGATGTAAGGCTGGATCCTTCTGGAATGAGGTCCTGTGACCTTCGATCAGACAAGATGCGTCAGAGAATGTCTTTATGGCCTGCTCTTTGACACAGAAAGGTAGGGAAAGGTGAAAGTAGTATGTCTGGATTTATGGCTGGCTTTTGGGAAGAGGGGTTCTAGTTTCTATTTCCCACTTTGGGGAGAAAAAGGAGCAGGAGAAAGAAGGGCAAAGAGAGACTTTGTTTCTGAGGGCTTCCAGTGTCCTTTAGTTCAAAGCACTCAGTTTATAACAGTGCCATGCTTTGGGGGACCACTTTCTGGGACCCAACAGATTCAAGAGACTCGTTCAATGTCTCATTGGGACATGTGGTCAGCTAGAAGGCAGTACGGAGATGGAGACAGAGCACTGTGCAACGAGCAATGATGAGTCCAAGGGTTAGGACCAGTGGCTAGGAACAATCCCAGAAAGAGTGGTTGAGAGGGAGGGTGGATGTTAGGAAAGAAGGTGGAGTTTTTGATGTTGCTTTGTTTTGGTTTTGTGGTTCTAGGAATGGAACCCACCGCCTCTTGGCCTCTCATGTGCTTGGCACGCATGAAGGTGTAATTTTGAATTCTCTTGAAGACTGTTTCATGGTAGATACCCAGTGGGAAGGTCCAACAGGAGGATATGAGGAGCTAAATTTCAAAACAGAGTGGGTTGAAGCAGCTGGTTCTGTATCCCTGGGTTGAGGTGGCAGCTGAAGCAAGCCTGTTAGGTGAGCCTTCCAAGGGTTAAGTGAGATTAAATAGAAGATCAGCCTGAGGCAGGATAAATAGATTCTAGGCTCTAATCTGGGTGCTGATTCCCCCATGGCCCAAAGCAATTGCTTTTTCACTAAAGGCAAAAAGGTAAACAAGAATTACTTGTAGCTGCTGTCATGGGTTCCCTCCTCCACAGTCACAGTGGGGTGATAAGGCCTTGATCTCCTGCATATCCAGAAAGGCTTTCCCTCCGTCCTCCCTGAAAGTCACAAGGAAAACCTGGCAAGGAAGCCAGCTCCCAGTGCAGTAGGTGACGGCCCAGGACTGGAGTGAAGAAAGGGGAAGCAGGTGGAGCCTGCAGACAGGAGGCCTGGAGTCCACCCAGCCCTGGCCTAAGCCCCTGACCACAGCACAGCTCCCTGCCTTCCCCCGCCCTCACTCGCTCTGCAAAGCCTCTGTTCAGCAACTGTTGACCAGCCCATTGCCCTCCCTCCCTGTGAGGGAGAGTATGGAACACACCATGATCAAGCACTTTGTTTTCTTTTTATCAAGGACACTAGGAAAAATAGATTATGACCCGTAGCCATAATCTATAAGCACCCAGTGCCATAAAAATGGCTTAATTTATTCCAAATAAGATCCCGAAGGTTTCTAGATCCTATGCAGGTAAAAATCTGTGCATTTTAGAAAGTGGATACTGATTTCATTAAAAAGAATGATTTCGTTTCAAAGTGTATGAATGGTGGACTAAACCTAGATGTTCTAGGAGTAAAGAGAACAGTTGAAATGTGCCTGTCATGTCAGCGTTTATCTCCCCACACACTTTTCTAGGTCACAGGAGGTATGGGGAGGCCTCTGGCACCCTAAGCTCTTTGATCTACAACTTGGCAAGTTTCCCACAGAGCCTGGATTCTAGGCAGCCACTAGGGTCCTTCTCCTCTGCCAGGAACTGCTGCTGCTGCCACAGCTGAGTTGGAAGACACCTGACAAAGACCCTCAGGGGCTGGCTGCTGGTCCTGGCCCACAGTGATGCCAGCTGCTGACTGGTTGTAGCCCCTGAGCTCAGCCACCTGCGTGGGTCCAGCCACTAAGAGCTCAAGCATCCTTCCCTCCTGCTGTCCTTGTCCAACAACATTTAGTAATCATTTTTATGTCTCTGCAGCTGTGTTTGATCATCTAATTTGTAATTAGCCAAAAGCCTAGCTGAGACTAAAGCACTAGAGTTTGGTATTTATAGCCTTGTGATCTTTATTCATGAAATAATTGCAGATGGTCGTATAGAGGCTTAGGCTAAGAGGGCATGGTCCTACAAGACAGGGAACTGTTCTGTGTTAAATGAAGCCTATGTGGCACTGGATCCCCAAAACCATTTTGAAATAGGGATGATCCCCATTTTAAAGATGAGCAAACTGAGGCTTGGAGTGTTGTGGAATTTACACAGAATGTTAAGTGTCAGAATTGAGATTAGAACCCAACCCAGCTGACTTCAAGTTCTGAACTTTGTATTCCAGGCTCTAATGTGGAGCTCCAGTTTTTATTTTTCTTTGTCTTAAAATGAATATGTGTCTGAAAATGAGCATGTAACTGGACATTAAAACATTAAATAACAAGGGTTTATTGATGGATAGGATAATCAGCCCAGAAGACTAACAAAACTTCAGTAATGTCCCAGCAGGTAGCAACTATACTTACTTTTAAAATAATATAGTAAACGTACATATCTGTATTTCATTTTTCAAATTGATATATAATAATTGAACTTATTTCTAGGATACATTGAGATATACACATCTATATCTATCTATCTATCTATCTATATTTGAATATATGTATACATGTATACACACATACACCAGGTGTACTTAACCACTGAGCCACATCCCCAGCCCTTTTTATTTTTTATTTAGAGACAGGGTCCCAGTGAGTGGCTTAGGCCCTCTCCAAGTTCTTGAGGCTGTCTTTGAACTTGTGATCCTCCTGCCTCAGCCTTCTGAGCCCCTGGGATTACACATGCACCACCATGCCTGGCCCACAGTGTGATGTTTTGATGGACGAATATTAAACCTACCTTTTTAACCACCATTTTTTTCCTTCCCAAAGTGAAATGAAAATCAAAGCTCTTTCCATTCTGGTAGAGAGAGGGGCTCTATTAAAAGGCATTTCCTTTGTCCAGAGATACCTGGTTTAATGCTGGAAACTAGGGGATCAAGTTCAGGGAGGCTGTTTTTTGTAATGACCCCTGTTTTTAAGATGGCTGTCTCTCTAGCTCTCCCTTCAGACCAGGAACAGGACCATGCTCTACTGACTCAAAGATGTAATTCTTTTAAATGTGGATTCAAGGCCATGAATGCTTTCCTGAATTCTCATGACCTTTTCTTCTCCCAGCCAATGCCTTGCTGACATCTGGCCAGGAAATCCTTCTCTGACCTTACCTGCTCTTCTTTTAGACCTGAGGAGAGGGGAAGGATATAGTAGGGGTGGGTAAGGGAAGTGAAAGAACAAACCAGAGCTTGTGGGTTCAGGCTTTTTCAGCCCAGGACTCTGGTAGTCCACACTACTGTGTAGGAACAACCTTTAATCACTAACTGGGAAGAGTCCCAAGGTGGGCACTTCCATTTGTACGACTTTGAGACAGTTAATAAGGCAGATCTCTTTAAGCAATATTGTATTCATTCTTTTTTTTTTGGGGGGGGGGTACCAGAGATTGAACTCAGGGGCACTCAACCACTGAGCCACATTCCCAGCCCTATTTTGTATTTTATTTAGAGACAGGGTCTCACCGAGTTGCTTAGCACCTTGCTTTTGCTGAGGCTGGCTTTGAACTTGCGATACTCCTTCCTCAGCCTCCACAGCCACTGGAATTACAGGCATTCACCATCACACCCGGCTGTATTCATTCTTAATTTTTAAAATGCACTAGATTTTCTTGTTTGGGACCTACTCAAGGGTCTTCTGGCAGCTGTCCATCCAGTCTACTAGGAATCTTGCTTGTGTCTGAGGAAAGAAATATAGAGACCATTAGTATCAAAGGGCCTTACCCTGAAAGAATCATTCAAAAGAAACTTCTAGATTCTCAAATGAGGTTTCTATATCAAGGACCTGCAAGGGCCAGACTTCTTCAAAGTCACAAAAGAGATGGCATTTATCCTTTTGAGTGCCAATCCCAGCCTACACTATGTTTCCAAAGCCTGAAGTTTTCCATTCACCTTGGGATGATAGCCTGCCTTGGACCAATTTAGGCATTTACCTTTGTGTAGCTTACACATCTGTATCTTTCACTCACACATTTCCTAGATTTAATGGATCTAGGTAGCTCATCGGGGTTTTGGGAATCTAAAGTGTGGCTCTTATAAACAGCATATAATTGGATCATACTTTTTTTAGTCCATATTGTTAATCTCTGTCTTTTTATTAAAGGGTTTAGTCTGTTTCCATTTAACGAAATCACTGACTAGATAGGATTTGCATCTGCCATTTTTCTGTTTTTTATGTCTTATTATTCCTCTATTACTGCCTTCTGTGATAAATATATATTTTTATATCACATTTTAATTTCCTTGTTGTTTATTTTACTGTTTTTTTTAAGTTATTTTATTAGTATTTTCCCTAATTGATTACTATTTACATCTTTGCACATTCTAGTTTGGGCTAATTGAAACTTAATTTTAGTAGTGTATAAAAATTTTGCTCCATTTCAGCTCCATTTATCTCCCCCTTTTCCATTATTGTCATACAACTTATGTCTTTGTACATAATAAGCCTACAATATATTATTATTGTTTTATGCAATTGTCTTTTAAATTATATAGCAGAATATAGTTGTAAACCAAAATTTATTCTTTTATATTTTCTTCTGTAATTACTTTTACTGGTCCCTTTTTTCTGTTTGTAGAATCAGGTTATTGTCCTTTTATTTCACCTTGAATGATGCCTTTTTAGTATTTCTTTTTTTTTAAATATTTATTGTTTAGTTTTCGGCAGATACAACATCTTTGTTTGTATGTGGTGCTGAGGATCGAACCCGGGCCGCACGCATGCTAGGCGAGCGCGCTATCCCTTGAGCCACATCCCCAGCCCAAGTATTTCTTATATATTATGTCTGCTAGTGATAAATTCTCTCAATTTTTGTTTATCTGGGAATATATTACTTTTTTCTTTGATTTTGAATGATAACTTTTCTGGCTGTAAAATTTTAGTTTTGTTTTTTTTTTAACCACTTCAAACATTTCATTCCAGTACCTCTGGTTTCCATGGCTTCTGATGAGAAGTCAGCTATTAATATTGTCAGAGATCTTGTATAATGTGATGAGTTGCCTTTTGCTTACTGTTTTTAAGATTTTTCTCTTGAACAGTTTATGATATGACTAAATATGGGTGTCTGCGTTTATCCTACTTTGAGCTTATTGAGCATGGATGTATTGATTAGTGTTTCTTAAGTAAAATTTCAAAAGTTTTTATCCATTATTTATTCAAATGTTTTTTCTGACTCTCTGTCTTAGAGCTATCCTCTGAGATTGCCATTATGTGTATGTTGGTAAACACGTCTCTGAGGCTCTGTTTATTAAATAATTTCATTCTTTTTTTATTTTTATTTACCAGAATGAAAAATCTCAGTTGATCAATCTGTAAATTATCTGATATTTATTTAGTTAGTTTGGTACTGGGGACTGAACCCAGGGGTGTTTAATAACTGAGCCACATTCCAGCCCTTTTATTTTATTTAGATGCAGGGTCTTGATAAGTTGCTTAGAGCCTCACTAAATTGCTGCAGCTGGTTTTAAACTCCTGCCTCAGCCGATGGGATTACAGGCGCACCATCATGCCCGATTATCTGATTCTTTCCTGTCAGTTGAAGGCAGCTATTGAGCCCTTCAAGTAAATTTTTCATTTCAGCACACTTTTCAGCTCAAGAATTTCTATTTGGTTCTTTTTTATAAGTTCTATCCCTTTACCTCTGATTGATGAGACATCATTTGCATATGTAATTTTAAGTAGACATGGTTTAATTTTGACATGATTTTCTTCAGGCATTTGAACATTCTTGTAGTAGCTGATTTAAAGTCCTTTTTAGTAAATCTAACATCTGGGCTTCCTCCAAGACAGTTTCTATTGACTGCTGTATTTCTTATGCATAGATCATATTTTCCTGTTTCTTTGTGTGTCTCACAATTATTCCTTGAAAATTGGACATTTTAAATATTAACTATCCAGAGTCCCGCTTCTCTAGAATTTGTTGCTGTTGCTGCTGTTTGCTTTCTTGGTGACTTTCCTGAATTCATTCTACAAAGTCTGCACTCTTATTCATTTACAGCTTCTGAAGTCTGCTCAGTTAGCTTAGTGGTTGCCTCATGATTAGAGAGATATTTCCTTAAATGCACTGAACTGATAAGCCTTTACTGAAGAGCACTCAGTGCATTGCATTAAAGCACACCTTCAGTACTCCCTGGACAGTTCACATCTCTGTCTTAGCCTTAACTTCCTGCTTGCACAGAGCCTCAAAGTCATCCAAAGATGAGAGACTAAGATCTTCTAAGATGTTGCTTGGGCATACACACATCTTTGCATGTGTGCACAGCCTGCTAGATTCTCAGTATGTCACAGCTTTACAAAGCCCCCTGTGGACATCTCTTTCACCAGTATTTCCTTTTATTTTTTTATTTTTTGGTCAACCACCCATTAGCCTCAACTGACATCACCATGTCAGGAAATTACTATGTTAAACAGTTGTCACTGATTGTGTTTGACAAATACTCTAAGGATATGGCTCTACCACACAGAATGTTCTCTGAGTAAGGTCAATAAAGGCAAACCCTAAGAATGGAGCTTTTCAGGGAGCAGCCAGACAAAATATTTGGTGGGGCTCCAGGCTTATTCTGTCCCCTCTCATGGCTGCTTAGTTTCTTCCTGGTTTTCCTCTTTCCGCAAGGATATGGCTGTTAGATATCAAGGGAAAAGGAGGATGGGAACAGGGAAAATTGAAATGCCAGAAAACTCTTCTGAGATTTAGTTATATTCTTTAAATAAATCCTCCTTGAATTGTTGCAAGCCCTTGGTTAATTTACTGAGTTCTGGAAAAGTTGTTTTGGCCATTCTTGACAGTTTTTTCATTACTCTTATGGAGAAGTGAGGTTCAGGAGATACCTAATCTGCTACTCTGGAAGTGCATCTCCAAATTGATCTTTTAAAGAGAAACTTTCCTTTAATCCAAATAGGAAACCATACACACACACACACACACACACACACACATCCTGACTGCTCTCTGAGGGAGGTAATTTTAAGAAGGGGATGCCAGGTGCCTCTGGGATGAGATAAAAGTGTTAAATATTTAGTTCACTTATTTTTCATACCCCCAATAGGCTTTTATTACTTCCTTCCTCTAGCATATAATTATGGAATGACTGAAATTGGTTGGTGTTACCTGAATAAGAAGAGTTAATGGTTTTCATTTTAGAAGTAGATGAGTCACTGAAAGAATTTTTAAAACAGTAATGATAATGAAGTAACATGGGAAACAATTAAGAATAGAAGAGTTTATGAGCAGAACAATCGAAACCTAAGACGATTCCATAGCAATCAACCCATATGGGGGTCTGTTAGAGATGGGCTGTATATAGCACTGTGTAGAAATATACACCAGGGAATAATTTCTGCTGACCTCTGATTCTTGAAAACATATTGTTCTATTGATATACTGTTTACCACTTTTCAAACTGCTGTAGCTTGGCAGCTAAATATTTCCATGTTTCATCTTGTAGTTTATAAAGAAGGTAGTCATTGTTAGTAACATATTTGAATATTTTTTATGTGGATATTTATATTCTGTAGACAATACTGTGTGTACTCTTTGAAAAAGCTGGTAAGAGTTAAAAGGTTTTTTGAGTAAGCCTGGAATACTAACATTAAGTTGAATTTTTAAATGTTTGGTATCTGCTTATTAACAATACAGATGATCATTTCCTTTTAAACAGATCCTGAGAAATTATAGCAGGGTGGGATAATAAATCTTATTTTCCAGAGCATCCTGGTAAAACAACAAGAGTGATCACATTTTGTTAGCAAGGTCACATTTTACTTGAATTATTATCCAAAGCAGTAAACAATCAATCCATTTTCCCACCTGACCCTAATAAATAGGCCCTATATTTCACAGGGTTAAAAGGTCAGCCTCACTGAGAAACATCAATGGGAGTCTGCTGTGTTTCTTTGTGGCTGAGTCTGGTTTCAAGCATGTTTTATAAAGGGTGAAAACAATTGTCTCTGGGTTCACTCAAGCTATTCATCCTTCCTGAACTGAATAAAAGTCAGGAAATGCTGAAATTCACTTTCTGGTCACCAATATCGTAGTGTTCTACGCCATTAGGGATATACACTATGTCCAGCCATTTGCCAATAATAATAAACCTTATGATTAGTGGCACAGGTTTTCTTTAGGTAAAAATTAGTTCCTGAAAATTAAGATGGGCCTTAGGTAGAAACAGTCGATTTATTGGCTTAAACACAGAAGCAAAGTTACAGTTCAAGAATAGCTAGAAAGATCTGGTCCAGATGCCCAATGAAATCAGATCCACTTGCTGCTTCTCTACTAAATAGAGTAATTGTGGGGAGAGGTGATGTCAGGTAGGGAAATAGAAGCTTTGGCTTGGTGGCTTTGGGAAAACTGCTAGACAGGTTGAATTTAAGTATATTTTCTATTGGCTTATTTTAATGCTAACAATTTAAGAAAGGCCCACCCACTTTATGAATCAAGAGGCAAGATTCTAATATTAAAATACAGGGCAGATAGCCAGGAAAGGACCTGACTGTGGTCATAATTGCTTACAGCACTGTTTCTCTAAGCCAAGTCATGGAATTTTAGGAACATTTGGAATGCTTGTTGAAAGTGGAGTTGTCTGTGCCTTTCCCTGCCCTGATAAACTGATCTAGGATTTGGAATTGGTTCAACTTCTAATAATTTGACTTTTAATAATGTTATGTATTTAAGAACAACCAACTAAGAATTTCATGGAGTTCCTATTTTCTACACACAAGCAACTTCTTATCCCAGTTAGTACAAGAGTTAAAAAACAAAACTAGCTTTTAACACAAACTAAATACTAAATACCCCCTCATTTCTTATAATCTGAGGTAGGTATCCATCACATGCATGTGACTAGCTGGTTGTCTTAATACTATTTAGTAAAAAGACTATTCTCCTTCCTCCTGTGGGATTATCTTGTCACCTTTATAAAAAATTGATTTACCATAAATCCCTGGGATGTATTTATATTCTAAGATTGTTGTATACATAATATACAATCAATAAATGAACAATCATGGGATATTCTAATTTTATCATGTCCTTGGTCCTTGAAAACCAGGATTCCTGGCATAGAGGAAAGGAATTATACATGTAGTATATATATTTAAGAAATTACTACAAAACTATGACTAAAAACTGCATAGTCCTGAGTTTGAATCAGAAATATTAATATAGATTTTTTAAAGTATTTATTAGGCCTGTTCACTACTATGGTCTAGAAATAATGGTCAATCCAATAACAATGATCACCTTTGGTCATCATGATATGATCTTGAAATGTCTTTTCCCTCTAAAAGATAATCAGAGTTACTGGATAAACAGCTGGTTCTAGGGCTGAGATATGAAATATGAGAGACAAACCTGGAATATCTTGCCATGCCAGAGAGCATGAAAGTTATCAACAACTACTAGGGCAACATCAAAAGGATACAGGAGCTAGGGTAAAGAAGCTCTTGTTCAACAAAGATAGGATAATTTGAGTTTCACAGTGATATTAAATGCTTGCTTTTTTGCTGTTTTGGGGATCAAACTCAGAGCGCATTCATGCTAGACAAGTGCTCTACCACTGAGCTGCACAATCCTTACAGTGAATATTGATCTATACTTGTCAATTATATTCATATCCATGAATCTTTTAAGAAGCATGATATTTCCAAAAATACTTGAATATTTTAACAAGATAAGTGGTCACCTTCAGAGGATGATGAGGAACCAATTCATCATCTTGAAAATTATGAATACTTGAAGAAAAACAGCCTTTATCCTGCTGTATATCTACATACTGTGCAGTTGGTAAAATAAATGAAAGTAAGCAGCTCTTTATAAATTAATAGCTTAACAAAAAACAAATAAATTAAAATGCCATCATTTTGCCAATCCCAAAGAAGATGCAGTATCCAGTATTGTCCAGCATGAGAGTCACTAACCACAAGTAGCTATTTAAAGCTTAATTAGGTAAATTAAATTAAAAGTTTGTTTCCTCAGTCACAGTGGCCATATTTCAAGTGTTCACCAGCCACATATGCTAGCAGCTGTGGAATACTTCCTTTGTCACAGAAAGTTCTACTAGAGAGACTGTTTGGGCCAAGCACCAATAATGCGTGTTGTCACAGAGTGGAAAACGGACAAGCGTTCTTAGAAGAGACCAGAACACCATGATGATCTTGCCTGAGGGATCCAGCATGAGTCAGATCAAGACTTTGGATCCAGCTGTCAACCTATAGGAAGTACAGAGGACAGGGGGATGTGCTGAACAGCAATCAGAAAACCAGATTTGGGGAAATTCTACATATCAAATGATCTAACTTTTTAAAAAGTTAATAATGAGAAGAAAAAGAAAGATATAAGGAGGAATTTGCAGATTCCAAGAGACTTAGAAATTTTAAAGTAAAAGGGTGAAACGACCATGTCTGTGAATGGACCCTGGATGAAAAAAACTTCCCAAAAATGCAAAGAAATGATTACACTGTAAAAGTCAGGGAGGAGTTACCAGTGGGGGAAGAGCTGTGATTGATTCAGGGCCCCTGGGAGGACTTCAGGTGAGTCCAGATAACTCTATTTTGTTAACCTGAGTGCTGGCTACAAAGTGTTCACCTTCAAATAACTTACTAAGCCCTAGTTTTTGTTTTTCATGGCTTTCTCTATCAGTGTCTTATAATAAAAAAGTAAGTTTTTTTTTTCTTCAAAGGAACCCAGGTCTATTGCATTGGGGCATTATGTCTCTGACAAGCTAATTTCTATGATTTATGATCTTTAAATTTCCTTACAAAATCTTTCTTTTAAGTGGCATCTGTATTCCCCACTGTATTCACATTGAAGAAGATTACACTCTGCCTGCTCAGAATAGCTCTTTAAAGAAGAGAAAATAGCTTTTCATTCTCTCCTGCTGTCAGCATTTATGCATTTAGTTTTCTGATGAATTAACTTTTTGATAGCTCACATGTCTTTAAATGTGTTTGTGGAGACCTTGTTCTCAACTCACCCTCCTTCTCTCTTCCCTTGGTAACTTCCTATAGAGCACGCCACCTTCCACCTTTGTCTTTGACAGAATGTTCCTGGCAGACACATGAAGATAATTTAGTTGCGTCCATCCCCTTTAATAGTCGCTTACGAGAACAGAGGCCTATAGAAGAAAGGAGCTCTTTTACAGAAGTCACAGAACTCATGTGAGCAACATTAGGGCTAGAACTTTGGTTTTCTAACCCTCCAGTTCTGTTCCTCTTCAAAAGCTATATAGAGACCAGGGAGAACTGTGGCTTTCCCTGAGCCTCTCAGTCTCATGCTGCCCATAATTGTCACTGTCACCTTCCTTGTAAGATTCATCCAATTGCATATCTCATCTAGCATCCCACCCTCCTTCCAGAGAAGTCTTGCCTTTCAGTAAATGTTTGGATGATAATTTCAATGGTGAATTTATGCATTCTCTTGAGATAAAATTTCACTGGATTTTAGAGCATTGAGAAGGAGAAAACAATAATTTCACTTGACCGACTCTTTGGGGGCATTATTAATGAGGATTATGACCATCCTAGAGTACATGAGTAATAGGTAATAAGAACCTGCCAGGTGCTGTCAAAGGGAAATTCACTAACACTTGGGGTGCATATGATGTTATACAGCAGGATAAGACTTTTGGTGCCTTGGCCCCTTTGGCTCCTCCACATCCCATTGGGTCTGAGACAGCTCGTGCCCACACACTATGCAGATACTGCTCCAGCTGACCAGCTCCCCAAAGTGACAGACATCCCATCTCACTGTTTTTTCCCTCTGAAGAATTCACCTGATGTCATTTTTAATTTTTTTTAAAGACACTTTTTTTCTAACTGTCAAATTACATGAAATTTTTGTTACATAAAGTCTCAAAAAATATTTCCCTAAACAAGGAAAATATCCACCCATTATTAATGTCTTCCAGCACTGATTATTGATATGTGCTATTGCTTTCCTCCACTCTTTCCACTTCTCCACTTTTCTCTCCTCCCCTTTCCTTATCTATTCCTTTCTCTTTCTCCATCTACTTTTTCCATACATGTGTAATTTTCAAAAATACTGTTAAGGCATCTCACCTGCGGTTTCATTGTGGAGATATGTGAAGAGCATTTTCTAGGTTGGGATAAGTAGTTCATTCTCAATTTGTTGGTCCTATGTCTGCTGCTATACTGAATTTGTTTAAGATTTTGTTTTAAAAATATATTATTTATTTATTCATTTATTTATTTTAGTTGTAGATGGACACAATACCTTTATTTATTTATTTATTTTTATGTGGTGCTGAGGATCGAACCCAGGGCTTCGCACGTGCTAGGTGAGCACTCTACCACTGAGCCCCAGCCCCAGTTCCTTGTTTAAGTTTTAATACTAACTAATGGTACACTTATTATTTGTCTTTGCATTTAGAATTTTTCTTGTAATCCTATTGAATACTTCTGTGTATTCAGTTAAACTATTTTTATTGTGATAAAGATGTGCAACATATAACCCAGTTTTCAAGTGTGAAATTCAATACAGTTAACCATATGCAACTTGCTATAAAACAGATCTCTAGAACTTTCTCATCTTGCAAAACTGAAACCCTGCACCTATTGAACAACACCACATTTTCCCGTCCCCTCAGCCCTTGATAAACATCATTCTACTCTCCGTCTCCATGAATTTGTTACTTCATATAAGTGGAATAATACAGCATTTGGGGGGTTTTGAAACTGGTTTATATCACTTAGCATAATATTCTCAAGGTTCTTCCATGTCAAACTGTAATACAGGATTTTTCTGTTTTTTAAGTTATCCCACGGTATGAGTATACCACATTTGGTTTGTCCCTTCATCCATGGATAAATGCAGATTGCTTCTGCCCCTTGGTTATTATGAATAATGGGGCAATGAACATGGGGAATATATCTCTTTGAGATCCTGCTTTTCATTCTTTTGGACTTATACCAAGAAGTGGACATGCTCAATCAATGGGAATTCTATTTTTAATTTTTTGAGAGATCTTTGTATTGTTTTCCATAATGTCTGTACCTCCAACAGTGCATAATGGTTCCGATTTCTCTACATTTTTACCAGCACTCGTTTTCTGAGTAGCTCTCCTAATGGAATGAGGTGATATTTCATTGTGGTTTTGATTTGCATTTTCCTTATGACTAACAATGTTTGACATCTTTTTATATTCTTGTTGGCATTTGTATAACTTTTTAAAAAATATTATTTATTTTAGATGTAGATGGACACAATACCTTTATTATTTATTTTTATGTGGTGCTGAGGATCGAACCCAGAAACATTTTTTTTTTGCAGAAACATTTATTCAAGTCCTTTGTTCATTTTTCAAATTGTTATGATGTTATTGAGTTGTAAGAGTTCTTTACATAGTCTTGATTTAATCCTTCATCAGATACAAGGTTTCCAAATATTTTCTCCCATCCCATAGGTGGTCTTCTCAAGTCGTTGATTGTTTTCTTTTCTGTGAAAATGTTTTTAAGTTTGATGTAGTCCTGTTTGTCATTTTTTATTTTTATTTTCTGTGATTTTGGCATCATATCTAAGAAATCATTGCTCAAACCAATGTTATGAAGCTTTAGCTCAAGTTTTCTTCTAGGCATTGAATAGTTTCAGGTTTTACATTTATGTCTTGATCCATTTTGAATTGATTTTTGTATATGGGGTGAGATGGGGATCTAATTTCATTCTTTTGTGGGTGGATCACTTTTCCCAACACCATTTGTTGAAGAGATAGTTTTTAGTAATTACTTCATTTTCTTTTTAATGAGGTAAAATGGAAGAATACCAAATGATACATGTTAAATAATCTCAGGTTTCATTACAAGGCATAATGAGGGCAGGAGAATCTCTTGAACTTCACTTTTAAAATAATTCTGAATATGTCAAAATAAGAAATCACCAAATACAAAGTAGTTAAGTCCCCACATGCTTCACACATTAAATCCTATTACTATCGGTTTATGTATTTTCTTTATGTCTAGTCTTCATACAGTTATTATTTGAAAATACCAATAGTGCTATTATTTGTTCTATCACATATAGCACAAAACAGCCAAGCAGATCACCAAAATATTATTTAAGTGTATATGTTATATGCATATAACTATATATATATATATCTATGTATATATATGTCCATATATGTAATTATACACACAAATATACACTACATGTATCTATGGGCAGTCAGTCCCTAGTTTAAGATAGTTTGACCTGTGATTTTTTTTTAAATTTTATGATGGTGCAAAAGCCGTACACATTCAGTAGAAGCTGTACTTTTAACTTTGAATTTGGATCATTTCCCAGGCTAGGAATATGCAAGCAGATCCTCTCTTGCAATTTGGGCAAGTGAGTGATCGTAGCTCCCCATCAGGCAAGGAAACTACCCACACTCTACAGTGTGCTGTTTCTAGACAGTCAGGCTAAGTATGTTAAGTGGATTAAGTATATATATATATATATATATATATATATATATATATATATATTAGTTATAGTTGGGCACAATACTTTTATTTTATTTGCTTATTTTTATGTGGTACTAAGGATTGAACCCAGTGCCTCACACGTGCCCAGATTAAGTGCATTTTCAACTGATGATATTTTCACTTTTCGATGAGTTTGTCAAGATGTAAATTCATCCTAAACCGAGAGCATTTGTCTACATGTGTGTATATTACCAACAAAATTGGTAAAAGGTGATATTTTCTGGGCTCAGAGAAGGAAGGAGGAGAGGATAAGAGGAGGAATGGGATAAGGTTTCATATGGAGAATCCACACTCAGGCTTACCCTCTTTACGCAGAAGCTTCTCATTTTTCCCTCCAAATTACAGTAACGTACAGAACTGCTATTTCATCCTTGGAGGTATGCCTTCCCACCCAGGCTGCTGCAGGTCAAAATGTCACTCCCTCAGGTTATTATCTGAGCATGAGTGACTTCAAGTAGGGCTGACTGGCAGTTTTTAGTAATTACTTCCTTTGTTTTCTTTTTCAGCCTCTCTCATTTCAATGCCCTTAAATTATCCTGCTATATATATTAAAAAACGCACTGGAAGTGGGCCTCCCTCTCAGCTGAATACTGTATCAGCATGTCCACTGCCCATCATTGATGTTTTAATTCTGCCACAGCAACTCTACCACTTCTGTACCTAACCCATCACTTGAATAAAGTGTTTTTATTCTAGAGCCTGACCACACTTGCTGGAATCAAAAATCTGAGGTATTCCCACCTCTACCCCCAGAAAGTTGTGTTTTGTGTGATTTTTCACCAAGATTTTAATGGCCTTTCCACAAGGTAGGAAATGTAGTCACAATACACACGTCCCCAGTCTAAATCTGAGGATGGAGCTGTACTGTAAAAATGAGTCCAGTTTGTGTTTTATTTATACTCTCATTTTTAAAAGTTTATTTATATATGGTACTAGGAATTGAACCCAGAGCCTCATGCATGCTAGGCAAGTGCTCTACTACTGAGCTACAACCCTGTTCCTAAAGTTTGTATTTTTTTAGTGAAGTATTTTATTTTATTTTATTTATTTTAATTTTTATTGTTGGTTGTTCAAAACATTACGTAGTTCTTGACATATCATATTTCACACTTTTGATTCAAGTGGGTTATGAACTCCCATTTTTACCCCGTATACAGATTGCAGAATCACATCGGTTACACATCCATTGATTTACATATTGCCATACTAGTGACTGTCGTGTTCTGCTACCTTTCCTATCCTCTACTATCCCCCCTCCCCT
>NW_025999942.1:1874552-1875510 GCF_001458135.2 Marmota marmota marmota
TCTTCTTCTCATGCTCTTCATCCTACTCTGTTCTTAGTTGCTCTCCTTATATTCAAAGAAGACATTTTGGCATTTGTTTTTTAGGGATTGGCTAGCTTCACTTAGCATAATCTGCTCTAATGCCATCCATTTCCTGCAAATTCCATGATTTTTTAATTTTTTAATGCAGAGTAATACTCCATTGTGTATAAATGCCACATTTTTTTGATCCATTCATCTCTTGAAGGGCATCTAGGTTGGTTCCACAGTCTAACTATTGTGAATTGTGCTGCTATGAATATCGATGTAGCAGTGTCCCTGTAGTATGCTCTTTTTAGGTCTTTAGGGAATAGACCGAGAAGGGGAATAGCTGGGTCAAATGGTGGTTCCATTCCCAGCTTTCCCAGGAATCTCCATACTGCTTTCCAAATTGGCTGCACCAATTTGCAGTCCCACCAGCAATGTACAAGTGTACCCTTTTCCCCACATCCTCGCCAGCACTTGATGTTGTTTGACTTCATAATGGCTTCCAATCTTACTGTAGTGAGATGGTATCTTAGGGTGGTTTTGATTTGCATTTCTCTAACTGCTAGAGATGGTGAGCATTTTTTCATGTACTTGTTGATTGATTGTATGTCCTCCTCTGAGAAGTGTCTGTTCAGGTCCTTGGCCCATTTGTTGATTGGGTTATTTGTTATCTTATTGTCTAATTTTTTGAGTTCTTTGTATACTCTGGATATTAGGGCTCTATCTGAAGTGTGAGGAGTAAAAATTTGTTCCCAGGATGTAGGCTCCCTATTTACCTCTCTTATTGTTTCTCTTGCTGAGAAAAAACCTTTTTAGTTTGAGTAAGTCCCATTTGTTGATTCTAGTTATTAACTCTTGTGCTATGGTGGTTCCATGCTATGGGTGTCCTATTAAGGAATTTGGAGCCCAACCCCACAATATGTAGATTGGAGCCAACTTTTTCTTCTATCAG
>NW_025999942.1:1879559-1892655 GCF_001458135.2 Marmota marmota marmota
CCCCCCTTTACTGTCCTACCTCCCACTGTTGGTTTTCATTGTTATTTTCCATTCCTCTTCCTGTAATGTTTTGCCGATAATGTTTTGAAGAGATGATTTTCTAGCTGCAAATTCTTTTAACTTTTGTTTATTGTGGAAGGTTTTAATTTCATCTTCCATCCTGAAGCTTAATTTCGCTGGAAACACAATTCTTGGTTGGAACCCATTTTCTTTCAGTGTTTGAAATATGTTGTTCCAGGATCTTCTAGCTTTCAGAGTCTGTGTTGAAAGATCAGCTGTTATCCTGATTGGTTTACCCCTAAATGTAATCTGCTTCCTTTCTCTTGTAGCTTTTAAAATTCTCTCCTTATTCTGTATGTTGGGCATCTTCATTATAATGTGTCTAGGTGTGGATCTCTTATGATTTTGCACATTCAGCGTCCTATAGGCTTCCAGGATTTGGGATTCTGTCTCATTCTTCAAGTCTGGGAAGTTTTCTTGTATTATTTCATTGAACAAATTGCTCATTCCTTTGATTTGGACCTCTATACCTTCCTGTATCCCAATGACTCTTAAGTTTGGTCTCTTTATGTTATCCCATATTTCTTGGATGTTCTGCTCATGGTTTCTTAACAGTCTCGCTGAGCTGTCTATGTTCTTTTCAAGTTGAAATACTTTGTCTTCATTGTCTGATGTTCTATCTTCTAAGTGTTCTACTCTGCTGTTAGTACTCTCATTTGAGTTTTTAATTTGGCTTATTGCTTCGTGCATTTCTAGGATTTCTGTTTGTTTGTTTTTTTATAACCTCTATCTCCCTGTATAGTTGATCTTTTGCTTCTTGGATTTGTTTATGTAATTCATTGTCGAAGTGATCTTTCATTGTCTGAGTTTGCTGTCTAATGTCTTCCTTGAGACTCCAGATCATCTGAAGCATGTACATCCTGAATTCTTTATCTGACATTCCATCTGCTGCAGATATTACCTCTTCTAAAGTTGAGTTGACCTGCACTGCTTGTGGTCCTTTCTTTCCTTGTCTTTTCATACTGCTCGCGTTTCTTTCTGCTTTGTGAAACTGTTGTGTTATTCAATTCCCCCCCCCCATATATTTATATTCTTGCTGTATAGTTGCAAAGTCTCCCTTTTCTGGAGAAAAACAATGTTAACAGATCTCAATATCAATAGTATATCATCTAAGCACACGTTTTCCTTATTACTACATTTATAGCTAGACTCTATGTCTACAAATGTTGGTTTCGATTATCGTTTACAAATATAGTCATTAGTTTCATGAAAGGCATACCATTTCTGGTTACTTAAAGAAAACTGAATTTCAGGTGTAGGATGTTATGTTTATGGGGAAAGGAGTGAGGGTATGGGGTTAATCTAAGTTAATAACTTTGGAGAGCTCTAACCAATAGATGGGTAATTTATGGAAGAATGTATAGATTCAAATTTCTATCTGTATTCATAAGATTACCCTACTTATGAATAGTAAAATTTAGGGGGTTGCAAGTGGGATAGAGGGAGTAAGAGGGAGGAAAACAAATACCAAGGAAAGGAAGAGAAAAAAGAGAGCAGGAAAAAGAAAATACGAGAAAAAAGAAAAGAAATAAAAAGGGGGAAGGGAGGTGGGGCATATGCAATTCGTCTATAGTATATTATTCTGGTTATTCAGTTGTTAAAGACCTTTTTCGTGCACAATTTTTGGTTTCACATATGTTGAGGTTGCGAAGACCTGAGGGGGAAGGGTAGGGGAGACTGGATGAATGGATGAAAGGAGAGAAAGAAGAGAGAAAAAGAAAGAAAAAAAAATGTCTCTCAGAACTCTGTTTTCATTTCTTCCAGTTGGTGGCGTTGTCTATTCCTAGCTTGAGTCTCTGGTTCAGGATGGTGGTGGTAGTCAGTGTGAGAGGACTTGAGCTTCCACCTGTGGCCTCTCTACTCTTATTCTCTGAGATGTAAACCAGGTGCCTAATCCGCTGCAGAACCGCACTAGTAGCCACGCCAGCCAACCGGTTGGTGGGTTTTAAGGGTTGGTGGGATTTTTCAAGATGAGTTCCATCAGTTTTTCTCATAAGGTGTTTGATGAGGTAGGGGTGTTGGGGAAACCTTATGTTTGTCAAGAGCTTGGTCAGGTGACTGCACGGGCGGGCGGCAGGGCCCCTCCTCCAGTTGGAGTGGTCTGTCTACCGCACAGGCGGGCTGCTGGGCCCCTTCTCCGGTCTCGCGGTCTGCCTACCGTGCAGGCGCAGGCGGCGGCTGGGCCCCTCCTCCAATTGGGGTGATCTGTCTACCGTGCTGGCGGGCCACTGGGCCTGTTCTCCAGGTCGTGCGGTCTGCCTTCCGTGCAGGCACAGGCGGCGGCTGGGCCCCCCTTAGTGAAGTATTTTAAAGCAAACCTCTTACCACTTCATTCTAAATACATAGAGTACATCTCCAAGAGGTTAGACTTTTTGAAAATACATATAATTCCAATGATATTTTATTCTAAACAAAATTAATAATGGAAAATGTGTGTCTTTTTTTTTTTTAACCATGTGTCATTTATACTATCATTAAAAGGAGAGAAAAACAGACAGGGGCCAAACTGGGAGGGTAGGGAGGAAAGGGAGTGGATGGAAAGGGTAGTGGGGAGAAGGAGAGAGAGAGGCCTCTAGATTTGGGAAAGTCCTGAATCCATCCCTTGACCCTGAGCATATTAATGCATGACAGTGGTCTCTCTGAGCCTTGGTTTCCTGCCTTTAAATGGGTGACAGTTCCAACTGCTTAAGGTTGTTTGGGAGATTAAGAAACTAGACAACAAATCACCAGTACCTGCTGTGCATTAAGGGCTCAATAATGGTCATTAGAATTATATTTTTAGTTAATTAATTCATGCTAATTAGGTATATATGACAGCGGAATGCATTTTGACTCATTGTACATAATTGCAGCACAACTTTACATTTCTCTGGTTGTACAGGATGTAGCATCACACCATATGTGCAGTCATACAGGTACCTACGATAATGAGATCCATCTCATTCCACCATCTTTCTTGCCCTCAGGCACCCTTCCTACTCTCCTGTCCTTTGCCCAATCAAAGTTCCTCCATTTTTCCATCTCCCCTCCCCATTATGGATCAGTATCCACTTATCAGAGAGAACATTCAGCCTTTGTTTTACTTCACTTAGCATGATATTCTCCAACTGCATCCATTTACCTGAAAATGCCATAATTTTATTCTCTTTTAATGCTGAGTAATATTCCATTGTGTATATATACCAGTTTCTTTTCCATTCATCTATTGAAAGTTGCTTCCACAGTTTAGCTGTTGTGAATTGAGCTGCTATGAACATTGATGCAGCTGCATTACTATAGTATGCTGATTTTAAGTCCCTTGAGTATAGACCAAGGAGTGGGATAGCTGTGTCAAATGGTGGTTCTATTCCAAGTTTTCTAAGGAATCTCCATACTGCTTTCCAGAGTGGTTGCACCAATTTGCAGTCCAACCAGCAATGTATGAGTGTGACTTTTCTCCCCACATCCTTGCCAACATTTATTGTTGTCTGTAATCTTGATAGCTGCCATTCTATCTGGTGTGAGGTGAAATCTTAAGAGTAGTTTTGATTTGCATTTCTCTAATTACTGGAGATGTTTTTTTTTTTTTTTTTTGTATATTTGTTGATCGAGTGTATATCTTCTTCTGAGAAGTGTCTATTCATTTCCTTAGCCTGTTTATTGATTGGGTTGTTTGTTTTTTGGTGTTAAGTTTTTGAGTTCTTTGAATATTGTGGAGATTAGTGCTCTATCTGATGTGTGTGTGGCCAAAATTTGCTCCCAAAATGTAGGCTCTCTGTTTACCTCATTGATTGTTTCTTTTGCTGAGAAGAAACTTTTTAATTTGAGTCCATTCCACTTATTAATTCTTGACTTAATTTCTTGCACTTTAGGAGTCTTGTTAAGGAAGTCGGAGCCTACTTTTTCCTCTATTAGGTGCAGGGTCTCTGAAATAATTCCTAGATCCCTGATCTACTGTATGTTTTTGGCACCTTTTCTATACTATGAGATAACTGTATTTATGTGGGCTTGTCTCTATGTCTTATATTCTGTACCATTGGTCTACAAGTCTATTTTGGTGCCAATACCATGCTGTTTTTGTTACCATAGCTTGCAGTATAATTTAAGGTCTGGTATTGTGATGCCTCCTGCCTCACTCTTCTTGCTAAGGATTGCTTTGGCTATTCTGGGTCTCTTATTTTTCCAAATAAATTTCATGACTGCTTTTCCTATAAGGAAAATGATGTTGGGATTTTAATTGGAATCGCATTGAATCTGTAAAGTGCTTTGGGTACTATGACCATTTTGGCAATATTAATTTTGCATATCCAAGAGCATGGGAGATCTTTCCATCTTCTAAGGTCTTCTTCAATTTCTTTCTTTAGAGTTCTGCAGTTTTCATTGTAGAGGCCTTTCAACTTAACAAAAGACCTCTTTTGTAAAGTTGATTCCCAAGTTTTTTTTTTTTTTGAGGCTATTGTTAATGGGGTAGTTTCCTAATTTCTCTTTCAGAGGATTCATCACTGATGTACAGAAATGCATTTGATTTATGGATGTTGATTTTATATCCTGCTACTTTGCTGAATTCACTAATTCTCTAAGTTTTCCAGTGGAGTTTTTTTGGATCTTCTAAGTATAGAATCATGTGTCAGCAAATAAATGATAGTTAATAATGGTCATCAGTATTATTAACCATAATATATCCTTTATAATTTTATGGAAAAAAATTAAACGTAACTGTAATCACCATTCTCAATCTATCTTCTCTGTGAGCCATATTTATAAAAACAAAAGGCTTTTGGTGTTTTATTTGCTATGCATGGTGAGAAGAAAGCAGGACCTTGTCCTTTCCCTTGCTTCCCTCCAGCCCCATACACAGGGCTATTGACCCTGGACAGCTGTGCAACGGGCACTGGGGAACTGAGCTGGGGGCAGGAGCTGGGGGCTGCATCACCAGGCACTGTCCCCGGCAGCCTGCGCTTCACTCCCTTCTTTCCTCATAGGATCAAAAGTAGCTGGGTAAGTTGAGTGGGGGATCTGGTCCTAGCCCTAGCTCATGGGCTCAGGTGCTATATTAATAAACTAATACTGTGCTTAGGAAGCCTTCTTAACTGGTATAAACAGTGATTAAGAGCTTAGATTCTAGAGCCAAATCTAAGCTCAAGTCCCAACCACAAATTATGGCTCTTTGAGAAGTTGCTTGACTTCTTCATTCCTCAGTCTCACATCTTTAAGATAATGATAATAATGGTACCTATCTCAACGATTGTTGTAAGAATCAAATGAGTCACTTATCTAAAAAGAATCTGGCAACAGAGACTATGTTTGCCATTATTACTTTATGCACACTAAATACCATAAGTGAAGGGGAGTCGGAATTTTGTGCTTTTAATGATTTTACAAATGAAACTACTTATACAGAACTGCTGGAGAGCAATAAACAAGTTTGAGAATATCCACAGGCTATATATAAGTGCTGAGAAAATTCCAGTAAGAAGTCTTTGCAGGGTGAGGTCTGGTTTCGTTCAATAGTGAAAAGATAGGACAAGATCTTTTTAAGGAAAGAATATTTGGAGTTTGACCACAAGGATCAGCTAGTTTCACTTCATGTGAATTTAAAGGGATCCTCGTTCCATCTGTCTGTAAAATGAAGTAGTGATTTAGCCTACCACATTTTAAAATAGTGTTTGATATGAAAACTCTCAAAGCAGGCATAAATCCATCAGTCCTCAAGCATTTTCCTTTAAATATACATGTGTTTTCTGTATACACACATATACAAGTATCTTTATCTTTGTGGGCAGATATTAGGTATAATTTACATCATCATTTCAGAGAAAGAAGTGGGATCACCTTCTTTCTTTATTATTCATGCATGTGACAATGCCAAGGAATGTTGCATATAAATTAAGTGTTAGGCAAAGTTCCTGTCTGTGATGAGCTAAGAATTGAACTGGTAAAGTAAAATTAATTGAGCATACATCTAAATAATAAACAAAGCTGTGTTCATGATAGTTTTTCAGACATGTAAATATTATATGCTAATTAATTAATATTTTAACCTGCCAGTTGGCTTGCTCTGGATAGAGCCTTTCTTTCCTACCCTGGCTGCAACCTAACTCTCTAGTTTCATTCTCACCCACTCCTTATCATCCCCCACTCCAGGGCACAACCAAAAGCTATGCCATACCCTTTTTTTCCCATGTGCTTCTTTATACCTTTTTATCTCTTTCCTGGAAGGAGGTTATCTCCATTTTCTCTGCCTGATGAATGCACATCCATTATTTTAAGCACATCTTAATTGTCATCTTCTCAGACTTGCTTGCTCCAGGCAGAAGGGGTTGTTTGGTCTTCTGAACTCCCACAAACCTTTCTCATACCTCCGTTATAGTTCATACGGGGCTCTTTCAATTTTTTCTGCATGTCAATTTCTGCTCAAGGTCAGGAGCTATCCTGGAATCTTTAATACCAAACACAATGCAAGGGAGCAATTGTATGTTGAATGTGTGCAAAAAGAAAAGGGTAATGAAATATGAAATAAGTGCTAAAATAAGCCTATAGAGAATATGTTTTAGAAAGATAGAAATGAAAAGAGCATGAGAGTACTCCATTAGGGCTGAATTGTGTCTGTATGTTGAAGCCATTAGCCTCAGTACCTCAACTCTGGCTGTATTTAGAGACAGGGCCTTTTAAGAGGGTAATTAAGTTAAAATGAGGCCACATGAGCGGGTCTTGATCCAATCTGGCTGGTGTCCTTATGTGAAGAGAATGGGGCACAATGGGAAGAACATGTCAAGATACAGGAAGAAGACAGCCATCTGTAAGCCGTGGAGAGACACCCCAGGAGAAGCCAACCCAGATGACACTTTGACCTTGGACTTCTAGCCTCTAGTATTGTGAGAAATACATGTCAGAGAAATAAATGAAAAAATAGTTAAGGCACCCAGGCTATGGTACTTCATATCAGTTAGAAACCTTCTCCATCTTTCATCTCCCATCTGTTATAACTAAGAGTTCTTTTTCTCCACATTCAACTTTTCCTTGTACATGAAAATGGGATCTCTTCCACCATGGAAGTTGGTGGGAATCATGACAGATTTTCCCTCTCACTTCAGTCAAGGGACTGTGAGGTACAGACTAAGCCGATTGGTGCATTGTTGAGCAGCAGGTCAGCCAGTGGCACACTCAGAACAACACTGGCATTGTGTTTCCCTGGGTCTAAGTACCAACAATCCAGTAATTGTTTCCCATGTGGAATCCCTGGTGCTGGGGCCGATAGAGTTGGCTCTCAGTCCAGAGCAAACTTAACAAACAAGTTCAAGGTGAGGGCCATGTCTACTTTACCAAGACCCGGCATTGCAGCTAAAACCAAGAACCTGCTAAAAGAAATGGGAATAATAGGTCATCTTGTACAGAAAGAGACAACAAAAGAAAAAATCTTGTTCCTAAATTCATTAGTAATTCCAGATAAAGCAGATCAGGTGAGTTTCAACAAACGCGGGGTCAGGAATTCAAAAGATAACCGTGTTCCAATGTCTGTGGGCCCTTCTGAACACTCAGGGAATCAACTGATAGGATTTTAGTTGAATTTCCTCTTGAAAAACTATATTTCTGGGAACTTTTTAGATTAAGCACAAACAAGAAAGAATGATATGAGATTTTTTTTTTTTTTAAAAAGGGGTGGCTAGTGTTGTGGTTCAGTAGAGCGCTTGCCTCAACATAGGAGGCACTGGGTTCGATCCTCAGCACCACATATAAATAAAATAAAGGTATTGTGTCCATCAACAACCAAAAATACTTTTTTAAAAAGGAAGAAAATTATGCTTGCCAATAGCAGAGGGAATAATAAACTTTTACAATTGTATCAAGTGAAGAAGATACTAGAAATTAAAGTAGATATGTTAGAAAGGAGAGTGTAATGCAAGATGATTACAAAATGCCTGGGTACTCAAGTGCCCCTTTGAAGTCTTCCTTTAACAAAAGAAAAGAAATTTTAAGGCTCTGGTGCTCTCTTCAATCAGTTACCTGGGTGATAGTGGTAAAAATGTACACAGGTACAATGAATTACACAAGAGAGAAGAGGTTTTATAATTAAAACCTCCACCATGTAGTCCCCAAGTGTCCAAAAAATGGTTGTCAAGCATTAAAAAAAAAAAAAAATTCAAGTCCCTAGGAAGGAATAAAATCAAATATGGTAGTTTTTTATTTAAGTAAGCTGGTTCTCTCAGAAAATATTTAAAATAAGTGAAGTCAATTCTGAGTTTATGGAAATTCACTAAGAAAAAAATCACCTCCTTTCTTAGCAGTGCTGACTCCAGCATCTCCACGTTTGTGTGTCTGAATTCCACCTGGGAAATAGGAAAGCATAATGATGGTATCTACATAAGCTTTGCTTCCCTTTATTTTCAGATATTGATTGAAACTATATATGTACACGATTTAAAAAAAAAATCAGAAGAGAAGGATTGCCCACATTCCTGGGGTTGCCTCTTAGAATTATTTCTGTTCAGAGCTTTTTGGTGGTAACTCTCCTAAAGCTCTGAATAAGCTGTGTGCATTGTTCAATCCATGAATTAACTTTAGGTAGTATCTTTTAAGATTCTGATATGAAAGATGCTCATTTCCCTATCCTGAGTCCCTCTCCCAATTTTAACGATATGGTGATGTTTAGTTCTTAGCTGTTTGTGCTGATAAATTACCACAGACCAGGTAGTTATAAACAATGGAAATTTATTTCTCACAGTTCTGGGTCTGGACTTCCTCGCTCAAGGCACTAGCAGGTTTGCTATCTGATGAGGGGCTGGTCACCACTTCTAAGATGGAGCTTGATTGTGCCATCTGGAGGGGGAAAACTCTGTGTCCCTACAGGGCAGAAAGGACAGAAGGGACCAACTCACTCCCTGAAGTCCATGTTCAAGGTCACTAATCCCATCCTTGAGGGTTCTGTGCTCATGACTTAATTACCTCCCTAACCTTCCACCTCTGAATACTATCACATTGGCAATTAAATTTCAACACCTGGATTGGGGGGGTGGGGGAACACATTTAGAATATAGCAAATCATCTATTTGTTACCTCTGCAATTTTATTCCTAGACTGAAACCTCTATTTCTCACCCTTTCATCGTTGGGCTTGACTTCCCCAACGCGGGCACTGCCTGGGCATATTTCAGAATAAAGGCCTTGTTAATCATTCCAGGTGCTTGGTTGACATTTGAGGGGCTGCTTCCCTTAAGTGGGGAACCTACCTGGGACCTCTGCATTTGTGTGAGGAGGACCTGCTAAGACAGGGATTTGCTTTGGGGGAAAATTCTCCCAAGGCAGTCTCCTTGGTTTCTCTTTAGAAGAACCTTCTAAGTCTGGGGATTGGGAGTAAATGTTGGCTGCTTTTATGGCCTGCAGGGCTAGGGGAGACTGCTGATGTGGTTTCTGAGGTGGACTTCAATTTGTTCCTGGTGTTCAGCACCTTTTCTTGTTCTCATCATTAAAGCTCATTGGCCCCAAGCCCAGAGCTTCCCTGAGATTTTGCCAGAAAGATTGACTCCCACTTCCTCCCCCAGCTGCGTTTTCTGAGTGTTCTGGGCTGCAGTGACTCTGCTCAGTTTCGGTTTCACATAGCAATACATTTGGATTTGCTTTGTCTTTGGAGAAAGATTAAAATCTCTCTTCCATTGATGGTAGCCCCTACTCCACTTCTCTTCACTATTGCCATTAATTCTCTTGTTTTCATTTACTGTCATTTTATTGGGGTCTTGAAGGGAGGTAAGAGCAATAGAGATGGAGATAGAGATAGAGGTAGATATAGTACAGATGCAGTTCTTATCTTTATTCTGAGTCAGCCATGTTGAATCAGAACCAGAATCCATGAAAACTCTTTAAAAATGAGCATATACTATACATACATTTTTAGAGCTTTTTCCCCCCACTTAGCTGTATATTTTGAAGTATTTTCTTCATCACTATTATTTTTTAAATTCCTGCATAGTATTCCAGTATATGGATAGACTGTAATCCACTTAACAAGCCATCCCTATTTACAGGCATTGACGTTTATAAATTTTATTCTAGTAAATAAATTTGCAATGAATATCTTTATCAGTATAATCTGTGTGCCTCACTGACTAATGCCTTGAGATACCTTTTTTAGAAGTGAAATTACTTTAGTCAAAAGGTTGCACATTGGGCTGGGGCTGTAGCTTAGTGGAGAGCACTTCCCTAGCTTGTGTGAGGCATGGGGTTTGATCCTTAGCACCACATAAATATAAATAAAATAAAGGCATTCTATCCATCTACAACTACAAAATTTTTTTAAAAGGTTGCACATTGCTTAAACATTTTCTGATACACAAAAACATAAAAATTGCACATATTAATGGGTACCATGTAGTGTTTCAATACAAGTTTACCTTGTGTAATGTTTAAATCAGGATAAACACATCCCCTCAAAGGGGTTGCACTTTTTAAGGATTTTTTCTTTTTCTTTTTCTTTTTTTTTTTTTTTTTGGTACTGGGAATTGAACTCAGGGGCACTCAACCACTGAGCCACATCCCCAGCCCTATTTTGTATTTTATTTAGAGAGAGGGTCTCACTGAGTTGCTTGGTGCCTTGCTGTTGCTGAGACTGGCTTTGAAGTCATGATCTTCCTATCTCAGCCTTCCTAGGCACAGGGATTATAGGCATGCACCACCGCGCCTGTCTCATTTTTTCAGGATTTTGGTGATACACATTGTCAACTGCTTTACAGACAGTCCTTGTCATTTTTCACTCCTATATTAGAACTAATTTTCTTCCAGTCCCGGACATTATACTTCTAAACTTGCAAATTTGACAGAGAAAAACGCCATACTATTTCAATTTTTGGCTGACTTTATTGTTAATTATATAATTCCTGCTATAAGGGAAACAAAGGCACTTTGTGTCTTTACCTTCACTGACTCCCCACAGAGGAAGTGAGAGCTATAAACATTGCAGCACACAGAATGAATGCAACCACGTTGTCTGCTAAGCTGCCTCTTCCAGAACCTTGTTAGCTCTGCCAGCCAAAAGATTGTCAGTCAAGGAGTGGGGAACGGGTCTGAGGAAGATGGCTGTATATCAGACCTCATTCCCCTTTGTGCAGCAGATTCTACGGGGGATAAGTAGAAAATGAAACAAAGCTGGGGAGGGGACTGTGTTTTAGGACCAGGATTAATGCAACCAGATCCAAATTTTCTTAAGATTGAAAAATATCCACAGTCAATTCCAAAACTTTTGACCTTTCCAGCTGCTATAGAAATGAATTTCTTCACTTAAATCTGCATCAGTCCCCTGGTTTGTCCAGTCAATAACCAACCTTGGATAAGGGAACAAAGAATCCAGCCTAAGTCTTTTGGACCCCTGCTAAAAATTAAAATGTGTTTGCTTTATCTGTGAAAATAGCATATTATCAATTTCATTTTTATTAATATTAATAATGAGAGGCTAGGGAAATATTTCTAATTCTAACAAAATAAACAGTTATAATTTCCAGTATTTCTATTCCAATTGCTAGGGGAGACTGCTGATGTGGTTTCTGAGGTGGCATCTTAATTCAGACACTCTTTTCTAACATGGATCTTGTTTCCTGGAATCCATCCTCCCCTGGGGACTATTATTGCTCTATATATTTTATTCAGTCAAATTGACTGGTTTTTCTTGATTTCCTTATGTGAAGCCATTCTTGCATTTCCACTTAGGTCATAGTAGCTTTTAAAAACTGCATTATTTGGGCTATTTTGTCTCCAAATTCATAATCCCAAACGACTCATTATTTCCCTGGTTATTCTGTCCTTGCTTGATACTGGTTTTGAAGTATACTAGATTTGTCTGATCAGTTGAGGCTCACTCTTACTTTTTCCAATCTCCAGACAGTTCAGATTATAGATGCTTCTTGACTTACAGTGGGGTTACATCCCAATAAATCCATTGTAAATTGAAAATATTGTGGGTTGAACATTCATTCAATGCACTGAACCTACCAACCATCCCAGCTTAGCAGCTCAGTCTACTGCACGAGGTAGATTGTTCCCCTAGTGATGGTGGGGCTGACTGGGAGCTGCAGTCACTGCTACTGCCCAGCATTGGAATGGAGAGAAGATCAGACTGCATATCACTAGCCTGGGGAAAGATCCAAGTTCAAAGAACCATTGACTATAGATGCATGCCACTTTTGCACCATCATAAAGTTAAAAAAAATCATAAGTTGAGCCATCTGTACTTAAGGATTACTTCCCTAGGAGAGTTGGTAAATGGTCAATCTTGACCTTATCTTCTATTCCTTAGCAGCAATATTTTCACTATTGACTACACTTTCTCTATTTAGCCCTCTTTCTCTCTCTCTCTGTCATCCTTCAATCTTATTTGAGGTGGAAGTGTCCATCCCTTTCAGCACTCCTGGCTAATACCTTCTTGCCAACCTGTGACCTTGTCACAGGATACTGATAAGGACAGATTTTTCTATCCTCTGGCATTGTAGCCAAACTGTATGGTTTGGCCTAAGCATTTTCTACCTCCAATAAAAATCTCCCCTATGAACTCATCAGGTCAGTTCAATACTCCGCTCTTGTTGCCCTACAGCACTTCATAGCACCTTGCAGAACCTACTACACTGAATTATAATGAATTGTACATGAATTTTATCTCCACTGGCAAGCTTCTTATATACTGTTTTCTCCATCCTTACGATTTCCATGTCTAGGAAGGATGAAATTCCATTCTCACATCCATTTCTTGTGCCAGGCACCAAAAAGAGATAGTCAATGTTTGTCAAATAAATGAACTAAATGTTCTGATTAACTGAACATAAATAGCTCATTACAAATATCCCTAATAAGCAGTTTGTTATAGTACCAGTGTCTAATCAGGAGGCACCAATGTCTCACTCCTGCTCTGTCTTCCCTCTTGATCTTTAGTTCTCTGTTCCCTGCCTTTATGATCTGGGGATTCAGTCTCCTTCCGTAAGTTCTTCAACATCTAGTTGTGGTATTTGGTCTACGTTACTGTTGCTCCAGATTCTCACTCTGGCATTAATTTTTTTTTTTTTTTTTTTTTTTTTTTTTTT
>NW_025999942.1:1892675-1957226 GCF_001458135.2 Marmota marmota marmota
TTTTTTTAATTTTTTTTTTTTTTTTTTTTGCTATTTCCACTGTTCAGTTGCTAAGGCCTCGGTTCTGTTTCAGACATCTGTGAGTGCTATATCAATCCTTTTTGTGTTGTTTTAACAAAATACCTTAAGCTGAGTGATTAGTAAATAAGTTTATTCAGTTCACAATTCTGGAGGGCCAAGAGTATGGCACTGGCATCTGCTCAGCTCTGGAGAGGATGCTCTGGATACATGGCTGATGGCATCATGGTGGGGGCAAGTAAAAGAGGGGAGGTCAAAAGGAAAGACAGGAACCCAGAAAGATGTGTGGGAGTGCTAGGCTCCCTGTAACAAGCTATTCTCTTGGAAACTAACTGGGGTCCCATGAGAACTACATTAATCCCTTCCAAGGGTAGTGTCCCCAGTAACATAATCACCTTCCTACAGGGTTCACCTCTTAAAAGTCCCACTACTTCAATACCACAACACTGGGAACCAAGATTCCAGCATTTGGACCTTTGAGGGGAAACCACATCCAAGTCATAGTAAGAGGTTTCTAGAATTCTAATGTATCGTTACTTGTGCTGACAAACTTCACTTAACATAGGAGGCTACTTACTGTGAGGAGTCACAGACAGACAATCTAGTCAGGCTTCCTGGAAGCTGGGTTCCCAGGAATAGCATCCCCCAGGATGTAGTACAAATGCTGGCACTGAGGAATTTCCTGGCTTTCTTCCCTAAAATGTTCCTGAAACACCACTTAAAAGGCTATCTGGGACAATCTCCACTTGAAGATTTAGTTTTGTAAACCACTTTGCATAGCTTATATCTGCATGTGCCAAAGTAGAACATTACATTTATATCAGTTATTTAAAATCTTACACAAAAGTTATTTTGGCTCAATTCATCCTTGGTGACATGAATTGATTGTTTCATAGAACTACTTCTGCAAAGAAGCTATGTTATCTTTTTAAATAAAACAAGAAAACAAAATCAGTTATATAAACACCAGCTCAAGTATGAAAAATGTTTTATAAGTTTTCAAAGTGTTCTCTGTGGGTGCAGGTTTAATCTTTCATACAGACTACTTGAGTGTTGAAAATGTTTTCTACAAGTCTGAATGTTGAAGAATAATTTAACTTCTCATTAGTGGAAAAGTACAGCGTGTTCATATGTGGTGTTGACTGACAAATACAGACTCTGGTTAGATTTTATAATTCAGATTTGCTGTAAGGGAAAACAGTAGCTCTCCAGAAATAGCTTTTGGAGACACTACTAGACAGTTCCTTGAGTCTATAAAAGAATGATTGTCGTTCCTCTTTCTGGTGGCCTGTCAAATCTGATGGTTGGTTTGTCAAATCTGATTATCAGTTTTCCACATTGCTTCCTGACAGTGAGAACTAACTGGAAACCAATATGTGAGGCTGTTGTGTTGGTTGTTGGAGACCGCCTCAGTTCCTCACACATGGGCCTCTCCACAGAACTGTTCTAGTACCCCCTCAACATGGCAGCCTGCCTTTCCTCCTGAGCTAGGGATCTAAGAGAGAACAAGGAGAGCCAAAGTATCTGTTATGACCTAGTCTCAGAAGTCACACCCTATTATTCTTGCAATGTCCTTTGGATGCCACAGGTCAGCAATTTTTTACTGTGGGAGAGCATCCATCTGTCTTATTCCATTCTGTATGCTGAAACACAGTACCACAGACTAGGTGGTTTATAAACCACAGAAATTGACTTTTCACAGTTTTGGAGGCTGGGAAGTGCAGGATCAAGGTACTAGCAGATTGGGTGTATGGTGAGGTTTATTTTCTTCATAGGTGGAACCTTCTTGCTGTATCCTCACATAGTAAAAAAGGGCAAACAAGCCCTCTGGGGCCTCTTTCATAAAGGCACTAATCTCATTCATGAGGACTTTACCTCCAAGACCTATTTACCTTCCATAATCTCCACCTCCTAATACAATCACCTTGGAGGTGAGAATTTCAACATATGCATTTGTGGGGGCGGGGATGGGGGCACTCAAATAACTGGCAACAGGTATAAGCAGTGGCAAGTGAGGATCATGGGACCATCTTGGGGACTGACTGCTGCATTATCATTTCCTGACCTTGTACTTTGTGCCCCGTACATGTATTCAACACCCTAGCTTCATTATCTCAGGCAGCCCTCACAATGACTCATCTGGTAGATAACTTTTACTTTCATTTAATTAAAGAAATATCTCAGAGTGATCAACTTGTCCAATATCTTACAAATTTCAATAGGTAGAGATAAGATTCCAATTTAGGTCCAACTGTCTCTGAAGCATACAGTTTTCAGCACTGCTGTAGACTGAATGGTGTCACTAAATACGTATGTTGAAGCCCTAACACACAATGTGGTGGGTTTTGGAGATAGGACCTTTGAAAGGTTTAGATGAGATCATGAGGATGGAGTCTTCACCATGGGAATAGTGCCATTATAAGAGGATAAGAAGAGATACTAGAGTGCTTTTTCTCTCTCTCTTTTTGTGACTCTCTGCCCCCACCCATCCATTCATGCATCCATTTATCCATCCATGCATGCATTCCATTCATCCATCCATCCATCTCCATCTCTTTATCTCCATATATACCCCTACTTCTCTCTACCATATGAGGATCCAGCAAGAAAGTGGTCATCTACAAGCCAGAAGAGAAGCTTCAGTCATATTAGCCAACACCTTAATTTGGTACTTCACTGCCTCCAGACAAATGAGAAATAAATGCTATTATTTAAGCCATCTACTCTGCTGTCATCATTATTAGCAGCCCAAGCTGACTAGAACAACTGCTATGCTCAATTTTAATTCTTAACATTTACAAAGCTAATATAAAACCTTTGTTGCAAAGTAACAAGTATGCCTACATTATAGATAGAATAACTGAAAGCTAACCAAGATTTAATCATAGAAAATGTGCAATCTGGTGTTAATTTTGAATGCTCTGTCAACTCACAGGTGAAACCCTTAGCTAATTGCACTAAAAAATTAAATATTATTGTTTGGGCCTTATCTAATTTTTCTTTCTTCTTATAGCTCTGTGACCTTACTCTCTTTGTCTTCGTTAACCCATACCACACTGGGTCACATTAGGACTATTATGCCAACCACAGATACTTTTCAATCTTGGTCTGAAATCTTTCATAGTTTGCATGTATTAATTAATTGATTTTTAAATTTATTTTGAACTCTAAGTAAATAAATAAATGTGCTGGGGATTAAACCCAGGGCCTCACACATGCGAGGCAAGTGTTCTACCAATGAGCCACATCCCCAGCTCTCTCATAGTTTAGATAATACATCACCAAACATATTATTTATGTCTTTAGTCTTTAGTGATTTCCGTTTTTGATTGATTACTACATAGATTTGAGCAAATGGTGGAATTTTAGGAAGTACCTTCATCTTCCACTTCTTTAGAATTGCCTGCAATATGTCATTCTTCTCTGAGCTTCATTGCCTCAGGAGGACTCTGTGAAATAGTTTTTAGAAAGAGAAAAGAATAAGAAAAACACTCAAGCCATTCCTTTATTGTAGATGGCCATCCTCTCAGTGACTGCAACTGCAGAATTGGCCGTTTCTCTGGCTTGCTTATGCTTGGGCTGTACAGAGACAGCTTTGAGCTGGACTGTCATTATGTAAAAAAAAAAATTATTCATATTCTTCAGAAGTACTAGTAGTGTATATTGTATTCTGCTTCAGTGTAATAACTGTGTTCCTAAAAACACTTCACACTATCAGATTCATACTGTAAAAATATTTCATTTTGCAAAATAATGGACTCATAGGAAGACTTTGAATAATGTTAGTTTTGCTGAGGTTTCCATAGTAATCTATTTTTCTAGCTGCCAGCTTCTCTTATTATAACTACCAAAATTATAAATTGGTTGATTAACTCTAAAAAGAAAGTCAAAATACCTGATATGAAAAAATCCTAAGCAGCACATAAAACAGTCCCAAGCACAGGCCACTACCCGCTGCCCACCCAGAGAGCACCAGCCAACTTAGAGGCCAGGGCTTGCAATAAGTGGCTCAGTGTTTCTCCACTTCAGGATTTTCTCTGCCTTGGAGTTCCCAGTCCCCAACATTGTCTCTTCTTACCAACAGCAGTCTGACAAATACTCCCCAGTTAACTAATAACTTGTTTCTCATTTTCAGCAGGAAAGTGCCATGTGTCCCAAACTACGTATATACTTAGTCATTTCAAAAATTGTACAAAAAAAAATTGGGCAACTTTGGGCATATGTGGATTAGTCATACCTGATGCTTTCAGGATTAAAGGAATTTATTAGCTCAATTCTATGAAATTTAAGATCATCATGAAGTACAAATCAGATGTGTTCCCTTTGTCCCGTTGCTGTTATTATCCTATAACCTATATCAGAAGTTTCCAGAGGATGGAGCTTGCTTAAAATACAGATTGCTGGGGTCCCTGGGTTTCTAATTCAGTAGGTCTGGAGTGGGGCCTGAGAATTTGCATTTTCAGCAATCCCTGGTGATGCTGGGGCTGCAGGTCCAGGACCACACTTTGAGAACCACTGCGTGATACTTATTGAAGAGAGGAACCACATTCTAGATTTACCCATCTCCGACCCTTGGCATATTGCCTAGCACATAATCACCTTCCATTAACTAATAACAACTTGTATTTGGTAAGGATTACCTCATCTAATTCTTACAACTCTTACCAGGTAGACCCTAATCTATGGTCTCATTTTACAGAGGGAAAATGAGACCCTAGAGGGGTTAATCAACTAGCCCAAAGTCACACAGGCAGTATATAACAGGGCCAGAGAAATGTATTGGATCAATATCCAATTGGAATAAATAAGATTTCTAAGCAACATTCCATTTTTGGTGATTATTTTCAATTTATTATAAAATCCTTGCCATGGATCAAGCTGAGAATATTTTAAAAGAGGAAAACATATACAAATTCAACAGAGACGTTTTCACATCAATATTTAGGGAAGGAAAAAGATTGACCAAACTCATCTTTTGCAAATATTCTTTTCTCAGTAGCTGCTAGACTTTTTTCTAGGGACCTGGGTGTCCAGGAAATCGCCTTCAGGCAGCACTTATCAGGGTTTCTAAAGAACCCTTTTGCTCCAACTGAGGTGGACCTCAGCAGTAGCCTCTGCATGATGTCAGCAGCTGTCACTAAAAAAGTACCCTCAAAACCAACTGCTGGTTCACTCGGAAAAGCACAGCCCCTTTCTTTTACCAGTCTGTTTCTTGTAATTTAGCAAAGAATCTGGACTTGTCCTTGTGGGGAGCCTTATCTGCTCTCTTCACTGTAAACACTTGTACTGAGAGCTGAAGAGTCTGCCTAAAGTCACCTGGGAAAAGCTGTGGAAAGGGGGCATCATTCAGCCCAAGACAACTGGAATCCTCTGGCAGGGCGGATAGGGCTAATTGTCTTCAGCCCTCCACATGTAAACCAGGAGGCTGCTTGGAGAGAATGTCCTGATAGTAAATACCACGGTGTTTATTCCTGCTAGCTTTTCCATTAGGGATCAAATTCTGAAGTTCTCTTCCAAAAGCTTGTAGGTCTTAGTTATCCCCCAAGGAGAAACAATCACCAAATGGCCTGTAGTTCAGTTGATTTGTTTATTTCAGCTGTCTTTGGTGGGAAAATTGATCTGATGCAACCCTGCTGTGATCAGTGGCTAAAGAAGAAGCACTCCTGGATCCCTGTCTCTCTCCACGCCTCCCCTCCCCTCCCCCAAACTGGGGGGAGAGGGGCGCGGATTTTGTTTCCTCCTCTGTGAAAAATCAGGATTTTATGCTACTGCTTAATTTCCTAGTTAATGATTATTGAGAAATTGAAGTGTGGCTAGGAGGAAACATTGCAGAATGGAAAGACTCATTGCCTCTGTAAACGAGGCACTCTGGGCAGGTCGCCTAGGTTACTTGCTTTGGTCCTGTTGTTTTGCTTTGAGAAAGATTTATGGCTTAAGTTGTCTTTGCCTTGCTTTGTCCCTAACATGCATGGCAGCAGTAGGAGCCATGAGTAAAGTAAGTTTCTAAACATTTTCTATATGAAAAACGTGGGCTTTGTGATCAGATTTCTGGAAACCCTAGCTCGGCCAGTCACAAGCTTGTGACCCTAGGCAAATTACTATAGTGCCTTGTGCCTCATTTTTCTCACCTGTAAAGTGGAGATAATAGTAGTACCCGATTCCTGCAGTTCCATGAAGATTAAAGTTAATACTTATGAAGTTCTTAGATTTTGGCACAAAGTGAACAGTCTTCTATATCCATAGATCTATAGCCACAGACTTCAACAAACTGAGGATAGGAATTTTTTTTTTTCTGAAAAAGTATGTCTGTACTGAACACACAGAGACATTTTTTCCTTAAGCAATGCAGTGGAACAACTATCTACATATCATTTACTTTATGCCAGATATAAGTCATCTAGAGATGATTTAAAGTGTATGGGAGAAGAATTCAACATCATTTTATATAAGGGACTTGAACATCCCTGGATTTTGGTTCTGCACAGATACTGGATACTAAGGATGACTGTATTCCATGAATACTTGTTGTTATTTTTAAATATTTATTTTTTAGTTGTAGTTGGACAACTATAAATAAAATACCTTTATTTTATTTATTTTTATGTGGTGCTGAGGATCGAACCCAGGGCCTCACATGTGCCAGGCGAGCACTCTACCGCTGAGCCACAACCCCAGCCCACTTGCTGTTGTTAGATGTTAAAGTCAAAACCGAAGTATCTACTAAAGAAGTCTTTGTGTGTATGCAAAAATATTTGTGCAAATATTTAGGAGTGAGAGGGGCTGCTCAGTGTTTTGCATTATTGCCTACAAGATTCTTACAGTTTAGTAGAAGAAGCCAAACAGGTGTGGAGAGAAAAGTTCAAGAGTGGTCCTTAGGTCCTCAGGCACTGCATGTCAGGAGAGGGTGGATGGTGCTGACTGGGGAAAGCTTCCTGGGCTAATGGGTCTGGGGCAGAAAAATATAAGATAACAAATGACAAAGAGGAAGTAGGAGTTGTCCCTTGCTTGTGAGACTTTTTATTATTATTATTACAAAAGCAGTGCAAGCCCATTGGGGAATATACAGGAATGTTTAAAACAGAAAATAAGTCATTTGGAGGTCCTCCACCCAGAGATAACTATTGTGAATTCCCTAACACATTTCCTGTTTCAGCTTTTTAAGATAACCTGGGCAAACCCTGGCCATGGGAAAGGAAGACTCAAGTGCTCTGAGAGTAACTTGTGCCACTGGGAATGGTCCTGGGTAGGCAGAACAGGCCTGTGGTTCTGGGACCCGTTGGTCCATACAGTGGGCACACAAGAAGCAAACAGGACTTCTCAGATTTATAACCAGCTTCCTTTAACCCTCTGCCTGGCCCAGATTGTACGGGGCTGAGTCTACAACGCACTAAAGAACATGTCAATTCAACACAAAAGGCAGTTTTCAGAGATTATAAGCAACAAAAGGCTGATTTGAAGTTTTTGAAGATTTGTTTATAGTTTCAAAATGTTAGTTTTGTTTGGCTATTGTATTTATACTTATATTTATTTATATTTTATGTCTGCTCTGGGGCTAGAATTTGAGTATATCCTCCAAAGTTTTACTGTTAGAAAGTTGGTCATCTGTGTGATGGTGTTGAGGTGGTAGAACCTTTAAGAGGTGGGGCCTGGTGGGTACTGATTAGGTCACTGGAGGCACTACCCTTGAAAGGCATGTGACTATGGTTAGTTCCCTAAAGAGGATTATTATAAAGAGACTGAGCCTGACCCCTGAATCTCTTTGCCTTCCTGTCTTGCCACGTGACTTTTCCTTCTACCACGTACTTCCACCATGATGACATATTTGAAACTATAAAGGAAGCTGCCAAATTGTGACACAGTCAGGAGGGCCCTCACTAGAGGCCAAACAAATAGTGTTGCCAGAAGCTTGGTCCTTGTCCCCAATGCCAATCCAATAATGAAGACATGTTTTTGAGAAAGAGGAGAAGGACGGTTTATTGCGTTGCTAGTAAAGGAGAAACACAGTGGACTCCTGTCCCAAATGCTGTGATTCTGCCATCCAAAGGAACAGGGGGCTTTCTTTTTTTTTTTTTTTATAGAGGTGATTCAGAGAAAATGAGGTCAGGGAGATCAGGAAGGAGAAGTTTAGGGAAAAGAAGATCAGGGATACAAAGGTTGGGAAAAAGAAAACATGTAAGTTTCAAAGCCACAAGGGATAAAGTCAAAGCATCAAGTGAACCCCTGTTACGATAGGGCCATACAATCCTGGACTTCCAAGTTTCTAAAACTGTGAGCTAAAAATACATCTTTTCTTTATAAATTATCAAGCCTGGGTTATTTCATTTTATTTTATTTTTTTAGGATGGCAGTTTTATTTAATTATTTATTTTCCCCCCTGCTCTTCAAGATCTTTTTTTTTTTCCATTTTGCACTGAGGCTGTTATTTTATTTCTTTTTATATTTATTTTATTTTTATTTGTTCTTGTTAGTTGTACATGACAGCAGAATGCATTTTAATTCATCATACACAAAAGGAGCCCAACATTTCAGTTCTCTGGTTGTAGATGATGTAGCATCACACCATATGTGCAGTCATACATGTACCTATGGTAATGAGATCCATCTCATTCTACCATCTTTCCTGCCCTCAGGCACCTCCCTACTCTCCCTCCTCTTTGCCCAATCAAAGTTACTCCATTTTTCCCATGTTTCCCCTGTCCCTGTTATGATCAGTATCCACTTATCAAAGAGAACATTCAGCTTTGTTTGGGGGGGGGATTGGCTAACTTCGCTTAGCATGATATTCTCCAACTCCATCCATTTACCTGCAAATGCCATAATTTTATTCTCTTTTAATGCTGAGTAATATTCCATCATGTATATATACCAGTTTCTTTTCCATTCATCTGTTGAAGGGCATCTAGGTTGCTTCCACAGTTTAGCTATTGTGAGTTGAGCTGCTACAAATATTGGTGTAGCTGCATTACTATAATATGCTGATTTTAAGTCCTTTGGGTATAGACTAAGGAGTGGAATAGTTGTGTCAAATGGTGGTTCCATTCCAAGTTTTCTAAGGAATCTCCATACTGCTTTCCAGATTGGTTGCACCAATTTGCAGTCCCACCAGCAATGTACGAGTGTGCCTTTTCCCCCCACATCCTCGCCTACATTTATTGTTGTCTGTAGTCTTGATAGCTGCCATTCGAACTGGTGTGAGGTGAAATCTTAAGAGTAGTTTTGATTTGCATTTTTCTAATTACTAGAGTTGTTGAATTTTTTTTTTATATTTGTTGATTGAGTGTATATCTTCTTCTGAGAAGTATCTGTTCAGTTCCTTAGCCCGTTTATCGATTGTGTTGTTCGGTTTTTGTTTTTTGGTTTTTTTTTTTTTGGTGCTAAGTTTTTTGAGTTCTTTGTGTATCCTGGAGATTAGTGGTATATCTGATGTGTGGCAAAAATTTCCTCCCAAAATGTAACCTCTCTGTCCACCTCATTGTTTCTTTTGCTGAGAAGCTTTTTAATTTGAGTCCATCCCATTTATTAATTCTTGATTTAATTTCTTGCACTTTAGGAGTCTTGTTAAGGAAGTCAGGGCCTAATCTGACATGATGAAAATTTGGGCCTACTTTTTCCTTTATTAGGCACAGGGTCTCTGGGCTAATTCCTAGGTCCTTGATCCACTTTGAGTTGAGTTTTGTGTATGGTGAGAGATAGGGGTTTATTTTCATTTTGCTACATATGGATTTCCAGTTTTGACAGCACCATTTGTTGAAGAAGCTATCCTTTCTCTAATGTATGTTTTTGGTGCCTTTATCTAGTATGAGATAACTGTATTGATGTGGGTCTGTCTTTGTGTCTTCTATTCTGTACCATTGATCCTAAATGAGAACACTGATATAACATATCAAAAATCTCTGGGACACTATGAAGGCAGTGCTAAGAGGAAAGTTCATTGCACTGATGGTCTTGTTTATTTACCCTGGAGTTTCCCTGGATAGGAACAGAAGAAAGAGGGGAAAAAAAAAGGCATTATTATCTTTATTATGAACTCAGCAGCTCTTGGCTAATCTGTACCACAAAGCTTTTTTTCTCTCTCGAGATTATAATAAGATCGGAATTTGCAAAGCCAAACAGAAATGGTTTGGAATCCTGGTACATCCATTATCTAACTTGAGGTCTTGGGGAAATCCCCTCACCTCGGAGATCAGTTTGATGATCTGTAAAATGAAGTTAATGTTGCTTACCTCATTAAATCATTGAGGATTTAATTAGATAACACCAGAATGGAGGGAGAGATTGCATGTACTAAGGATGGGCGGGGAGGTGGGGGACCATCAAGCCCTGTCTACTGAGATTCTTCTTGGCTGTTCTGTGCAGCGTTCCTTCCTCCCAGGGATTAGAACATAACTGCTTCTGGATGAGGGTCTTATTTTGGCAGGGGGGTAAGGGGTGCTAGGAATTGAATCAGGGGCACTATACTACTGAACTACATCCATATTATTCTGATTTTTTGCTGTTGTTGTTTGTTTATTTTGATACCAAGGCTTGAACTTGGGCACTTACAAGCCCTCACTAAGTTGCTGAGGCTGGCTTTGGACTTGTGATCCTCATGTCTCAGCCTCCCAAATTGCTAGGATTACAGATATGAACCACCATACCCAGCTTTATTTATTTATTTATTTTTTGAGACAGGTTCTCTCTAAGTTGTGTAGGGCCACTCTAAGTTGTTAAAGCTAGCTTCAAACTAGTGATCCTCCTGCCTCAACCTCCCAAATTGCTGGGCTGTCAGGTGTTCACCATTGTACCTGGCTGGAATGAGGGTCTTACCATTCATTACTAGACAAGATGTGTTACAGAATTTCTTTACGGCCATCTCCAAGACAGAAAGGCAGGAAAGGTTAAAGTGATATTCTTAGGCTTTATGGCTTGCTTTAAGGAAACATACTAGCTTCTAATTCCTGCCTTGGAAAGAAATGGGGAAAAGTAAAGAAAGGCAGAAGAAGTCAGGAAGCAACTGCTTCTAAGGCCCTTCCAGTGTCCTTCGGTTCAAAGTACTCAGCACACCACAGTGCCTACAGTGGGGTATCACTGTCCCAGCATTTATATGAAATGAGTCCCAGCATCTACAAAGAAGTTTCTAGGGGATATTGGAAAACCTCAGGGATGGTGTCTACCCCAGCCTGGCAACAGTAGGGCCACCCTATCTAGGTCTGAGGCGCGTAGGAGAAGGTATTGCCAGAGGGCTACTTTTCAGGTACTGTGTGACATTTAGCCAAGGGACACAGCCAGCCTGCAGAGGTGCCAGAAGGGGCCTAGGGGATGGAAGAATTAACAACAGGATGCCATTCCGTTCCCTCCCTCCCTCCCTCCAGTCTCTGCTAGTGCCACTGGGCAAGGGCCCTGGATGTAGCCCTTATAGAGTGTCCTCTGTAGACAGAGTGGGTAGAAAAGGGTGAGTTATAGGAGAACCAAGGAGACAGAAGATAGCCAGCACAGGGAGGGCTCAAGAAATAAGAGCTACTGTGATGAGTCACTTCAAATTCGGTTTAGTGCCTTCCCAGCCTCAAACTTGAACACTGCTTAGAAACAGGAATCTTTGTTTGCCCACGAAGCGTTAGTAACTCCTCATATGGATAGTATGTGCCAATCACTGGTTGCTGAAGAGTCATCAGGTTCTGAAAAGGGCATAAAATATTGACTAGTGAGAAAGCTGAACGTGTGAATCTAATGTAAAGTTAAAGCACAGTGCGTTCAAGTCGATAGTGTTATCAATTTAAATTGCACACCACAGATGGAGATAAAACAGGGAAGGTGTTCTGTCTGTGACAGCTTGATTCATGTCTAGCTTTCCCTCTCCAATTGATTTGCAGCCAAGTGCTCCTCACTGTCCTATTGGCAGAACAATTGTGCCATGGACTAATGGCATTTACAAAAAAAAAAGACTGTAAATGGCTTTGTAATCTGAGGGCTCACCCATGGACCACATAACTGTCTCTGGTGTCTGAAATTTCCTTTGAAGTAGGTAGGGAAGGTTTTACTTGTGGGGGAAGCTCTGGATGGATAGAAGCTCTAACATACCAGTCATAAATCTGAGAGTCCTGGGGCTTTATCTGAAGGAATAAAGCACCTTTCACAGCAGCACTGGTGGAGTGTTCCAGAACCAGTACTCTTTCCCTTAGAATTAGACTCCACAATAGCCAATTGGACGTTTTCCCTGTATTCCTGCCAAGCCTTGGAGAGAAAATGACATCATGGCTGTGATCCCCAAAAATGCTCTCCCCAGGTCTGTCCCTGAGAACATGCCTAACCTGCTCTGTAAAGGTTTCAAAACATTTCAAAGCATTGCTTTTTTTCAGACTCCAATGCATACTTGATTTTTCTGGCTTCTGGTTACCTGTTAAGGCTGAAGGTGGTTAAATAATGGGGGAGAACAATCACAACACTCCACTGGGCCAAATCCTGCTGCTCAGGCCTTGAGTAGCATACTGACTTGTCCTTCAATGTCCCAACCTAAGGTTTCCAAAACTGTGCTCCACAGGGGCTCAAGAATATGCATTTTAAAGCTCCCATTGATGTGGGTATACAGTCTTTACAATATTGCTTTAGAAACAGGTTTCCTGGGATCAACCAAAAAATATATATTTAAGGATTATTTAAGCATAACAACTTCCTGCCCTGAAAGAAACTGCTTACTTCTCATAAAACATATGAACTCCAGGTGAGCCATTCACATTTATTTCTGAAATAATAAGGTTGTGTTTACATTTCTTGTAAAATGACATTTTACTACCCATTGCTCTTTAAAACCTTGGCAAGAAGCAAGTGAGGCAAAACGTTTTCACTTTGCCTACAATTCAAAATCAAGTAATGGTTGGCTTAAACTAAAGTATTAATAGAACAACCAATCTGATATGATTGTTACAAATTCAGTGACAAACTGAGCACCCTGGAAAAACTGACCCTTGTCTTTGGTTGTCACCCAGCAGCATTGGACCATCAATCAAATGAGCTCCTCTGATGTAGGGACTTTAATAAAAGCATGTACTTTAAAGAGGTGACTCTATAATGTGGGCCTTAAATCCAAAGTATGGCTCATGTTGGCTAAAAAGAGTAATTGTCTAGACTTTTATGCCAAGAGGCAGATCTGCTTTCCACAGCCCACGCTAAAATGTGTGGGTCAGAGGAGCACTCAGTGATCAAAGAATTAGTGGGAAATCTGTTCTGTGTGGGTGGGAAGGAATGGGAATCTCATCTCTGGCTTTAATCCTCATATTCCCATGGTCAGTCCTCTTAGCCTTTGTATTTTAGGATAAGAAAATGGCTAAAAACACAGATAGGGCTGGTTGGAGAAATGTTAAGGATGCAATAGAAATTCTAATCCTAACGTATTCTGTGGCCTTTGACCTTCTGGCATTGGAGGGACTGTGAAGGGGAGAAACTACAGACCTGGTGTTTGCTGGAGGCCTAACCTTGAAATTGGAAGTACTCACTTGTTCTTAAGTTTAACAGCCCTTCCTGAGGCTTGCCTAAAATAGGATGAAGTGGGAGGGGCCCCTCAGTTTATGGAATCAAGGGAAAAACTTCTAGTTTCTGGCCAGGATTTCTGACTGTTTCATCCTTATCTACTTAGTATGCCAAAAGGCTATGTGATGGACACAGATTTATCTTTCAGACTGGGCAGTGGAGTACGCCTATAATCTCAGCAACTTGGGAGGTTGAGGCAGGAGGATTGCCAGGTTGAGACCAACCTCAGCAAATTAGTGAGGCACTGTGCAATTTAGTGAGACCCTATCTCAAAACAAAAAATAAAAAGGGTTGGAGATGTGACCCCCCCCAAAAAAAAAGGAAAGAAAGAAAAAAAATTTTGCCTTTCAAACTTTCTTGAGGTAGAAGTACTCAGCCCCAGTCTTCCCCCAGGAATTAAGCTCCACCCCACACAAGCCACACCTGCCCCAGTGTTAAAGAAACACTTATTCCAGGACATTAGTTAAAAGGAGGACTCAAAGGCCTGGGGTGTGGCAGAGCACTTGTCTAGCTTACACAAGGTCCTGGGTCCCAGTCTCAGCACCACAAAAAGAAGAAAAAGTAAGGCAGACTTTATGCAGGACCATTGTCACAGGTTAGGAACACTGCCATAGGGTCTTGCCATGGTGGCAGTGGGCTCAACTCCAAGTACTGTGGGGGCAAGAGAGACTTCCTAGGTAAGGTAGGTGATGGGAGGTGTCACTGGATGGGAACATTGGGGTCCAGGGGGCATTCTAGCTAAACAGACTGAAGGGAAAGTGAGGAATGAGAGATGGGTAAGAGAGAAATGAAAGACGGAGACCAGGCAGAGACACACACACACACACACACACGAGGGATTATTTGTCAGAGCTGACAAATAAAGGCCATCTCTCTGTAAGAGAGAGAGGCAAAACAGGCTTGGGTTCTGGGACTTTTTATGGGGCAGGCTCAGGAATCAGAGCCCGGTGGGTCTTAATGTGGAAGGTTAAGGGTTGGGTTGGTATGAGGGAGTGGTGAGCCTTTCTCAGAAAGGCCCTTCCTTGGGCGGGAAAGAGAAACTTTTTCCTTAAAACGGCAGTTGTCACTTAAGATGGCCGTCCAGATGCTAAGCAAGGACCTTATACTGACCTTGCTGAAGACAGGCCAGAGTGATCAGACATCCCCTGGGACATGTGCAGGATGAAGCCCCTAATCATATATGGAGGGTGATCAGATATTGAGGAAAGGGCATGGGTTGGCAGGGTTCCTTTGCAAAAATGATATTTTATAAGGAAGCACACAGATGAACTGAGGAGGAGTTTCAGAAGCCAGACTGAAGTTTGGCTAAGCTAAGAATCTTTGTCACAGTGCCTTTGTGGAGAGGGGTGACAGCATCACAGCTCTGGGGGTAAGGGTGGGAGATTAGAAAATCTTATAAAGCTAGGGCAATTGTGCATCCCAATAATCCCAGCAACTGGGAAGGTGAAGCAGGAGGATTGCAAGTTCAAGGCCAGCCTGGGCAACTTAGTGAGATCCTGTTGCAAAGTAAAAAGAGCAAAGAGGGCTGAGGATATAGCTCAGTGGTAGAGCACTTGCCTAGCATGCACAAAGACCTGCTGAATTCCATCCCCAGCACCACAAACAAGTAAACCTCATGACCTTGGACCCAAAGGTCTGAACCCTGAAGGACCTTGGAGTCCTTGCCTATGGCTGCTCATGCTGCTTCCTGATGCAGAAATTCACCTTTCTTCCTCCACAGCTTCAGCATTTTAGGGAAATGCCAAGGATAGGTGAGGTGGCCGGGAGGCTCCCCTGCCCCACCCCTTCCCTCAGGATGTTTTCTCTTTGCCCAGAATTGGCAGTGAACCCACAGGCTGACCTCATTCCCTGCTTTAGAGCCAGTTGTTGATGTAGGCATGTTTGTACTGCCCCGTGTGAGCCCACCACCATGTGTAAAGGAATCATGCCGAAGAAATCACAAAGCCCTGGATCCAGGAGTCCACCCTGGAGACCACTGGCCAATGTAACAGCTGCTAGCTTGTACAAACAGGCAAATGAGGCAGTGACTAAGTGAGCAGGGCCTTGACCTCCTGTCACCCTGAAGGAGAATTTCTTCTGGTTTCTGGTATGCGCTAGTGTGGGCGCCTACCTATAAATTGGATATAAAGGAGACTGGTTAGCCAATATAAATCCATCTAGAGTCCTGGGATCCAGCTGGTAGAAGACAAAACATGACACAGAAGAGAAAAAAATGAGAAGAGGTCAAAGATGGAGGCAAAAGGAGCATCGAGAAGAAGGCTAGAAGTATGTGGGAGGGATAATAAGTTTTCTGATTTATTAATGACATTTTATTCATTACTTGGTGTCATGAAAATAAGGTGTTTATCAGACACCATCAGGAGTTTAAAGTTGACCAGCTTTATAAAATGAATCGTTCTGTGACCCTATTCCCTAAGTGGAGAACTGAATGGCTCTCTGTGCTGACAGCATGCTGAAGGTTTAATAGTTTTTCAGGATAAAACACAGACCACATGTAAAGAAGTAATTATTTATCCTGTGACTGAGAAGACAAATCAACAGAACCTATAAACATGCTATTTATTTCCTAAATAAATGCCATTCAAATTTTGAATGCTATAGAATCTTTACTTTTTTCTCTATCGGCTTTCCATATGTTATCTAAGAAGTTAGGAGTCTCAGCAGGTGAGATTGCTAAGAAGAAAACTCTGGAGAGCTCTGAAGGAATGAGATGAGGTTTTTCACCATGAGGCTATCTAGCTTCATCCTGATTCACTCATTTGTCTCCATATAAATCTCCTAATTTTCAGAAATAAAACCCATCCTAAAGGAGAAGAATTTTTCAATGGGGAAATTAAAAAGATTTTCATACAAGCTTGAAAGTAATCTAGAAAAGAAATAGTAAAGATACTTTAAACAAAAGCTATGCTATTAAAGTCCACTTATTAGGTGGTTGCTTTGAAGAGGCCAACATTTATTTGGGGTTTTATATTTTTGTGCATTTGTTTACAATGAGAAAAAGAAAAAAAGAATTCTCATCACATTATGGACACATCTGATCCATACCAAATAATCCCCTTCCTCAAGATGCCTCCTAGACTAACATAGAAGGCAATTCCCACCCTGCTCCCCTACTTGTTTTGGGACCAGCCCCAAGGAGGGCACTTCTCAGGAACTGACTCATGTAACCATCTCCTCAAAGTATCTCTGCTTACCTGACCAGAACCCTGGATGGTCTCACTTTGTTCACTTCAGTATACCCAGGGCCTGGAAATATCTCAGAATCATGACATGTCAGATAAAAAGATTTTGTGCTACTTCCAGATATCAGGAGGTAAAGTTGGAATACTGGAATTTTGGTATTTATAATATGTTCCAATGGCTTATGAGAACAACAGCAGGTTCTCATAGTATGTATGTGAAGTGAGAAATACAAGAGAAAATCCAACATGAGCCCAGCTTTTGTACCATTGCACAAATTACTAGATTGTTGCTTTTACACCTATCTGAGGAAATGGAAGTTTGGCTGGGTCTCAGGAAACTCTAATGCTTTTGGGGTGGGTAACTGAGGAGAGAGAAGATGAGAGAGTGACAAGGCAGGAAGTTGATGGCAACATGAAACAAAGGAGGGTAGATTAGAGAGAGAGGTAGCTGTGGCAGACACAGTCTGTCATCCATTCTTTTCATTTCCCTCATAATAGCTCAGATTTCATTCAGGGTGGCAGTGTGCCCACCTTAAAACTTCCAGTTTCCCTGTGCCTAGGGATGACCACATGACACAGTTCAGCCAATCCACTATGATAGAGTCACTGGGTGGGGCTTCTGGGAAAGCTTAAAGAGGAAGTAGATGACATGGACCATTTTGATTTTGCCCTTTATCCTTCTCCCTTCTTCCTGGACACAGAGCTGGTACATGGTGGGTGGGGAGGAACCATCTTGCTATCTTTCACCACAGGATGAAAGTGTAACAAAACAGAAATATAGAAAGAGCTTGGAAGTCAATTATATTATGGAGCAGCCATGTCAGTCTTAGATGGTGTGATGGCTTGAATATGGTGTTTTTCCCTCTGAAACCCATGTTGAAATTTGGTCTCCAATGTAACAGCGTTGAGAGGTGGTAGGAATTTTAAGAGGTGATTGAGTCATTAAGAGGGATTAATGCCTTTCTTACAGGACTGGATTAGTTACCATGAGAGTGGGTTGTAAAACATAGACCATATTTAATATTTTTTGTCTCTTCAGCACGCATCCATTCATGCTTCCACTTTTGCAACATGTTATGACATGGCAAAAGGCCCTCACCAGATGCCTGGTTTTTGACAACTAGCCTCCAGAATCATGAAATTTTTTCCCTTTATAATCACACAGCTTCAGGTATTCTGTTTTAGTAACTTAAAAGGGACTGGGACAAATGGCTTACCCAGCAATTTCCTGTTTTAGGCGAAGAGTACACCTCTATTTAGTTGAGCCATCCCACTCAGTCTTCAGTTCCTCAAGGTTAGCAGAATGCAATTCCAACTTAAGCTGCACTGTAATAGAATGGACTCTGGGCAGAGACCTGAGTCCTATTCCTGGTTCTGATCCTTATTTATTAGTATGTGATCTTAGGCAAATCGCTCAGGACCCTTAACCTCATTTTTTCATATGTGAAATTGGGATCAAGTACTTATCTTGACCATCTCACACACTATGTTGAAGATTAAAAAAAAATTGAGAGCATTAAAAGTTTTATATGTAATATAAAATCTTATGAGTACCCTTATTAAGAAAACACAGAACAGAAGGTATTAATTCAGCAAGGCCAAGTTTCAGAGGAAATATTAAGTAACAGCAGTATTTGGAATTCAATGTTAAGAAGAGGAAAATGCAAGGGATTCCCACAAGGAAATATGCTTAGAAGCTAGGGCCAGAATTCCATTTAGTTTTATTTCCTACATTCTAAATATGTACCTGTCACAAACTAGTTGTGAATCGTTTTTTATTTTGTTTGAAAGCAGAGGCAGATGCTTGCTACTATCAAAAGTAGGATGAGATGCAGCATTTACCTGATGGAAATGAAGTGCCCTGGCAGGAGATCTAGGGAGGCAGAGACAGAAGGGGCTATATAGGACTGGATCTGAGGCAGGAAGGAAACCTGCAGGCTCTTGAGAAGGATAGTGTGGAAATGAAAATGGTGTTCTAGAAATACAATCTGGCAAGGAAGCAACTGGAAGTAGACAACGGAGAGAAAGATCAGAAGGAGAATACCATAGTGGACATTTGCACCTGGATTCATAGTTTCCAAACTATAAGGTGAAAGGCAAATCATCTTTTGTTGGGACAAACTGCAGCTTGGTTTTGATAAGACCTAGAGAAAGTCACAATCATGCTCTGTTCTTCTGGACCTGTTCTTGGGTCTCCATTTGAGGAACAGAGTTTTCTTCTTCATCCTGAGAGCCAGGATCCATACTAGACTCCAGTTTTATAGAATAGATTCATGTACCCAGTCCCTGGGTTGATAATCAGTCAAGCACTGCAGTCTCTGTTGGCCAGAAACCTCGCCTCTGGTCCCAGCCCAGTGGCAGGTGTCCTGCTGGCATGGCTCATGTCCTGGAGGCACCTGACCTTCTGTTTATTTTTTTTATTTTTATTTTTTCCTTTTTTAAATTTATTTCTTACATACATGACAATAGTGGAGTGCATTACATTCATAATTATCCATTCACAGCACAATTTTTCATAACTCTGTATATAAAGTATGTTCACGCCAAATTATGCCATTATACAATGAGCTCTCTCTTTTTTTTGCATTACAATTCTTTTTAAAATTTTTTTTTAAAGAGAGAGAGAGAGAATTTTTAATATTTATTTTTCAGTTTTCGGTGGACACAACATTTTTATTTTATTTTAATGTGGTTCTGAGGACCGAACTTCGCACCCCGCACATGCCAGGCAAGCACATTACCGCTTGAGCCACATCCCCAGCCCATTACAATTCTTAATACACCTTTATACCACAACTTATCATATCTCTGTTTGTATATAAGGTATGTTGACAACAAATTCACATCTTTAAACATGTATTTTGTATAATGATGACTGTCTCCTTCCACCATCCTTGCTATTCCCCTTCTCCCTCCCTTTCCCTCCCACCCCTATTCCNTCCACTGTATAACCCTGATACACTGACCTTCTGTTTAAATCTAAGAATTTCCAGGAGTCTCCGCTGTTGGGGTCTGCCTGCCCCTTGGGAACTGGAGCCCCAGCTGCTGTGTTCATCATCTGTGTAAGGACGTGATATTTAGAAATACTAAGTAGCCTGGAGGGGGATCCACAGAGAAGAATGGGTTCTGGTCCCAATTTTCATCTGTACGGTTGTCATAGGAAAGCTGGCAGGTGTTGGTTTCCCTGCCATCAGGAGCAGGTTCCTACAGTGTGTAAATGGTGGAAAAAGGAAATGGGATCCAGAAAGTCCTCCTGCTACATCAAGGTATAGAGAAGGGCAAAGAGAGCTAATGGACCAGAGGGCACTTGGTGTTGGGACAAGGAGGATGTCATATACATGAATGTTACTGTTGCGGCTGAGATAGAGCCAACATTAGCAATGTATCCCTGCCATTTCCAGTGACAGATGTAACCAAGAGATGAACCCAGTGGGATGAGAAAGTGAGGCCTACGAGAATCAAATGATAGAATGGAGAGCAAACCACTCCTATGAAACTCTCCTTCTGTTCATCTCCTGCCTAGAGTGAAGGGAGAGGGAAGTTTGAAAGCCTGTGTGTTTGCTGCAACGAAATTAAATTAACCTCCCTTTGCAGTGGTGCTCGCCTGAAATCCCAGTGACTCAAGGCTGACATAAAAGGATCACAAATTCAAGACCACCTTTGGCAACTTAATAAGATCCTGTCTTAAAATAAAAAATAAAAAAGGGCTGGGGATGTAGCTCGGTGGTATAGTGTCCCTGGGTTCAATCCCCAGGATTCCCGCCCCACCCCCGCAAAAAAAAAAAAGAACTAAGTTAAACTGATAGAGACTGTTTAAATCCATAATAACTATGTTTGTTAACTCTTTTCCTACCTCTAAGAAGAAATAGCATTCTTGGGATATTTGAGATCAGTTACAGAAAACAAAGTCAGCTGGGCACAGTGGTGCACACCTATCATCCCCAGTGACTTGGAAGGCTGAGGCTGGAAGATAACAATTTTAAAGCCATCCTCAGCAACTTGGCAATGCTCTAAGCAACTTAGCGAGATCCTGTCTCAAAAATTAAAAAATAAAAATTACTGGGATGTTGCTCAGTGGTTAAGTACCACTGGGTTCAATCCCTGATACCAAGAAAATAAAGTTACATACAACTATCCTTCCATATCTACAGGTTCCACGTCCATGGATTCAACCAATTGTTAGTTGAAAATATTTGAAAAACATTGCCTCTATACTGATATACTGAATGTAGTCATTAATTATTCCCTAAAACATGACAACTAGTATGACAACTATTTACATAGCATTTTCATTGCATTGAGTATTACAAGAAATGAGTTAGAGTATGCAGGAGGATATGTATCAGTTCTAGGCAGATAGTATGTCATTTTATATAAGGAACTTGCACATCCACAGTTTTTCCTGTCCATGGAGGTCCTGGAACCCATCCACCTCAGATACTGAGAGACAACTGCATCTGTATCTGTATCTGTCTTCCACATTGTGTTTAGATGCCTGCACCCCTGGCTTGAGAAGGATTAATGTCATTGAGCATAGGGAAGACAGAGGAGTTGGAACTAGATACTCCTACTGATCTGGGGCAGGTGCTAGAGATACGTGAAGGTAGGGGGAAGAAAAGCTGGTTATGCAGGTAAAACACAATGAGCAGAGCAAGCAACAGGTGGTAGGTAGGCCTAAAGGTGTAGAAGGTTGGTTCTGTAACAGGTAGGTGGGTGGAGCACAGTCCGGCTCCTTAGCTCCAGAGATGTCAGCAGATGGCTGGGGCGGGGAGGCCGGCCCCACCCAGAGAGCTCAGACACCAGGCAGACAGTAGTGCCAGGGCCACATGAAGGAAAATGGCAAGAGAGTGCAGAGTTAGGATTCAAAGGGGTAGGGAAACAGGACAAATGATCAAGTCAGGGACATAGGTATGGGAACTACCCTCCAGGATGTGACCTGCTGGAGAAGGGATAGCCCAACATGGAGCCATCAGACAGATAGCATAATGAGTGGGTGCTTCACCAGAGTTTCTTCACACTTCTGGCCTAACAGAGGGCTGGCCTTAGCACCTGACACAAGTCTGTTTTCACACACCTTCTAGGCTCACGTGGTATATGTGGCCTGACTGGGTAGGAAGAGTTTTCGGATTGTCAGTTAAAGGACTGCAGTAGAATGGTGCCCTACCAGGCAAAAACAGCCAAGAGGACATCAAAAATTGTGTCATTCATTGTAAGTTGAAGCCCAGTGAACTTCCCTCCCCAGCTTGAGGACCTCAATGTTATTGAAGGGGTGAGTGCAATGGTACCCCCTTATCCATAGCTGGCTGCATAGCAGTAGAACTGATGCCCAGAACAGCCCGTCTCTAGTTGGCAGTTTAGGCCAGGACTGGATCAGTAAAGCACCCTCCCCCTACTCTGGGAAATGCTTTTCAAGAGAAAGGAAAATTAGTCATTTTTAGGAGGAGAGGGACAAAGGATCATCCATAGTGAATTTGAACACGCCATCTTGATAGACCAGAGGTCCTGACTCAATTAATGACCACCAACCTCTAAGAGCAGATAATGAAACACTATCCACCAGCCACCCACCATGTGTATGCATTTCAGAGGTGCCCGGAATTCTCTGTGTAGGGTCTTTGTTAGACTGAGGGAAGGCATGTTCAGTCAGACAGAGGGTCTGAAATTTTTAGCCTCCTGTTCTCATTAGTGATATAACAAGAGGGGCCAGGGAAGTTGCTCAAATGATCCCCCAAAGGTGATGAGAAATAAGATTTAATATTATATTTTGAGCTGGAAAGCCTTTGCAATCTGCAGGAAACTGAGCTCAGTGAGTTGGAGTCAGAAAACCTGGATGTAGTCAACTGTAGGAGGCCATGGATCATGGGGTCAGTTCTAGGACTTGGTTGCTCAAAGACCTGGGGAAGGTCATCAAATTGCTCTAGTCTCAATTTTCCCACCCTCAAAAGGGGGCTACTATCACATTTACTAAGTCCTTGTAAGGTTCCCTGAGATGACACAGATGAAAGTGTCATCTCAGGGAACCTTACAAGGACTTAGTGAATGTGACAGAAAGTATTAACAGTCTTGGTAAAATGTAGCATTCTGTGGGAAGTACAAATTCTATCATCTGGGTTGCCTGCTAGCTTCTGCCTGTGGGGACAAAACTTGGTCATGGGCTGCAAGTGTGACTCAGTTGTAGAGCGTTCTCCTACCATGTGCAAGGCCCTGGGTTCAATCTCTAGTACTGCAAAAAACAAATGGAAAAACAAACAACAACAACAACAAAAATTGGTCTTTTTGAGCCTGGTGACCTTTCCCTCAGCTCCCAGTTTGATCCTTGTAAAGAAAGAAAAGACAATTTTGTTTTTCCAAGTTGTAAACCACTGTTCTAGTCATTAGTAGTGCCAGTGTTTCTCCCTGAGCCTATAAAAGAGGAAGCTTCCATTCAGTGGCACCATAGCCTCTGGAAGACTTGACTTATTGATATGGACTGAATGCCGGCCCCCCTCAAGACTTCATATGTTGAAGCCCTAATTCCCAGAACCTCAGGATGTGATTTTATTTGAAAAGAGAATCATTGTGTATATAATTAGTTAAGATGAAATCATTAGAGTAGGCCCTGATCCAATATGATTGGTGTTCCATTAAAAAGGGGGAAATTGGGACACAGAGACAAACGCTCATAGATGGAAGACATGTAGAAAGACATGGAGAAGATGGTCTTCCATGAACCAAAGAAAAATGTGGAACAGGTCTCCCACACAGTCCTCAGGAACCAACCCTGCCTTCATCCTGGACTTCCAGCCTCCAGAAATTAGAGGAAATGTTTTTGTTGTTTCAAACCCAGTGTGTGATACTTTGTTAAGTCATCCCAAATAAATACACTCATTAAAAAAAAAAAAAGTTTCCTGATTTGCAATAATTAGTTATGGGGCAACACAGCAATTTTAAACATACAAGCCTGTATGTCCTATAAAATCATAATTGTTCAAGATTGAAATAATCTATTAGGACTTCAATTCCTTTTTACAGAAAACCAACATGAAAAGTTTGAAAATTGGATAACATGCTCTACTTTCACACTAATGGCATTTTAGATAGAGTTCATTTTTTTTTTCCAGTTATGAGCTTTCTACTAATCCTTGAACTTACTCCTGGATAAAGGGAACTATAATGAAATCTGATGGTATGTGCCGAGAGCAAATACGCACAAGCTTAGGATCCTTTGGAGTGATTGGTTCGCCTGGCCTGTGTCAGATATGTTAGTCTCACAAAAGTTTGCAAATCTTCCATGACATGAAAGAATATATAAGGGATAGGATACTTCTTGTTAGATCAATCTTTTGATCTCAGGAAACAAAGCGCTCACTTTTCTGAGTCAAAGTAAGAAGTTCTTGGTTTCTTTTAAACAGCACTCAGCTTCAAAAGTGGCTCAAGAGAGCATTAAACTTAGTTGGGCTGGTGTGTGGGAGACAAACTTTTCTAAGCAGATTATTAACAGGATATTATTCTTCTGAGTTTCTGGAGAGTTTTTCATTGCCAGGCCACAAAATTTCTTATTTTAAAACAAATAATAATGGATGGAAATAACTAAGAAACTCTCAGAAAAAGTCTTAGAGAAATTCTGATTCTGGACTTCCCAAAGCTGTTGATAGACTTGGCTTTGGGGACAACATGTCCACCAATGCTGAGGACTCTCTGGACTCATTGGTCCTGGACAAATGGACCCTTGCACAAGGCTGGCCACATAGTAGCCTCACAGGAATGCTAAATGGGTTTGAGTGTAACAAATTTGTGTATAAATGGAAATTTGATTGAATACGTTCAATATTTTTATTAGTAAGGTGGTCATCTGGCTCAGAAACAGGTGTGAACGTCTGGTAATTCCAATGTGAACTTGGCAAAATTATTTCACCACCTTGGGCTTGTTTGCTCTTCCATAAGTTGATTTCCAAGTCTCTTCCAACTTTGAATAGGTTGATGGAAATACTTTCCTAATGTCAAAGTCAGGTGACAGGTCACTGAACTAGAAATGAGAAGATGTGGGCCTCAGCCCTGGAGTTTGCCAGAGGTTAGTTCAAGGGTTGAGTTCAAGTTTTTAGTGTTTCTGAGCCTCCATTCCCTCTTCTATAAAACTGGGAAAATTAAACTTGCAATGTTAGCTTTCTGTCATGTGACAAAACACCTGAGATAAACAAATTATAAGAACAAAAAGTTTGTTTGAGCTCATAATTCTGGAGAGTCCCAACCATAATTGGGTGGCCACGGCTCTGGGCGAGACAGCACATCACAGTGTGAATGCATGGTGGAGGAAACTACCTACCTGGGAAGCAGAGAGGAAGATACCAGCATCTCAATATGCCCTTCAAGAGCGTCCTGATGGCCTAAGCCTCCCACTAGGCCCCACCTCTTAAAGGTGCCACTACTCTTCAATATCACCACCTTGGGGACCAAGCCTTCAACACATGGTCCTTAGGGGTACATGCAAGATCCAAACTATAATACTTGCCTTGGGGATTCTGTGGGAAATGTATTACATAACAGAAAAGATATCTTTTATCATAAAGTTGCATAATGCAGCCGGCATGGTGGTGCCCACCTGTAATCCCAGTGGCTCAGCAGGCTGAGGCAGGAGGATCACAAGTTGGAAAGCCAGCCTCAATAATTTAGCAAGGCCCTAAGCTACTTAGTGAGACCCTGTCTAAAACTAAAATATAAAAAAGGACTGAAGATATGGTCAGTGTTAAGTGCCCCTGGACTCAATCCCTGTATAAATACATAAATAAATAAATAGATGGTTGCAGGGTGGGGGTTGTGGCTCAGTGGTAGAACACTCACCTAGCACATTTGAGGCTCTGGGTTCGATCCTCAGCACCACATAAAAATAAATAAATAAAATAAAGGTATTGTGTCCAACTACATCTAAGAAATAAATATTTAAAAAATAAAATAGTTGCAGAATACAGCATTTATACATAATATACATAATTTGTAATCACCATGGGGGGGTGGGATTTTGGGAAGAAGGCCTTTGTTTTGTGCTTTTTTTAAATGAAACGATCAGTCAGATGTGGCCATAAAAGGAGACAAAGGAGAATCTTAGGAAAACTGTTTTTCTAGAAACAGAGTTTTTAGAGATGTGTGGCATGGCAGGCAACACAGGACCTCACAGAAATGACACCCTGGTGGTCAGATGGCAGAAGTCAGGAGCAAAGGGAAGGTTCAGGCCATGTCCTTACTGAGGTTTCCAAGAAAAGGCAGGCAGGGCAAGGTGAATGGTTTAGATCAGTCTGTTTGAATAGTTTCAGCAGGTTCCAAACTACAAGGGTGGCCCCTGGTTACCAGACACCTGGTGCTGGGACGACAAAGACAGAGGAATATTGTCACCTGGGGTACTGGGCCAGATAGAAGAGATATGGCTCTATGTTGTTTGGATATCACATCAAAGACATGTGCCTGGAGCTGGTCCCTTTGATATCTTTGAGAATTTACTAGTCCAGAGAAGGAGAGTCTCTCCCCAGCCAGAAAGATGTGGGTTTTTTTTACATTTTTTAGTTTTTTTATGTGTTCTTTTCAGATATACGTGACAGTAGAGTGCATTTTGACATATTGTATATATATACAGAGTAGAATTTGTTCTAATTAGGATCCCATCCTTGCAGTTGTACATGATATGGAATTTCACTGGTGGAGTATTCATATATGAACATAGAAAAGTTATGTCTGATTCACTCTACTGTCTTTCCTATTTCCATTCTCCCTCCCTTCATTCCCTTTTGTCTAATCTAGTGAACTTCTATTCCCTACCCCCAGTTATTGTGTGTTAACATCCACATATCAGAGAAAACATTCAGCCTTTGGTTTTTTGGAATTGGCTTATTTCATTTACATGATAGTCTCCAGTTTCATCCATTTACTGGCAAATGCCACAATTTCATTCTTTTTTCTGATTCAGTAATATTCCATTGTGTATATATACCATATATTCTTTATCCTTTCATCTACTGAAGGGCACCTAGGATGGTTCCATAGCTTAGTTATTGTGAATTGAGCTGCATCACTTAGAATGCTGATTTTAATTCCTTTGGATATATACTCAGGAGTGGGATAAATGGGTCAAATGGTGGTTACATTCCAAGTTTTCTGAGGAATCTCCAAACTGCTTTCCATAGTGGCTGCACCAATTTGCAGTCCCACCAGCAATGTATGAGTGTACCTTTTTTCCCACATTCTCACCAACATTTAATTTTACTTCTGTTCTTGATAATTGACATTTTGACTGGAATGAGATGGAATATCAGTGCAGTTTCAAATTGCATTTCTCTAATTGCTAGAGATGTTGAACATTTTTTCATATATTTGTTGCCCATTCATGTTTCTTCTTCTGTGAAGTGCCTGTTTCAGTTCCTTTGCCCATTTATTGATTGGGTTATTTGTTTTGTTGGTGTTACGTTTTTTTGTATATCCTGGAGACTGCTCTATCTAAGGTGAGGTGCAAAGATTTTCTCCCATTCTATAGGCTCTCTCTTCATGTTCTTGACTGGTTTCTTTGCTGTGAAGAAGCTTTTCAGTTTGATACCATCCTATTTATTGATTCTTGATTTTACTTCTTGTGCTTTAAGAGTCTTGTTGAGGAAATCAGTTCCTAAGCCAATGTGATGGAGAGTTGGGCCTACATCAGAAAGATGTTTGTTAATATGCTTCATTATATACAGAAAAAATTATAATGATTTACATTACAAACGTCTTTAAATTCAGCTTAAGTATTATCAAGAAGTGGTATCAAGAAATAACCTTAAGTATTATCAAGAAGATAACACGTCTGTGCTCATTAGAGGTCAGGTCAATAGATCAGGAGAGTCAGAGAGTAGGTAACTAACTAAACAGCTCTGTTTTGTAACCCCTGACACTCAGGTCTTTGTCTATTAGTTGTTCCTGGATGTTCTTGAAATTTTACTCATTTTCATTTGAATCTCATCAATTTCAAGTTGCCTCCAGATATTCACAAAAGTACTACTGCATACACACTACCTAATTGTTTCTCAGGAGACTGGAACCAATCTGCACTTTCTTCACTGAGGCTTTAGTGTGTCCATTTTTCTACCAATGGACTGACACTGACTATTGACATGTCAAGTTTCTGCTACTTTACTATAGTGAAGAACAAACAGGTTGGTGGGTTAGTGTACATATTTTTAATAATCAGCAAAGGTGAATATATATATCCTATGGTTGCTTGATAATTTTTTGGTAGTTTTTATATCTTTTATTTATTGGGGCATTATTGAATTTTAGCATCTTATTTAATATCATACTTGCATTATTTCCTATGATTGCTATAAAATATTCACAAACTAGGTGACTTAAAAAGCAACATGCCTTTATTCTTCCACAGTTTTGGAGACTAAAACTCTGAAATCAAAGTGTCAGAAGATCCAGGCTCTCTGCAGGCTCTGGGGAGCATCCTTTCTTGTCTCTTCCAGCCTCTCCTCATTGCCAGGAGTCCTTGTCCCTTGGCTTATGTGACTCTCATATGGTCTTCTCCCAGTGTCAATGTCCAAAACTTTCTCTTCTTATAATGACACCAATCAGATTTGGGTCCACCCTGATCTCATTGTAACTTTGTCTACATCTTGCAAAGACTCTATTTCTAAATAAGTTCCCATTCACAGAAGTTAGGACTTCATCTAAACTCTGGGGCTACTATGCTGCCCACAACAGTAATTATTTTTAAAAAATGAGGAGTTTCTTCTAAAGAAAAGGAACAAATCACTGCAGGTGACTGACATAATCTCAGAGGAAAATCCAGGTTGGATTATCATCACGTGTCACATAAAGGCACTGCAGAAAGCTTTACTCTCCAAATTTTAAGCCACTTGAAATTTTATTTATTTATTTATTATTTTTAAATTTTTTGTACTGAGGATTAAAACCAGGGCTATTTAACCATTGAGACATGCTCCCAGCCCTTTATTTATTTATTTTTTTAAAATTTTGAAATAGGGTCTCACTAAGTTGCTTAGGGCCTTGCTAAATTGCTGAGGCTGGCTTTGAACTTGCAATCCTCTTGTCTCAGCCTCCTAAACCGCTGGGGTTATAGGCATGAGCCACCATGCCCAGCTAGAATTTTAAAACATAAATTAGTTAAGATTTCAGAATACTAGTTAGTGACCACAGAAGCTACAGAAATAACTTCTGTAGTCTGAAAGGATAGGAAGTGTGTTCTCTATTGAACCAATGCTCCAAGATTCCCCCTGGTTCTGACACTGAGTAACTATGTGACGTGGAAAGCTTGCCTCATGCACATACTTGTTGTTCCAAAATTTGTGACACACAGCGTACAGCCACCTCTAGGTCCTTCTAGTTCTAATCACTAATGACCACTCAAAGCCATAATAAGTAAAATCCATTTGCTCTGGTTTTCACATGTATTTTCATAGGGGTAAGCAGTTCTTCAACTCTGTGTTTAGTAAATACGAGCCTGGTAGTGGAAGTTAAAGTTAATTTGTTTCAGCCATTGCTATCCTTGAATTCCCCTTGAGCTTAGAGAAGGAAGGTCAGGAGCTCTGATAGATGCTGGAGGCTCAGCCATCAATTCACAGTCTGTTTTCCCTACAGGAAGAGGATATTTTCAAAATATAAAAGGCTCATTGATGTAAGAGTGGAGAAAGTGATTCAGCTATAGAATTTTTGTCTTTGAAGCCCTTTATAAACACGAGTTTGAGGGATCTGGGTTGAGATGCTGGCAAATCTCAACCCAAATCACAGGGTCAGATGGAGAAGCACAGCTCTTTGGATCGAGAGCCCATCTCTCCCTACAGAGGCCAAACATTCTTGTTCAAAAGTTTGGTGTTATGGAACTTCCGTTCCTATGTCTGTCCTGAAACAACTGTCGATAGTTCATTGAATGCACAGACTCCAGTGAAGCTAGGTATCATTTGTACAACTCTGCAATTCATTGAAGTGAAAAAGCCAAGAATGGTAGAATAATGAAGTGTACCCCTGAATTGGGGATGATTTTCTAACCTCCTTTGTAACAAACACTGGGATTCATAAACAAATGTCTGCCACGTTTTATTTTATTTCATATTTTGGTAATGGAAATTGAATCCAGGGATGCTTAACCATTAAGCCATATTCCCAGCCATTTTTATTTTTCATTTTGAGACAAGGTCTCACTAAGTTGCTTAGGGCTTTGCTAAATCGTTGAGGCTGGCTTTGAACGTGTGATTCTGCTTCCTCCGCCTCCCAAGTTGCTGGGATTATAGGTATGCTCCTACAGCTGGTGGGATTCATTTCTTTAATGAACATCTACCACATTTAAAACATCAAAATTACCTGTATCATATAATCTTGAAGGAGAGTAATTTTAAAAATTATTAGGTGCTCTGAGGAATTCCAATGAAGGTCACTTTTGGGGCCACTATAATTGCTTTTATATCTTCTGCTTTTCCTCCTGTCTTGCACGTTCTAGCGACACTCAACTTCTTGAACATGTTGTTAAACTTCCCAAGTCCACCCTCTCTTCTGTACCTCACAGACTCCTACTTATTCCTCAAACTCTTCCCTGACTTCTCCAACTGGGCTAATCCTTCTCTCTCCTACATTCCAAAAAATACCTCTTATGTTCCTCTATATATTATAGAGTTTAGCAATACAACACAGTTACTTAGGACAGTCAATTGGAATGTGAATATAGTCATCTTTAGGTATCTGCAGGGAGCTGGTTCCAGGACCGCATAGTATTTGCATAGAACACATGTACATCATCCCTTATACTTTAAATCATCTCTAGATATCATATAATACCTAGCACAATGCAAATGCTTTTTTAGACAGTTCTTATACCAAGGGGAAAAAAAAGGTCTGTACATGTTAAATAAATACAGACACACTCATCACCGGCCTAACTACATAGTAGCATAATGAGATGTGAGGTGAATGATACTCAAACAACTAGTGCTGAAGGGAGGCCAAGGATTCTTGATGGCAGAGGCCACAATAGTGTAAGACTAGACAGTGTCCCCAGTGAAGGTGCATTCATGAGGATTCAGTGCAGTACTCTGCACTCAGTGGTAAACTAGAGTTTTGTCTTGAGGAACTTTCTGGAATTTTCTTTTCTGAATATTTTCAATCCTAGGCTGGTTGAATCGAAGAATGCAAAACCCAAGTGCACAGAGGGCTGACTTTCCCTCCTGAGGGAAGGGTCTAAGTCGTGTTTCTCCCTGCAGCCCTTGTGCCTGATAATGCAGGAGATAGTTCACAAATAGTTTGTTCAGTAAATAACATGACACCATACAAGGTATGGCTTTTTATATCAATAGCTATGAAGCCTCCAATGGTTCAGAAAAGGAGATCCAGAGATAGCATTAAGTGAACATATTTTTTCCTAATTCATGCATCACTGCAAGGATAATAATGTACTGTTTCAGAGCAGACTAACCATCATTTTAGGCAAGGCTGGTATTTTCTTTTTCTTCAAAAATGCCATTTAAATTGGGCCAGTAAATGGAATGTCAGGTCTTCACATAACTATTTACCCTCAGTAGGGCATGTCAGATGAACCATGTAGAAATAAAACCTAAAGAACAGTGTTTCCAAGAATGAGTTAAACAGGACTGAGAGAGGCTGCTGTGCACATTCTAGATTGGGTGATTACGAATTGTAGACCAGGCAGGGCTCCACTCCCACCCCCTGCTTTATCACTTTTTACAATAAACAATCCAGTAGGCTTTTGCCAATTGAAACTTACAGTCCCACGGCAAGAACAGTCTTGTTAATCACTTGTAGGGAGAATTTTCTCAGTTTATATATTTTTTTTAAAATAATTTTAGACTTACAAAAATATTGTAAAATAGGACAGGGAATTCCCGTATATACTTCTCCCAGCTGCCCCTAATATTAACATCTGACATAACCACAGTAAAATGATCAAAAACAGAATATCAACATTAATATGATTCTATTTACTAATTTACCAGCCTTATTTAAAATTCACCAATTACCTAAGGTTCTTTTTCTGGTTCAAGATATAATTCAGAATCCTATTTTGCATTTAGTTGTCAAACTAAATTGCTTGCTCCAAAATGTAGTTTTGTTTTTCTCAATCTTGATGCTTTCAAATAGCGCCAGCTAGTTACTTCCTCAGTTTCTGTTTATCTGGTGCTTTCCCACGTTATATTGAAGTTATGAGGAATAACACAGAAGAGAGTGCACCCTTCTCTGTTTATAACATTTTTTATGCTAGCTTTTTGTGTATTAGAACTTGCCCTTTAAGATGTAATTGCTTTCTTTCTCCTCCACTTCCTCCTCTTTCTTCTCTTCTTATTTCATATTGTCTACATTTCTCAGAACTTTGGCAGATCACTTCTGTGGTTTGAATGCGGTTTGAGTGTGCCCCCAAAGGCTCACGTGTTAGAAACTTGGTCCCCATTGTGGTGATGTTGAAAGGAGATGGAACTTTGAGAGATGTAATCTGATGGAAGATGGCAAGGTCATTGATTAGGCCATTGACGTTTGGCCATTGGGACATTTGCTGCCCTTGGAAGGGATTAATGTAGCTCTCTTGGGATCCCTGTTAGTTCCCATGAGAATGAGTTACAAAAAGAGCAAGCCAGAGCCAGGTGTGGTGGCACATGCCTATAATCCCAGTGGCTCAGGAGGCTGAGGCAGGAGGATGGCAAGTTCAAAGCCAGCTTCAGCAACTTAGTGAGGCTCTAAGCAACTCAGCAAGAACCTGTTTCAAAATTAAAAATGCCTGGGGATGTTGCTCAGTGGTTAAGCACTCCTGGTTCCATTCCTGGTACCCCCCCCGCCAAAAAAAAAAGCAACCTGGGAGTGTGGGAGTGTGGTAGAATACTTGCTTAGTATACACAAAGCCCTGGGTTAGATCCTCAACACTACAAAAATAAAAAGGAGGGCTGGAGTTGTGGCTCAGTGGTAGAGCACTTGCCTAGCATGTGTGAGGCCCTGGGTTCAATTCTCAGCATCACATATAAATAAATGAATAAAATAAAGGTCCATCAATATCTAAAAAAAATAAATTAAAAAATAAAAAATAAAGGGAAAAAAAGAAGAGTGTTTATTCCAAAAGAGCAAGCCTGTTCCCGGATTCTCTCTGGCTTCCTGCCTCTCCACATGATCTCCCCCTCTCAAATGTGATCCTGCCATTGTGATGCCATCTGCCATTAAGTCCTCACCAGAGCCTTTCGGCCTCCAAGACTTTGAGCTAAATAAATCTAATTTCTTTATTAAAAAGTTTCTAGCTTCCAGTACATTGGTATAGAATCAGAAAAAAGACTAGGACAATCACTCCAAAGATGCAATATTTGGAGTCCTCATTCATAAACCAAAATTCCCTTGGGAGAAGCTTCATCTCCTTTCCTCTGGGAAATCTGAGAAGACCGAGGGCATCATCAAGGGACTTTTTCCTTCTGGGCTGAAGTAGCAGCCTTTGCCTAGTTCAAGTGGTTTCCCAGGTTTGGAGCAAACAGTTTAGTTTGACAACTAAATGCAAAATAGGATTCTGAATTATATCTTGAACCAGAAAAAGGACCTTAGTGAGGTAATTGGTGAATTCTAAATAAGGCTGGTCAATTAGTAAATAGAATCATATTAATGTTGATTACATCCTAAAGGGAGCCTGAAAGGCTCCCAAGGGCCCCCAATGGCTTGAGTCTAAGTCATGTATTTGGGAGGTGAGCCCAGGAAACACCTGTTGGGGCAGGTAAGAGAGGTGAGAGGGAAGGACTGAGGCATTCCATCTGCAGCCCAGCTGTCTTTGGGGGAAGGCTGTATCAGCCCATTCATTTTCTGGCATCCTGATCCATTTCAAACCTGACAATCCCTCCAAGTAGAGAGTCAGTTGTGCCTCCTGTTCAAAATCTAGAACATCATTGTCGTTGAAGGCAACTACAAGTGCACAGAGATATGAAAAGAGCACCAACATCATCCTTTCTGCGTTTCCCTTCTCCTTTCTTATTTTTCTCTGCCCATTATCTCCAACATTTAAAAATAAAAAAGTCATCCTAAGAGGTAGGTGGAGTGGACTGAGATGTTGGACACCAAAATAATGGTTTTGTTAGTGAAAATCCTCTCACTGGTGGAAAGGCCTATCATTAATTGCTCTTTTATAATTTGAATCAATTGATGATTAGCCTGAATGATTCAAGGCAAAGAAGAAAAACATGTTTCCTTAGTTTAAAAACTTATTCTTGTCTGGGAGTATAGTTCAGTGTCATAGCACTTTCCTAGCATGCACAAGGCCCTGGGTTCTATCTCCAGGGCCACAAAAAAAAAAAAAGGAAGGAAGGAAGGAAAGAAAGAAAAGAAGGAGGAGGAAGAAAAGAAAGAGGAAGAAGGAAGAAGAAAGAGAAAGAGGAACTGATGTTTTAGAAGTTGTGGTCTTTCTTACCAGGATTTACACTACTGATGTGATTATAAAAGGAGATGTTTACCTGTGCTTGGAGAATCATACCTTCCATACTGAACTCAAAACACCGTACTATAAATAAAGGGAAGCATAGAACACCCAACACTGGGGGTGGGGGTAACCTTTTTGGGAAATGTTCTGGCCACTTGATACCACATCTTGCAGCGTCATAGTCCACAGGGTCTGAGATTGGTTCTCCAAAACTGGAGACAGAAATGTGCAGCTTTAACACTTAACTCTCTGGACAGGTAATCTTAAGCAAGTTATTTATCCAATTTCCTCACCTGTAAAATGGGAATAATAATACCTGCTTCACAGGTTAAAACTGATAGGATAAGGTCACATCAGTGCAAAGTGCAGTCCAGGGTCATTCAGAGGAGGCTCTTAGTACACGGAGTGGGAGGGAGTAACTTCCCACTGTATTTCAGACCCTGTGCTACTGGTGAGCTGTGTCTACTCCATCCCAGCTGGTCCTATAAACCAGTGAGGTCACAGTTATCTTCCCCACTTTGGAGAAATAACCAGAGAGGTGAAGCCCCAGTCTCCGGGATACAACCATAAGTGGTCAAGTCCAGATGGAACCTAGACTGAACCCAGATCTCTGAGGCTGTGATGCCCTTTCTCACCTAATTCATGTGAGAAACGTCAGCACGTATGTGAGAGAGCAGGTACTCACCTTCCCCAGTGCCATCTTCCCATATCAAGAGGGATAATTTAAGAGCGCAAGTAAGCTCCATGTCCTCTGCCAAAAATACAACAAAAGAAAGAGAGCTAACAGAACTTAGCACCTTCTGCACTCCAGGCACTATGCCAGGTGCTGTACAAAAAGTAAATTCTGTAAGAAGAGTTGGAGTCTAGCAAAATCCAGCTTTCCTTTCTGGACTCTGCATATCATGTGCACATGTTGGTCAAGGCACGACTTTGCTCAAGCACATTTGAAATTCTCAAGAATGTTCTCTGGTCCCTGAAGGTTCCTCATTCAGTTCTGTCTGATTATAGCATTCCAGGCAGCTGCAGTGGATGCCAAGTGGCAGATTCTACCTTCTCAGGCCATGGCTTAGCTGGTGTTCCCTTGACTAGAGCAAGGAAACACAGACACTAGAGCTGTGGACTTTGGGGGCAGCAGTGTGTAGGGCAGCATGGATGATATGCTGACCTGGGCATCTGCCTAGCTGTTAACCTCCTTGCTTTGTCTACTAGCTTCTGCCCAGAGCTGTCCTCCTTGTATATAAGGTGCTGACCCCTTTCAAAGAAATCCTTTATTCCTTCCCCAATTTAGGTGAACCTTTGGCCACATGAGGGGTGAGGCAAATGAGGTCTTTGGGTAGGGATGAAGTGGTTGAAAGGGGAGAGGAAAGGAGCATTGGAAATATAGTTGGGATTGAAGGTTAGAGCAGTTAACGAGAGTGTCCTACAATTTCTGAAGCAAAAAAGTCAAAGGGAACATGTTCCAACCACTAACTCCTCAATTCCCTGGCAATACTGACATCACTTCATAGGTCAGGAAGAGAGAGTGGGAAGGCACAGATAGTTTATTTGATTAAAATGTGTAAATCTTACTGCCTTAAGGGAAATAGATTATTTATCATGGCCACAAAACACCAACTAACTGGGTAACAGGTGGTGATCTATCATCCTTTTTTAATGTTAAAGATATTAATTAGGGTTGTTTTTAATAGCCATGTTGTGGCATGAGGACTGGACTACCTGCAGCCAGTGTAGCAGAGAGCAGGAGCGTCTGACGGAAAGAGGAGTGTAAGGTCATGTTTTAGGTCAGCTTTTTTCATTGATGTGACCAAAGACCTAACAAGAACAATTAGAGGGGAAAATTTTAGGGCTCACAGTTTCAGAGATCTCAGTCCATAGATGGCCAACTCCAAAACTCTGGGCCCAAGGTAAGGCATAACATCACAGTGGAAGGGTGTGACAGAGGAAAGCATCTCAGGACATGACAACAAGAAAACCGAGAGAGAGAGAGAGAGAGAGAGAGAGAGAGAGAGAGAGAGAGAGAGAATACTGCTAACCAGGGACAAAATATAAATTCCAAAGGCACAGCCCAGTGACTTACCTTCTCCCCTATCTGCATACAATGCTACCAAATTAATCCATAACAGTGGATTAATTCACTGATTAAAGCTCTCATAACCCAATTGGGTCACCTCTGAAAATTCTTGCATTGTCTCACACATGAGATTGTGGAGGCCTTATTATGTCACTGTGTTGGTGGCACATGGGGGAGATGGCATTTTAGTTGGCACCATCCACATTCTGTTTAGGTAGAGAAAGTCTGTCAATAGACTTTGGGCATCTTGATTCCATCAGTAGAGTCAGCCTTGATTTGAAGATGACTGGTAGGAACTAAGCCATGAAGTCTGATTGCCCCATCCCCTTGGGCAAGATTATTCCTATGGGAATGGAGCATCAGATTTATTTTATTTTACTGGTGATAGGGATCAAATGCAGGCATGGGGCAAGTGCTCCACCAAGCATTGTATGATTCGTTTGTTTCCATGTAAGCAGGTCTATAGAACATAAGTTGATTTTAATTTAAAGACAGGAATTGATAACTAAAATTACTGAGGTGATACATAACTAAGCAGTTCATTGTCTTATCTACATGCCTTACTTAGTAAGATAACAAATGATAGATAAACTGGTATGATAATTAACACAGAGGAATGCAGGCTATGAATAAACTCTATAATGTTATTTTAGATTATATCATTATGGGAAGTTTTCAAAAATTTTAAAAATTGCCTCAGTTTTCTTACTTGTCACAAGTATTTTAAAAATGTTGTGATTATGTCACACATTTATCTAGTATTTGCCTTTGTAGCTAAAGATTTTCCATTGTGGTTGGCTTTTCTGTACAATCTCAAACACCATTTACACACTGTAAAACACCCTATCTCCAAGATGGGCTGAGACTGTCTTAATCAAAATGTTCCTAATTTTGAACATTTGCAGGACTTCCTGTCTTTTAAAAGACCTTATGCAGATGCAAAACATTGTATTCCTAGGAAAACTATGTGTTCTACATGGAAGTAAAGGGAAGGAAACATTTTGGTGATTCTTGAGCTGCATCAATGGACTCTTTTCCCAGTAGGCCTCCAGATGAGTTTACTGTTTTCCATTGTCTCTAACTTTAAGCATGCATCAGGTAGAAGGTCATGCCTCATTAAGATATATATTTTTTAATACCACTTGCAGAAAAACTGTGTTTAATTGGTACGGGGGTGGGGGAGATGCCTAAATATGTAAACTTTCTATCAGTTTAAGCTGAGCATGATGCAGTAAAGGTGGGAAGAGATAGGATGCTGACTCCATTGAATAACTTGGTCTTGACAGTGTGGTATGGTCTGCTTTGTTAACAGGGAGTTTCTGTAAAGCAATTTAACTGCTAGATAGAGAAAGAGTGGTGACCTAACATGAAAGTCACATTGATTTGCAGTGATTTTCCTCTGCATGCTAATGCTGGCACAACTGATAAAGCAGATTGTGAGTGCACAGCACAGCCAGAAGCCACAGCCCTGCTGGTGAAGTTCCTTTACCAGCTTTCTTCCTCTGTGCTCATCTGTCTTTTACAGGAGTGATGCCCGCTCAGTTCTCTCAGTCTGTGTGCATTTTATCTTATCTTCACAACTTAGCAAGGTCAGCGCTTAAGCCACTAAACCCCTTCCATGAAGTGACTCACACCATTTTTTTTTAATTATGGTAAAATACACATAATAACAATATGTGTATGGGCATGGTGGTGCACATGCCTATAATACCATCTACCAGGGAGGCTGAGGTAGGAAGATGGCAAATCCCAGGACAGCCTGGGAACTTACACAGAACCTGTCTCAAAATTTAAAAAATAAATAAATAAGGGGCTGGGATTATGGCTCGATGGTAGAGTGCTCACCTCGCATGTGCGGGCCCCTGGGTTCCATCCTCAGCACCACATAAAAAAAATAAATATTAAAAAAATGGCTGGGGATGTAGCTCAATGGTAGAGCATCCCTGGGTTCAATCCTCAACACTACAAATAAATAATATTTACCATCTTGATCATTTTGAAGTGTATAAATACATTCACATTGTTCTGCAACCCTCTATCTCCAGAACTTTTTCATCTTCCCAAACACTGAACCCATTACATTCTCCATTATCTCCCCATTTACCACCCTGAGCCCCTGGAAACCACCATTCTACATCTGTCTCTACGACTTTGACTACTCTAGAGACCTCACATCAATGGAATCATAAAGTATTTGTCTTTTTGTGACTGACTTATTTCATTTAGCATAATGTCCTCAAGGGTCATCTGTGTCACAGCTTATATTAGAATTTCCTTCTTTTGAAAGACTGAGTAATATTCCATTATGTGTATACACCACATTTTCTTTATCTGTTCATCCATCTATGGACACTTGGACTGCTTCCATCATCTGTCTTTTGTGAACAATGCTGTCCTGAACAGGGATGTACAAACATCTGTTCAAGATCCTGCTTTCAATTATTTTTGGTATATACCCTAAGTTGCTAAATCATATGGTTGTCCACTTTTTAAAAGGATAAAGTCCCATATTTGCTTTTATATTTTATTACTAAGAATCAAACATGTCTTGTTAATGTGTCGGTCTTTTGATTATGACAAATACTATATGACTGTTAGTATTGCATTAGGCTACTGGTAATAAAGTTGTAAGGCTTTGGGGATCTGCCTCAGTTATGCTTCTCCCATGAACTCTGTTATCTTTTATGCACAGTTTCACAGAACATTTTATTTTTCAGAAATGAATGAATCACATCAGTCCATAAATGCCCAAAGAGTTCAAAGCAAATACGCAGGGCATTTTAGTCTGTTTTATGTGCTATAACAAAATGCCTGAGGCTAGGAGAGGAGAGGTTTGTTTAGCTCATAGTTTTGGAGGCTGAGATTTGGCAATCCCATCTGCTCCGCTCTGGTGAGGTCCCCCTGGATATATCACAACATGGCAGATGGCATCATAGTGGGAGCGATTTGTGAGAGGAACGAATTACATGGTAAGATAGGAAGCCAGAGAGATTCAGAAACCAGGTTTGCTCTTTTATAACAATTCACTCTTATAAGAAATAGCCAGGGTCCCCATAAGAACAACATTACTCCCTTCTGAAGGCAGCACCCCTAATGACCCAGCCCATTTCTCAAATGATCCGCCATCTCAACACCACTATAATGAAGGTATTGGACATGGACCAGCACATGGACCTTTGGGGGACAAACCACACCCACATCTCAGTATGGGGTACTGTACAGTAGGTGCTGTACTACCTAATACTGGGGAAACATTAGAAAAATTATCCAGCCTCAGTTTTCTTCCTAGAAATGCTGTCTCTCATTGGTTCCTGAAGGAGTCCCTGATCTGAAGTACCAACACAAACATTTGATGCGCACATGATCAGTGTGGTACATTATGATTTCTAACAGGATTGAGCAGAGGATAAAAATCTGAGGGAGAACTTGTTTAGAGAGTTGAAAATCTCTGCAAGCCACTGACTCAATCTTTTCCTTGTGCCTACATATACGAGATGGTTTGGGGACATCAGGCTTAATGGACCAAACAAATTAGATAAGCAAAAATTGTCAACAAGAGCATTCTGGTGTTGGCACTATGTGCATGTACACAGATCTGGAAAGCTTGAGGAAGGCACGGAGGGGAGGGCTGGGGGAAGTGAGGCACAGAGTTGCTATTAATTTTATGAGGGCTGCTTGTTTATTATTCATGGTTTCCATGAGTGTCTGTACCGGGAAAAGCTCTACTCAGTGTGCCACATGACTTGAAGAGGACTTTGTGATTCATGGATGGTGACTAGCCTTGGTGGAATGTAAACTCCATCTACAAACAAAGAAGCAGAATGAGGACTGAATGCTATATTGGACCACAGAGTAAAATGATTCATGACCAAGGAGGAAAGAGGCTCAGAGACCCATAGGGGCATCCATGATTTAGGTTACCCCTTATAATCCTGAGGTCCTAGTAAAGATGATACCCACATAGTCCTCAGGGAAGTTAAGCCTGAACGATTGCCAAAACTGAGTCCTTGGGCTTTCTGTTTCATGGAAATATTAAAACAGAAGAAAAATAGAGTCCTTTTTTTTTTCAATTATATGATAATATATCTTGTTAGAGTTATTGTATAAATGATATTTCCAGTAGCTTAAAGTCAGAATTTTCACGAGGAAGGGAAATAATGTGCATTTGTCCAAAAAGCAGGCATAAGCGGATAGTAGATGAAACCAAATATCTTGGCACTAGAGAAGGAAGGGATTGGGGAAAGAAGGGAGCAGGAGGAATCAAAGGCACAGAGGGAAGGGGTGTCTTGTCTGCATATGTCACTTATCATCCCACTGTGTAATTTCACATCGCTGACCACTATAGTGTTTTTCCAACTGTGGAACTTAGCCATTACAGTGTCCTGCAATCAATTTAGTGAATTTCCACAGAACTGAATGAAACAACCCAAGACAGAATAGAGAGCAACATTGCATGTAGTGAAGATCAGCCTTGTTGGTAATTTCTCTTCATATACATGCATATACTACTGGATTCTTCATATTGTGAAGTGTGAAGTTTGAGATGCACCCTGATATTTGCCTGTCTTCTGCCCCTGGACCTTACTTTGCAGTCAGTCAATGAGAATTTTGTGTTCAAATCTGGTTAAGGATGGCTCTAGAGAGATGATTCCTGTTGACTCTGATATTTGTTTACTTTTTGCCACCATTTCTTCAGGAATTATGGATTATCCCAGGACACTCCACACTCCTGTTATAACTGGTAGTTGCAGAGGACTAGGGAGAACCCTGAATTTGGAGCTGAAAACTTAGATTTGATCTGACTTCAGCCATTTACCAGTTTTATTTGACCACAGACATAGTTGCTTAAGAATCTTTCCAATCTAAGCCAGCCCTTTCCAGTTCAAATTCATTCAAAAAATGTTGATTAAGTGCCTACCCTACACTGGGTATGACACTAGACATCAGGATTCAAGAAGCTTACTCGTTGGTGCTGAAAATAAACACATGAACATAAAAGGACTATGGGAACGAAATATAAGGGGATATTTACTTCCACTTGTGGGAAGATTAACATGTAATTGAGCCTTGAAGACAGAATAGCCTTGAATTGCCTAGTGAAGAAGTATAAGACTGGCTTTCCAGGCAGAAAGACCACTATAAGTGGCATCATGGGTGTGGGAAACCTCCTGACATATTAGGGATAGAAATTCTGAGTGGCAGTCATTTGTGTGAAGGCCCTGTGGTAGGGTGTGGGTCAGAGTAAGCTGGAAGTTAGAAGGGGCCATCTAGTGAAGGGCTTCATGTGACATGCCAAGAAACTTCAACTTGATTGTGCAGGCAGTGAGGGGTGGCATGGCAGGTGTGTGTTTTAGAAAGAACTCCCAGGAAGCAAGAGGGGCTTGGAAGAGGAAAACTGAGGCAGTGTGTCCCATGTCCAGGGACTGACATCCATCAGAGGCAGGGAGGGGCCACTGTAACCAGGCAGCAGTGGATACTTGGACAAGGGAGTGTGTGAGATTCTGTTCTGCAGAGGGTTGGGACAGCCTGAAGGAGGATGGAGCTGGAAAATATGAGATTTTTAGGTACATGGGAGGATGGTCATGTCAGAAAATGGCGGCAAGCCCAGGTTGTAAAGGGGAGAACCAGGCACTTCCCTGGTGAAGCCTCTGAACTCTAACATGGCTTTTGCTTCTTCCTGGCTCTCTTAGCACAACTCTGGCTTCACTGAACTACCCCAAATTTCTTGCCTCCATACACATACACATACTCAATACCTATATACACCCCTGACTCCCATGTGTCCCTCAGTGTCCCTCAGTTCCCCATAGAATTTTCTTCCTGCCAGTCATGTAGAGAGCAGATTAAAGGTGTAATGTTAGTTCATCTTTAGCATTGTTGGTACTCAAATTCTACTAGGCAACTCTGACAGTATGCCTGTACTTTTTGGGAAGACCTGGTTGGGCAGGATCTCCTTTTTTGAAGCCTTTCTAGTCTTGCCATCCACCCCTGTATTAGTCAGGTTTTCCAGAAAACAGAACCAATAGGACACACAGCAGTCCCCTTTCATTTTCCACAGTGTAAGTTACCCACGGTCAACTACAGTCAGAAAATGTTATTGGAAACGCCAGAAATGAGCAATCCATAGCCTTTAAATTGTGCACTGTTCTGAATAGAGTTATGAAATTTCTTTGTCCTGCTCCATTCTGAGATGTGAATCATCTCTTAGTCCAGGCTATCCCTGTTGTACATGTTGCCCACCCTTGACTAAGTAGCTAACTCAGTTATCAGCCTGTTGTGGTATCACAGTGGGTGGGTTTAAGTAACTCTTCTTTTACTTAATGATGGTCCTAAAGCACAAAAGTAGTTGATGCAAAAGAGGCATCAAAGCATAAAACACAAAAGGACAAATTAACCCTGGTACTATGTGGAAATGCTACAGAGCATATAGGAAAAAGCATAGTATATGGAGAGTTGGGTACTTACTGTCTGTAGTTTCAGGCGTCCACTGGGGGTCTTCAAACATGTTCCTCACAGACAGGGAGAACTAATATTACAGGGAGAACTAATAATATATATATATATATATATATATATATATATATATATATATATATATCAGATATATGTGTGTATATGTATACACACACATTTTATACATGTATAAATATGGAAAGACGGGTGGGGAGAGAGAATTGTGAGTGCTAGCAAGTCCAAGGTTTGTAGGTTGGGCCCAGCAAGCTGGATACTCAGACAAACTTTGATATTGCAGTCTTCAGGTCAAAATTCTTGTTCTTTGCAAATTCAGCCTTTTCTCTTAAGGTCTCCACTGATTGGATAAGGCTCACCCACATCATTAACGGTTGTCTAGTTTAGTCGAGGTCTATGGATTTAAATGTTAGTGACATCTAAAAAGAGCTCCCTAGCAACATCTAGAATGGTGTTTGACTCAACAGCTGGGCATCATGGCCTGCCCAAGTTGACACAAAAGATTAGCCATTAGAAGATTCCCCAATGAAGAGTTGACACATCCCTGTCTGAGACATTTTGCATATTTTAATCCATGGCTGTAGTAATCCTGTAAAGAGAGAAATTTCTTGTCATTTCACAGATGAGAATATTGAGATTCACTCAGGTTAACAGACAGTTAACCACACAGTTCTAAAAGCAGCATCCAGGTCTTGACCTTGAGGCCCTGGGTTCTTTCTTCAGCAGTGCTAGGATACCTGTGCATGAATGTGGCCTGAGTGCTTCAGTAGAGATGTCCATTCTTGGTGTACTGGGGCATTGGAAGCCAGGCAGAACATGTTTTTTGTTTGTTTTTGCAGTGTTGGGGATGAAACCCAGAATTTCTGTGTACCAAGCAAGTGCTGTACCACTAAGACACACCTCCAGCCCTAGAACTTGATTTTATTCCAAATCTGCCAACCATGGGCAGCTGAGGACCTGAGGCCACTTGTTTAATCTCTTGCTGAATCATTTTCCCCTTGTAAAATGAAAATAATAATAAACCTCCCCTATGGGGTAGTTTCCATGATAAAATGAAATATTCAACATAATGCCTGACATGTAGTAATTATGCCCTAGACAACGACAGGACTAATAACAAGAATACATAATCACCAATTTACTTGGAAGAAAATAAAATAACCACTTATATACCTAAAAATGTGGTTTTTTGCCAGGATTTCTGAATAAATATTTCAAGTTGTGCAGAGAGATCTATGTACAATCCCAAATTACTTCAGAATTTTAAAAGATGACTTCATGTGTTTGTTTATTGTTTACCTTACTTTTGTCTAATAACTCTTTACCTATTTCCACATATATTTTTACTTATTCTTTTTTAAAAAAAATTTATTAGAATCAACACCCATAAATCAAAGGCATTTCAGTATATCAGTGACAAACCCTCAGAAATGGAAATGAGGAAAACTACCCCATTTTCAATAGCCTCAAAACAAAAACTAAAACAAAACAAAACAAAAAAAAAACCTTGGGAATCAACTTAATGAAAGAGGTGAAAGATCTATATAATGAAAATTACAGAACCCTAAAGAAAGAAATCAAAGAAGACCTTAGAAGATGGAAAGATCTACCATGCTTTTAGATAGGCAGAATTAATATTATCAAAATGACCATACTACCAAAAGCATTGTATAGATTTAATGCAATTCTGATCAAAATTCCAGTGACATTCCTCATAGAAATACAAAAAGCAATCATGAAATTCATCTGGAAAAATAAGAGACCCAGAATAGCTAAAGCAATCCTTAGCAGGAAGAATGAAGCATGTGGCATCACTATACCTGACCTTAAACTATACTACAGAGCAATAGTAACAAAAACAGCATGGTATTGGCACCAAAACAGAATGGTAGACCAATGGTACAGAACAGAGGACACAGAGACTAACCCACAAAACTACAATTATCTTATATTAGACAAAGGTGCCAAGAACATGCATTGGAGAAAAGATAGCCTCTTCAACAAATGGTGCTGAGAAAACTGGAAATCCATATGCAACAAAATGAAATTAAACCCCTATCTCTCACCATGCACAAAATTCAACTCAAAATAGATCAAGGACAGAGACACTGCATCTAATAGAAGAAAAAATAGGCCCTAATCTCCATCATGTGGGATTAGGCCCCAACTTCCTTAATAGACTCCTGTGGCACAAGAATTAAAATCAAGAATCAATAAATGGGATGGACTCAAACTAATAAGTTTCTTCTCAGCAAAAGAAACAGTCTATGAGGTGAATAGAGAACCTACCTCTTGGGAGTAAATCTTTACCCCTCACACATCAGATAGAGCACTAATCTCTAGGGTATATAAAGAACTCAAAAAGCTAAACACCAAGAAAACAAATAACCCAATCAATAAATGGGCCAAGGACCTGAACAGACACTTCTCAAAAAGATGATATACAATCAATCAACAAATATATGAAAAAAATGTTCATCATCACTAGCAATTTGAGAAATGCAAATTAAAATCACTCTAAGATTTCATCTCACTCCAGTCAGAATGGCAGCTATTATGCATACAAACAACAATAAGTGTTGGTGAGGATGTGGGAAAAAATGTACACTCATACACTGCTGGTGGGACTGCAAATTGGTGCCGCCAATATGGAAAGGAGATTTCTTGGAAAATTGGGAATGGAACCACCATTTGACCCAGCTATCCCTCTCCTCAGTCTATACCCAAAGGACTAAAAAACAGCATACTACAGCGACATAGCCACATCAATGTTTATAGCAGCACAATTCACAATAGCTAAACTGAGGAACCAACCTAGATGTCCTTCAATAGATGAATGGATAAAAAAATGTGGCATATATACATAATGGAGTATTACTGAGCAATAAAAGAGAATAAAATCATGGCACATTTGCAGGTAAATGGAGTTAGAGAAGATAATGCTAAGTGAAGTTAGCCAATCCCAAAAAAAACAAATGCAGAATGTTTTCACTGATATAAGGAGGCTGATTCATAGTAGGATAGGGAGAGGGACCATGGGAGGAATAGATGAATTCTAGATAGGGCAGAGGGGTTGGAGGGGGAGAGAGGGGGCATGGGGTTATTAATGATGGTGGAATGTGATGATCATTATTATCCAAAGTACAGGTATGAAGACACAAATTGGTGTGAATATACTTTGTATACAACCAGAAATATGAAAAATTGTGCTCTATATGTGTAATAAGAATTGTAATGCATTCTGCTGTCATTTTAAAAAAATCTGTATTAGTTGTTGATGAATCTATCTATCTATCTATCTATTTATTTATATGTGATGCTAAGAATCGGACCCAATGCCTTACATTTGCTAGGCAAGCGCTCTACCACTGAGCCACAATCCCAGCCCCTGCCTACTTATTCTTGAGTTCCATTCTTTTGTGTTTTTTATAGTATAATGAACATCTTATGTCCTTCCACCACTTTTTTTTTTTTTCATACTTAGCCTTTGAATCTGTGTTTTCTGCTCAAATTCCTGGAAGGCAATGCCCAGGACTGAGGCTTTTTTTTTTTTTTTTTTGGGTAAAAGGATAGGTTTTGTAGCTCAGCTTAGTTCAAATACCAGATTTGGGCAAGGCACAGTCTTCTCAGAGAGGCCTCAGCTTTCTCATCTGTAAAATGGGAACCATAGCAATTTCCACCACACAAGGTTATTGTGAAGACTGAATGAGTACAAACATGTAAAATGCTTGGAACAAAACCTGACACATATTATTCAATAAACTGATTTGATGTTGTGTATATTTTTACCAATACTAAGCTTCATGGATGTTTGATTAACATAACTGCATATGGTCTAAGATGAGGGAAGTAATGGGAGGGAGGAGAATGTGTTGCTGGTGATATGGGCTTCAGTTCTCAAGGAACGGATGGTTTTGTAAAGGTAACAAGGCCATTTAGGAGCAGCAGAACACGCAAAGTGTGGAGCACACTGAGTATGTTCAGGTTGCTATCACGGAAGTGCCACAGCTTCTGTGGTTTCAACAACAAAATTGTTTCTCACAGCTCTGGAGACTGAGGAGTCCAACATCAAGGTGCCAGCAGATTGGTGTCTGGTGAGGGCCTGCTTTCTGGTTCTTAAATGGTGCCTTCTCACTGTGTCCTCACATGGCAGAAGGGTCAAGGCAGCTTTCTGGGGTCTCATTTATAAGGGTACTAATTCCACCTGAGGGAACCCACATGTGACCTAGTTCACTTCCTAAAGGCCCCACCTCTTTTAGGATTTCAACATAAGAATTTTGGGAGGACACAAACACTGAGCCCTTAACTTACAGTTTTAGTTCATTTTGTCAGCTATAACAAAATATCTCCGCCTGTGTAATTTATAAATGATAGGAATTTATTCTCTTATGGTTCTGGAGGTTGGAAAGTTCGAGATCAAGGCTCCAGTAGATCTGGTGCCTGGTGAGGGCCCATTTCCTTATAGGTGTGGCCTTCTGTGTGTCCTCACATGATGGAAGGGACAAGAGGCTCCCTCAAGCCTTTTACTAATCCATTCTTGAGGTGAACACAAACATTTAAACCTTGGCACACAAGGTATAAGCCAGGCACAGACAGAGGGCTGTGGAACTTAGGTCCTCACCCAGTTAAGGATGTGATACTCTATTCCCTGCTCCACTGAGCCCTCACCTCCCTAACACATGCTTCTGTCACACAGTATGAAAATAGCCTCCTCCTTCTCTCTCTCCCCCCGGAAGTCAGCAAAGACAGGTAGCAGAAGGAATGTTCCACAGTAAATTATGATGAAGAATGTACAGATTTTCTCTAAATAAAATAAACAACAACATAAACACCCACTATGTTGTTCAATTACACATCTATTTATCTTTTAACTTGTGTAGGAAGAGCACAAACTTTATGGGAATCAGTGCAGGACAGAATGTGAAGGAAGAAATAATTTTGTTGCAGTTATGGTGACACTCACCTGTAATCCCAGCAACCTGGGAGGCTGAGACAAGGGGATGGCAAGTTCAAAGCGAACCCCTGAAACTTAGCAAGACCCTATCTCCAAAAAAAAAAAAAAAAAAAAAGGGCTGTGACTATAGCTCAGTGGTATACTGTTATACTGTGCCTGGATTTTTTCAATTCTCTGTATCAGTTAGTCAATAAGCAAACAAAAATTTGAAGGTAAATAAAAGAAGATATAATTTTGAAATACTTATAGAGACTGATGGCCACTAAAAATGACTGAGAGATGGTTTCACAGGCCTGATTAAAAGAGTATTGATGTTGGAATTCATCCTTTGAACCCCAGCACAGTCACTTCTAACTGTGTAACCAGGCTAGCAAAATGGAGATTAATATCAACAAGTATTATTATCAAACAAGTATTATTTTATGAAGACGTTTACATATAATTTCACTGAATGCTCCCAACATCTCTGGGTGGTGGGTGCCATTATTATTCCTATTTTTCTAATGAAAAAAAAGTGAAGGCTGAGACAATACCAAGTGTTGGGAGGGTAGAATGCCTGGAACACTCTTTTTATCACTTGTGAGACTGCAAACTAGTCCAACCTACTGAAGCCAAAGATATGCAATGCAAATCCTATGACCCACCAATGCCACCCCTGGAGTATACTCCAAAAAAAGGATGATTTCTTTCTTTTCTACTAAAAGCATGCTCAAAAATGTTCATGGTAGCTTAATAACCCCAAGTAGAAAAGACCTAATTATTCATAAACAATAGATAGGACACAATATATTCAAACAGTAGAATATTCCATAGTATGGAAAAGAATGAAATAGTGTTATACACAATTACCTGGATGAATCTAGACATAACGTAAACTAAAGGAAATCAGAAATAAAAGATGCAACTAAAAAAATTATATATAAAAAAGAATACATCCTACATAAGCCCATTTATATGAAGTTAAAAAATAAAACAACCCAAAGTAGTTTATAGTGCCAGAGGGGAGAGTAGTGTTTACCCTTGGTGTGGCAGGCTTTGCTAACCAGGAGGCACCTGAGGGAGTTTTCTGAGGAGCTAGGAATGTTCTATATTTTGATCTAAATTGTGGTTACATTTGTATTGTATCAGTTTTCTTGCTGTGGAACAAACTTAGTGCATTAAAACAACACAGATTTATTACTACTCTGAGTTTCCATGGGTCAAGAGCCTGGGGAAAACTCCACTGGGTCTCTGTTTCAGGGTCTCACAAGGGGGCAATCAAGTAATGATCAGGAAATTTGACTGAGGAAGAATTCACTCCCAAGCTCATTCTTGGTATTGGCAGAATTTGTTTCTTTGGGATTGCGTACGTGAGAGCCCCAGCTTCCTGATAACTGTAGTGGGAGACTGCCCTCAGGTCCTAGGGCTGCCCACAGTTCCTTGCCAGGTGGGCTTCTCCAATGTGGCCACTTACTTTATCAAGCTAGCAGTGAGTCTCTAACTCCAGTCACTAAGATAGCGTCTTATACAGCATAATATAATTACCTCAGTGACATCCTGTTACCTTTGCCATTTTCAGTGATTAGATACAAATCACAGATTCTGTCTGCATTTGGGAAGAAGGGGTCACATGAAGGCACAAACACTAGGTGATGATCTTTGGTGATTATCTTAAAGATTATCTAACACATAGACATACACATGCATGCGCGCACACCCACCCAACCAACACACACACACACACACTAACCCAGCTGAACATGTAAGCTTTATGAGCCTCACAAAATTTAAGTAAAAACTTAACCGAAAGCTAAAAGAAATGAACTAATTAGCTCAGACTCACAGCTACTGGGTAGCAGAGGCAGGATTAAAATTTAGCTCTGTCTGACACCAAAATCTATCCTCTCACTCTGAAGACTGAATGAAGGAACTTAAGTAAAGCCCAAATTCTGGCATAGAGAATGGCAGTTACCACAATGATGACAAGCCAGTTCAGTTTTATTACTTGTACACATTACCAGTTTCATTTTGAAACATGTTGAGGGAACAGTTTGTATATCTCAAACAATGTAATAATCTAGAAGGTGCCAAAACCCCAGAGTTTCTTCCTAAGGACTCTACTACAAATGACCTTGCTTACATGTATGCCTTTGCCCCTGTTTTCTTAAATCCCCAAGAATAAAATTCCATAAAGTTTTCCTAGCACATCCAATTGTTCATCTTCCCTTGCTGCCCAGGTCTAAAGGTCTGCTGCACATAGTCCTGAGTGAATATTCTGATCTGTGCTGGAATTCTCTATTTTAAAATTACTGATAATTGTCCCCTTCACTTGTTCCTTGTTACTCAAAGTCTACTTAGAAAGCAAAGGTGAGTCACCTTGTTCTCTACCATCTGTTCTTCTGCATGTTTGAAATTGGGGCGTGGAGGGAGAACTTGGTTTTTAACTTGGGTAACTTGAGTTTTAAAATGGAAGCATTTGGTTGGGGTGAAATTCAAAACAGGTCACATGATTCATCTCAAATGATAGTCGTGGGCCCTGGTGGTTATTAGGGGTTCAGAATTTTGGAGTTGAAAGGAATTATTGTCTTAACACAAAATATAAACATCAGCCAAAAAGAACTGGCAGCATGCCAAGACTGTTAGATCCTTGATTTGGGGAACTAAGTTTTTTTTTTTTTTTTAATCTTACTTGTAATGTTTTTAATGTAACATGCTTTTAAGCATATCATAGTAACTAATAAATAATAAATTATAAAAATATAAAAATAATAATAAAAATATAAAAATAATAGATAATAAATTATTATTATTATTATTTTATTGATGTAGTACTTAATATGAACCTAGCATTATGTGAGATGTAATAACAAATAAACAAAGTAAATAAAGTTTTAAAAAAATACATAGCTAGGGGCGGGGCACAGTAGCACATGCCTGAAATCCCAGGGCTCCAGAGGCTGAGACAGGAGGATTGGGAGTTCAAAGCCAGCTTCAGCAATGGTGAGGTGCTAAGCAACTCAGTGAGACCGTGTCTCTAAATAAAATACAAAAAAGGACTGTGGATGTGGCTTAGTGGTCAAGTGCCTGTGAGTTTAATCCCTGGTATCCCCCCACCCCCCACCAAAAATAAAACCCAGCTAAATAAAGAAGCACATGATCTTTTTAGTGCTAAAAAAAGGACATGTTTCAGGTCTTATGCCATCAGTGGATATGAAGTATTTATTGCTACCAAGGAAAGTCAGGGAAGGGGTCAAAGAAATGAACTTGAGTCTTTTCAAAAGACCATGGAAATCAAAGAAAACCTGCGCCTGGGTATGTCTCAACTCTGTGCAGTTGCTTTTAGTACATATTCTCTGCATATCAGGCAAGTCTGTTCACATAGATTGTTTCATTTAATCCCTGCCACAATGAGGGTAGGTATTTTATTTCTACATTGCAGATGAAGAAATGAAGGTCCCAAGCAGCTTGATTAAGGCCTCATAGTTAGTGAAAGGTAAAAGGAGGATTCTGTCTGAAATCTGTCTATCTCTAAAGCCAGAGCTCTGTCCCCAAGGGCAGAGATTCTGCTCTTGAAGAGTTAAGTGCACATATACTATGCCATAATGAAGAGGTCCAAATGATAAAATAAAGTGTTACATGAGGATATTGATTATGAAAATTTAATAAAGAATTCAGGATTTTGGAAATTACTTGATTAAAGCAAAGATAACTAGTTCTTATAGAGAATTGCTTTGGAAAAGTCCTCATCTTTCACTAGACCATGTCCACTTAAAAAGGGATTGGCGGAGGGACTGTGTTAACTTTCTGTCACTATGACAAATAGAAGTAATCAGAAGTAATCAACTTTTAAGGAGGAAAGGTTTATTTTGACTTATGCTTTCAGAGGTTTCAGTCCATGGTGACTTGGCCCTGTCCCTTTTGGCCTGTGGCAGCACAGTACATTATTACAGGAGCACATAGCAAAGGAGGCCTGTTTACCTCATGACAGCTGAGAAACAAAGAAAGGAAGAAAGGGGCCAGAGTCCCACCCCATGACCTAACTTTTTCCTACAAGGCCCCATCTTTTAAATGTTTCATTGCTCCCCAAAGTGCTGTGGACCAAGCACTTCAACATGAGCCGTAGGGGGACATTTCATATCCAAACAACAGCAGGAGCTTACAGAGCCCTCAGAACCATGCTGGGATCAGTCAGTTGCAGAGAAAAAAAATCACCACCATTTTACCCTAAATCCCCATAGTTTTGTGCAAATTCTGGTTAGAAGCTGGGACAATTTTTTTTTTCTTTTGGTACCAGGGATTGAACCCAGGGACATTTGACCACTGAGCCACAACCCCAACTTTTTCTTTTTTTTAGTATTTAGAGACAGGGTCTCACTTAATTGCTTAGGGCCTCACTAAGTTGCTGAGACTAGCTTTGAACTTTCAATCCTCCTGCCTCAGCCTCCTAAACCACTGGGATTTCAGGTGTGCGCCCACCATGCCCAGCTGTCAATTTGTTTTTAATTGTAGTAAAATATATATAACATAAGATTTATCATCTTAACCATTTTTAAGTGTATAGTTTGGTGGCATTAGGTACATTCACATCTGTGTGTAACCATCAACACTATCCATCTCCAAAACATTTCATTATGTAAATCTAGATTTTTTTAAAATTTTCTTTTAGTTGTAGATGGACATATCTCTTTATTTATTTATTTATTTTTATATGGTGCTGAGGATTGAACCTAGTACCTCACATGTGCGAGGCAAGCGCTCTACCACTGAGCCACAACCCAGCCCTCCCAATTTACTTTTGATTTCTTTGGATTTGAGTAGTCCAGGTAGCTCGTCTAAGTAGATTCATATATTGCCTTTTTGCTTATGGTTTATTTCACTCAGTGTAGTGTCTTCAAGTTTATCCAGGTTGCAAGTTGGAATTTTCTTTATTTTTAAAGCTGAGTAACATTCCTTTGCATGCATATACCACATTTTCTTTAGTTTTGCATCCACCTATGAATATGAGTTGCTTCTACCTTGTGGCAATTGTGCACAATTCTGCTATAAACACGTTGTATGAGTATCTGTTTGAATCTATGCTTTCGTTTCACTATAGTCCCAGCAGTGGAACTGTTAGAGCATATAGTGATTCTAATTTTAATTTTTTGAAGGATCAACATACTATTTTCCATAACAACTGTGAGGACAATGTTATACCGGTCATCATCTTCTCTTTCTTGTGGCTGACCTTCCCATCTGTGTTCCCTCTCAACCCTGGTGTGAAAGCATCCCTTTCTCTGAGCAGATGGGTTGTCTCTGCAGATAGTTCCCTGGAGCTGAATCCCGGCCTGTCCCTTCTGTGCTCTCCAGAACCACTGGCCTTGACATCCTTTCCTGGGCAAAAAGCAAAGACAATGTTTTCTTTTCCCTGCCCAAATTATTTGGTCCCTTCTCACCCTCCCCTAAGTAGACATTTATATGTTGAGATAATTTGATAAATGCCAAACATTATTTTATCGTTCTAGGAAGCTTCGGATTAGGTCTTTGCTCTAAAGCAACCATGGAATTAAAGATGGCCAGCCACCTTCTCCATTCTATTCAAAGACAGCCACTATTTATTTAGCATTTGACCATGTGCTAAGCACTGAGCTAGGACTTTACATACATCATCATCACACTTAATCTTCACCACAATATATCACAGATGAGGAACTGGTCATAGTGAGGTTAAGGAATTTTCCTGAAATCACAAGGCTAGAGAACAGAAGAGACACATGGTCTTGGGGTTACTTTATGCTGCAGGGGCAGTTGTGGGTCAACTAACCTCCTTTGTTCCATTCCTACCTTCCAAACAAACACAATGCTGGAGACTGATAGATGAAGATAAAACATAAGCAATATTATTGATAAAGTCAACTGGAGTATGTGTGAATAATTCTTGCTGATCTTTCAGTGTCCCCCTTCTAGATCTAGACATGAAGGTACTCCCTCTAGATGACAGCCAGGTCGGTGGTGTCCAACACTGACCTCAGATTACTCTTTGCAGTGGTCTAGGTGGAAAGGTTAAAAAGACAGTTAACCTTCTTTGTGATTAATAAGTTAATAAATTAGGTTGGTTCTATCAATGTAGATAGAAAATGGATTTCTCCCAACAGTCAGTAGAAGGTGCGGCAGAAACTAGAATTCTTATCTTGTAGAAGATACTCAAAGAAAAACCTGAAATGTGGAGAAACCTGAAAGTTTCCTTCTAAGAAACTCTTGCTGAATTAGGGGGAGGGAAAATCCAGCAATTCTTCTCCAGGACTTTGAGGGGAACTCAGTACTGCTTTCTTCATAATGTTTAAAAGCGGGTGCAGGAAATCAAGTCCTGGCTCCATCACTTATTAGCTGTGTGACTTTAGATATTCATCCAGCCTCTCTGAACTTCGTTTTCCCTATCTATCAAATGAGAATGATAACCATTTTTTAATGTTTTAAGATAATGAATGTAAAGCCCATAGGCTATTAAGAATTCACTGAATATTAAGGGGAAGATAGATTATAATTTCTATTACATGACAGGAAAAAAACTCTTGGTGAAAGTTTCTATCCCTGGATACTCTCCTGTAGAAAGCAACAGTGCTGTTATGAACAATCTTAGATGAAAATTTTAAATTGGCTACTGTTAGAATTTGAGCTGCTAGTTAAACTTGGGTACTAGCAGATCAGCAGAGAGGAAAAAAGACAAGAGACCCTGGGAGGTTCCCATTTGTGGGGAACAATGGAGTGCAGATGTCAGCTTTGTTTGCAGGGCTGAGTGATGGCCAGACATGTAGGCAGGGAGAATCGCCTCTATCAGATACAGGTTTTTATTGTTGTTTTTTTTAGTTAGAAGTCATTTAGATACTTATAATCCTTGTAGAATAATGGAAATGGAAAACAAAAAACAAAAAACTCTAGATATCTGGCCCGGATCTCTCAGATTAAAAAAGTGAGAATTAGAGTTATATGGTATTAACCCATGTGGTGCACATAGCTAGATAGCGAGTGTGGAGGTTAGTACCCAGTCTCTCTGTATCAAATCAATTATTTTTCTCTTGAATCATCCTGACTTCCTCTAACAAGTTTAAAATCTGAACCCAGAAATACGTTTTATCCCAGGAGCTCATGGAGCTCCACTGAAATCCTGAAAAATGTTTGTTTATTTATTTGTTTTAAAGGACAACTAACAATTATCAGGCACCCATATATATTAAGATGATATTAAGAGTTTTAATTCCCCAACCAATGAAGAAAGGGAGCTACCACTGTCAGCTCCACACTGAAGAGGAAGCTGAAACTTAGCTTACTGAGGGTCACTCTGGGTGTCTGAGAGGCAGGATGCTTTTAGTTCAAGTCTGTTTGATTCTACAGAAATCTACTCATTTAAATGCCAAACCTATTTTCCCAAGGATGTGGTTTCAAATATAATGGTTTCTTTGCTAAAAAAAAAAGCATTGTGTGTAAATATTAATAGTGGTTTCCAAGCAGGCAGAAACAATCTTTGGAAACACAGATGTTTTTAAAGAAAAATCAAAACCTACTGCTCAGATTTAAGTTAATTCTAACGAGATACTAAAAAAAACTTTCAAGTTAGTCCTTGATACTCTTTTTTAAACAATATTAAGATGGATTTCATTTATGAGGGCTTCATGCAGATCTTGTTAGTTACATAAAATAGAAATAAAATGGAATATTCAATTATATCATCTTTCATGCTATGTCTATAAAATTTTCCACAGCTTATTTTAAGAATATTTTTTGTGCTTTTAACATACATGCTCATTGTCAAAAATTTAGGGAACTAAAAGAATAAAATAAAATCTGCCCATATTTTTACCACCTAGTAATACTACTTTAATATCTTGGCGTGTTTTAATTGGTAGCCTATTTTTTAGAGAAGTTTTAGGTTTACAGAAAACTTAGTGGAAATTGTACTGTTCTGATATACTCTCCCTCATACTCCCTCCCTCCACACAGTTTCTTGTATTGTCAACAGTATTAGTTCTGCACATTTGTTACAACCCATGAGTCAATACTGATAGGCTATGAACAACTACAGATCATGGCTTATAAGAGGTTCATTCTATGTTTTGACAAGTGCATAATGACATATACCCACCATTATATTATCACACAGGTTAGTGTTTTCAATATTTAAAACATCAATTTATTTTCATCGGGCAATATATTAATTGTCCTTTTGTCTAAAAATTGTGGATATTCAATTGTAAAAGTAATACATGTTTATAATAATCGTGCTTGCACATTATAACCGATCAATGTAATCATCTTAAAAACTACACTTTTTAAAAAGAATGCACTTATTTTATGAATTCCATTAGTTGTGTAACAGGAAATAATCATGGGACATTTGGGGCACAGAAGGGTTTGCATCCCCTCTGTGGTTTTCATGTGAATCAATGATTAGGACAAATAAGAAAGGTGACGATGGTCCTTTGAGTTCACTGAAACACCCCTCACAAGACTTGCCCCAGGCCCTGGGGAAACCAGTAGGTTGAAGCATCCTCACCTTGGGGTTCCCTTCACTCTGAAATCAAGCGCAGCCTTCGCCCCACGTGAACTACAGTCAGAAGTGGGGCTAGGAGTGGGGACCGTTGCCCAGGCGACGAGGCGGCTTCTCCCTCTTCAGGCGGACCCAGGAGTTCGCTTTGGGTGGGAGTAGGAGAGGAACCCGGCTGGGGGTGGGGTGGGGCAGTCTGCGAGCTGCAGTGGGGGGTAGATGGGAGGCTGGAAGAGAGTTGCGCTGGGTAGGGGGCGTTGTGACTGGAGAAACAGGGATGGGGCTGAGGCGTGAGGAAGAGGAATGGGGCGTGGTAGGGGGGTAATTTTTTGGATGGGGTGAAGTGAGAGTGGGGAGGACTCCGGGGTTGAGCTGGATCTAAGGATGGAGTAGAGTGGAGGAACTGTGCAGAGGGCAAGGCCTCGGGGTGGTTGCAAGAGAAAAGCCGCGCCACTGGGCAAGGCCAGGGGGTAGGGCTGGGCCCGAGGTAGGGGGGGGGGGGGCGGTGTGAGCCGATCAGGGGCGTGGCCTGAGGTGAATCGGCGGGGCGTGCCACGGCCGGGGGCGTGGCCGGAGGGAGCTGGGCCGGGGGGCGTGGTTTTAGGGAGCCGGCGGTTGCCGGCGGGTGGAGGCTCTGCTCCGCGCTTTTTCCCGCCGCTGTCCCAGAGCCGCCAGCCCCGAGGCCGCGCCGGAGAGAACCCGGCGAGCTCGGGGCTCTGCTGGCCTGGAGCAGTCCCTGGGGCGCAAGGACGTCTTGGATACGTTGGCTTTGAAGGCTCCGTCAAGTGGAGATAGCGCGAGGTGAGGCTGCACCGGGGGCGCTCGGGTCTGCCCGGCGGCCGTGGGGCGCGGGCTGTTAGCTGGGCACGCGGGGAGTAATTGACGGCCTCAGGGACTTGAGGGTATACTGCTCTCAACTCCTCCTCGCGATTCGTGGGCCCTGCCTCGGCTGCTCACCTTTTGGGCCGCTGTTTGTGCTCCCTGCCGGGCAGTAGTTACTTGGCGCCCTCCGGCTTTTCCAGCAGCATTGCCTCGGGTCAGAGCGTGCGTGTGGTGTTCTTGCAAGAGGCGGTTTCCTGCTGGACCCGTCCAGGGATTACCCTGAAACTCTACCCCGCGCTCCCTGCTCACTGGCCCGGGTCTGAGGGGGTTGCGTCGGAAGAACGGACAAAGGTTGAGTAAACCCTTGGCTGCTTAGTGACTCCTTTAACGCTCTGCTCACTTCAGCGGCACGACCTGTGCTTCCAGAGGACCGGTAGGGGATGCGGTTGGAGAACTTGGCTTAGAAAGCAAGTTTTTCCCCCAGTTCCCTACTGGGGCTTATTCCAGGAGAAAGACTTTGGGACTTGATGTCTGTCCTTACTTGACTGAAAGGGAGTGAGCTGGCAGAGTTGGATTGGCACCATTTCTGTTCAGGAGGTGGAAGAATTATTAGTCCCAGGAAGGTAGAAGCCGGCGCTGCTGCCAGCATCAGGGGGAACTCAGGTGACCTGTGTTGGCGGGCCACCCATCTGACTGAGCAGTTACAGGATCAGAGCAAATTTCCCTCCCTCCAATTGAAAAAAAAAAAAAAATCAAAGCAAGTCTGGGTTATTTGCTTCCCAGCGTTGGATAATTATATTGACAAATAGAATAATTGTTTGATATTTATTTAGCATTTGTAACCATGGTTTCCCAAGTCTGCACCTTAACTCATTTTCTGTTGCCTAGTGTTTTCTTCCCTATTAACTCCTCCAGATCGCCCAGTTCATTGCCCTCTTTTATTCTTACTAACAGGCAGGGAAATTTCATCCTATTTTAATTTTTTTGTTTTTTGTTTCCACTCTATTTTCTTTCCCACCTTTCTTAACAAACGCCCAGTTTCTCTTTTAGTCTCCCCTCCCCCCACTTTTAAACTTCCTCACAGCATTGTTCTCTGGTTAATTATGCACCCCTCCATGTGCTGCAGAACCTTGTTCTCTGCCCCTTCCCCATCCTCAGGCTCTTTATGTGGCTGTTTCTTCTTATCCAATATTTTAATTTGCATCTACCTTCTAAGGCCCCCTAATTTGCCATTCTTCACCTCTCTCCCAGTCCTAAGGTTCATTATATCCTCCTTTATTTTTGCTCCTTTGCTTGTTTGGGTGTCCCATCCTGTCCCCCCTACCTCCTCCTTCTACAGGCACTTTCTTCCCATTTACCTGCTTTTTCCTGGCAAGTGCTTTCTCCAGCACTCTCCCTGCTGCCCTTGTAAGCACATCTGGTCTCTGGTCCTTCTGTTGTGCTTTTTCACAGTCCCTTAGCATCCCTAGGTTCCTTTTCCTCCTTTCCATTTAGCACTCCATTACCTTGCATACATCTGTATTTCAGAATGTCTGGGAGGAGACATTCTGAGGAGGAGGGGGCAGCTGCATTTCCTCAGGAGTGATCTGGATCTCAGGATCTTCCCATTTGCCACTGTTTCTTTTGTTTCTTTCTTTTTTTTAACTGAAGCAGAATAGCACATATAGTTCTTGAATGATGTTAATACTGACATTAATATGATTATTAGGTAGCGTTTATTAAACACTTGCTGTGTGCTAAATACTGTTCTGAGGGTTTACATGTAATTAATACTCATTTAAAATCCTCTTTACATCCCTGTAATGTAGAATCTACATTGTCCCTATTTTACCAATGAGAAAAGGGAACTCAGAGAAGTAACAGGCTAGGTTTCTCATGGCTATGCAGTGGTGGAAACCCTCCTCTTCTCACTAGGCACAGAGCTTCCATGCCATAGGACTGGCCTCTCAAACTCAGGCATGCTTGGAGTTTAGTTTTAGAAATGAGGTCATTATTTGACATATTTTATTTAGTCTGCAATGTACACTTGTTGAGGACACAAACTCTTATAGGACCATGCTGGAGAAAATTTGGAATGCCTGGTGTTCTCTAGAATGCCTGAGGATAGTACCTGGGCTGTCAGTTCACCTGTGCCTTCTGCCTGCTTTCCCTCAGCCAGGAAGAAAAAAAATGTCATAAAAAAGACCATTGCCAATCATCTCCTGTGTGGTGAAAGTTCACTTTCACTTTAGCTGGATGGACTTTGGGGTCCCTGAGAACTGTGATTTTATAAGACTTGTTTATTTCTGTTTCATTGTGCAATCTTGAAGCCTTGATCAAACATTTCCTTGTTAGTTTTCACCCTCCTAAGAGTTGGAGGCAAGTATTTCTACATTTACAGATACCGAGATAGACTGTTGTTGAAGTTATACACTTTGGTAGCTGGAAAGAACTTTACATTCCACAGGTGAAGAATCTGTGGCCCAGAGAAATAAAATGACATATCCAAGGGGAAGCAGCAGAGAAGTAGAGCTGCCCATGGGGCTCTATAGCTTGGTGGGTTGATCTCTCTGCTGTTGAAAGTGACAAACTGTCTTTCCCTTCCTTTTCCTTCACACTTTTTTCCATGTGAAAGCTAAATATTTTTAAATGTTTGCTTTTGAGACATGTAATGGCATAATTAGGATCATAATATCACAGAAATATAAATTTAGATGTTTTAGAAAGAACTATTATTTCTAAAATGTGAGGAAAGAACACTAAAGGTACTTGGCTTTCTAGAGGCACACTTTATAAGTACATGGAATATGAAAATCAGTAACTGTGATGTTTGTGTTTTCCCCTTTGCTGAGAGAAATGCATTAGTACAAAGCAGGTACACAGTTTTCTTCTCTGTATTGCAAATCAAACAGCAATGAGAGAGAAAGCAAGTCAAGGGCAAGAGTAGCTGCTGTTCTTGTGTTGCCACCTCCCTGCCCCACACTCTTCTCTGTGTTCCTACCTGTGCCCTCTGTGTAATTTCCCCGCACCCTCAGGGAGATACAAGAGTCCTGTTTACTTATGATGCCCAACTCCTTCCAAGACAACTTTTCTGGACAGAATTAAACCCTGCTGCTCTAAGGTGTGCATTGTGTGTAATGGCTGCACTATTCTCTTAGACTTCTAGAGTGTAGCAGGTGGCCATGGACCCCTTGGGAGAAGAGAGGAAACTTTTTTTTTTAGAGAGAGAGAGAATTTTTTAATATTTATTTTTTAGTTTTCAGCGGACACAGCATCTTTATTTGTATGTGGTGCTGAGGATCGAACCCAGCGCCACGCGCATGCCAGGCGAGCGCGCTACCGCTTGAGCCACATCTCCAGCCTGGAAACTTTTTTTTTTAAAGATTTTTTTTTTTTTTCTAAAGATGGACACAATATCTTTATTTATTTTTATGTGGTGCTGAGGATCGGACCCAGTGCCTCACATGTGCGAGGCAAGCGCTCTACTGCTGAGCTATAATCCCAGCCCCTGGAGGAAACTTTTGAGCACATTGTTGTCCGTGTTTTGTGTCCAGATGAGGATTGTGTGGTGCCCAAAGCTCCATCATCAGAGCTGAAGCTGAGACTTGAACTGAGGATTGCCTGGCTTAGGAGATCCATGTGCATCCTTCTATAGCCTGTGACTCCCTGAGACAGAAAAGCTATTACAAAGCTTTTTACACCTTTTACCAGGTAGATGGTTCCTACTTGCTGAGCTGAAGAAGAAAAAGCACCGAATTGGGCAGCAAGGCCTATGAGCTTGAAGGCTCAGAAGAGTTCTGGGTCCAGTTTTGGCTCTTTCCTGGGTGTAAACGGTGCTGTCTTCCTCTCTGAACCCGGGAAATTGTGGCAAGAAGAGAATGGTGCTGCTTTTTCCATGTGGTTCTGGCAATGTGTTGTGGTTGGGATGGCAACATAGGTAGTCTTATAGTCTTCACATTCCAATGTCCAAGATGACAGACTGTCTCTTGTCTAACCAGGACTACAAAGGATCTGATTTCCTGGTCAGAAACACTCCCACCCTTTTCCTTGAAACAGGCCCTTCACTGTCTTTGTGAAATATCTAAGAGAGCTTAGATGTTCTAATTTCATGGACCATCTACCTGTCTCAAAATTTCTCCCACTTGATCCTTAACTTCTTCTCAGGATTTAGCCACAGGGTTAAGGAATTCCACTTGTCTAATCCAGGAGAGGGGAAGGGCCAGCCTGTTCCCTCAACCCAAATTAACACTTTGGCAGAGTAAGTTTTTTAAAATTGGCAAACTGTCCCTAGAAAAAAATAGAACATAGGCCTCAAATGGCCAAACTGGAACATTTTTGGTAGGAAAGCAACCTGAGGGGTCTCTAGGACCTTCCTCAGGCCAATTAGTTACCCTGTCCTCTTAACACTGCCCCCCTTAGTCACATCTGCCCCCAGCACCCCTACTGTAGACTTCAGCAAACTGGGAAAGGGGAATCTTTGCTGGAGCATGTGCAAGGGGAAGGGCGAATAAGCTTTTACTGTCTGACAGCCAGATGGAAGCCCTGCGATGAGATGTGTTCCTGGTATTACAGGTCAGACCTTAGGTCAGTCTCTGTTTTCTTTTTTTTTTTTAAGAAAAAATACTGTGTAATAGGTACAGTGAGCAGTCTATTGTACTTGAGTGTTAAAATTATAACAGTGTCCTTAAACAAGACACCATGTATGATATAGATGGAGATAACAGGTCTTAAGTCTTGAACAACTTATGCTTGTTCTTCTGAACATATTCTACGGGTATGTTTGGACTCTGTGGTTCTAATGCTTCAGAAATGGGCTCCATTTCCATCCTTCCCAGGGAAGGCAAGGGAGAGACCGCTTTCCTGTGATGTTTAAGCTTCTTTCTAATTCATCACTAATTGACTAATTGGGGAATTATGTGGATTTATGGCTATTGTGATCACAGGTGTGATAATACTTTCAGTGCTGGTTTGGAGGAACAAATGTATACCTAACACTTACTAGATACTGAAGATGGAAAATTAGAATTAATTTCATAGAGGTTCCCCTTCTTATCTGGTGGGAGAGGTGAATATGCAAAAACCTAGCAGTGGGTGAGGTGTTTTGTTTATATGGAGGGTGTTGGGGAGCACAGGAGAGCTCTGAGATCCAGAAAAGCTTCCTGGAGGACAGAGCAGGCAGGGAAGCCACTGACAAAGGCGGGCATTCCAGCCTCCTGGGGACAGTATAAACAGAGGTGGGGAGGTGGACTTTAGCTTGGTATCACCAGAGGCCTTCAAACAGCTTCTTGTGGCTACAGCCCCCAGCTTGTCAATGTGTCTGATCCTGTGCACCTAAGGCATAGCCCTTGCATCAAGAATGCTTGGGAACTTGTTAGAAAAGTAAATTCTAAGGCTGTACTGAATTAGAAACTCTGGGGGTGTCTCCCAGCTCTCTGTAGTTTAATGAGCCTCCCAGGTGATTTTCATGCATACTGATGTCTGAGCACTACTGTTCTAGAGCAGGTGCTTTCAGGAGGTAACCTGGAAATAGCAACTCTTTTTTTTTTTTTTCTAATTATTTTACAGTGCTGTGGATGGAAGCCAGGATTTTGAGTATTCTGGGCAAGTGTTCTACCACTGAGCCACATTCCCAGCTCCTGAACTGCTACTTTTTAATTGCTACGTGAATACCTTTGCAGAGAACTGCAAAGGCTGTGCCTGTGACTGTGCTCCTTCCTGATTGTGTGATGGATAGTTTCCCTCAAGTCAACAGTCATCCACATTTGTGTACTTCTTTCCCCAGTGTATGTCCTAACAGTTTATTTTGTCCACCCTGCTTAATGCCACTGTATAATCTCTTTCTGGAACACCTGAAGCTACCATGATTTGGTTTAGTAGTTGTATGGCAATCTGCTTGTCTCTGTTGCTGTATCAGCTGTGTGACCTTGTGAAGGTCTTAACCTTTCTGTGCCTTAGTTATCATATCTGAAAAACATAGACAGTATCTATCTTATTCCCTTCTCCCTGCTATAATAGAATGTCTTAGCCTGGGTAATTATCAAGAAGAGAAACTTAGTTCTGCAGGCTTAGAAGCCCAAGCTTAAGCCATAAATATTTGATGTCTGGTGAGGGTCTTCTTGCTGCATCCTCAAATAGCAGGAGGGGTGAAAAGGGCAAAAAGGGACCAACACTGTGTCCTCTCATGGCAGAAAAGATGGAAGGACCAGATAGCTTTCTGAAGTCTCTTTTGTAAGAGCATTAATCCCATTCATCAGGGTGGAGCCGTCATGACCTAATCACTGACAATATGTGAATTTTGGAGGGACACATACATTCAGCCATTGTAATACCGGATCTCTCGGCTGAGGGTTTCAGAAGCTTAGCTGCTCGTTGGCATTACCTAGTCAGGGGTAGCTGGAGGAATCTTTAAAAAATTGAGGTCTATTCCACGCCAACCCCCAAAACAAACAAACAAACAAACAAACAAAATACCCTGTGATTGGTTTTGGGCATGACCTAGACTTTGGGATGTTTGACAGCTTCCAGGTGGAATCAAGTTTGGGAACCACTGTCATAGGCTGTTGTGAGGACTGAATGGGTCTATATAAAGTTCTTAGAAGAACATCCCTGGCACATAGGAAGTGCTGAGGACAGGCCTGCTGACAGAGGTTGTGGTGGTTTTGTGATTAGAAGCAATGGAGGTGCCATTTCCTTTGAGAATAAACCATGTTGATGCACGTCAGTTTGCAGATCTATAGTGGTGTCTTGCCTTGTTCTGAGAGTTGGAAAGTAAAATGGTTCCAATGCTGTGGGGATCTCTACATCCAATCCTCTGAGCATTCTCTAGGAGCAAGGATTCAGAAGATGGTGCTATGAGTGGAGAACAAGGGCCTAAGATCGTGAAGTACCAGTGCTTTACAAAGTGCATAGAAATGTTCAAGTCAATCAGGTGCCCTAGGATTTGGTACCTTTTCTAAACCATCATTTGTAACCAAGTTCTCAAATTATTTCCAGATTTGGCCTCTCTTTGGCAACTGATCTGTCTTCTAGGATCTAAATGTCATTGTGTTATAAATTATGTATTTCTAAACATTATTTGAAGGAATGTATAATCTTATTGCATATATTATCCTGCCATACATATTCATTCCACCTTCATTCATTGTTTTATTCATTCAGCAAATGTTGATGAGCACCTGCTTTGCGCCAAACACTAAGCTAGCAATTTTATTCCTTTTCTGTGACGAATTTCTCTCTGTCAGCATGGATAAAGTATTTCTGTTTTTTTTTCCCCCCTGCTGGGGATCAAACCTAGGGCCTCATGAATGCTAAGCAAGCACTGTATCACTGAGCTGCAGCCCCAGCCCTTTCTTTTGGTTTCTATTTATAAGGGCAGCCTTCTCTATACCTGTTTTTTGTGGTGACAAAATTACTTAACTTTTATTTTTTATTTATTTATTTATTTTTTAAAAATTTTTTATTGTTGGTTGTTCAAAACATTACATAGTTCTTGATATATCATATTTCACACTTTGATTCAAGTGGGTTATGAACTCCCATTTTTACCCCATATACAGATTGCAGAATCACATCAGTTACACATCCATTGATTTACATATTGCCATACTAGTGTCTGTTGTGTTCTGCTGCCTTTCCTATCCTCTACTATCCCCC
>NW_025999942.1:1959067-1990847 GCF_001458135.2 Marmota marmota marmota
AAATTCTATGATTTTGTCATTTTTTAATGCAGAGTAATACTCCATTGTGTATAAATGCCACATTTTTTTTATCCATTCGTCTATTGAAGGGCATCTAGGTTGGTTCCACAGTCTTGCTATTGTGAATTGTGCTGCTATGAACATCGATGTAGCAGTGTCCCTGTAGCATAACTTTTAATAATAGAACATCTGAAGGACATTTTTTCATGTTAAGTTCATGGGACTTCTTTGAACCTGCTGAGATTAATTAAATCAAACCCCATGCTACAATTATCCTAAGATATCCTGACAAGTTATTAATATGGAGTTTACGCAAGGCTATAAGATTTGAGTAAGTGACCCAAAGCAGAGGAAGCCTTTGACTCGGTTTGAGTGCTGCTGCTTTCTAATTTATTTTGGTGCATAATCAATGTCCTGGTACTGTGGTCACATTAATTACATAATTGAGAAATATGTGAATTCATATCGAGTTTATGATTTGTTCTCTATCTGTGGAAAATTTAGATTATGTCTTTGGTTTTGTTTTGTGGTGGTGCAAGCCTATAATTAGCAGATGTTTACTGTTAGATTGGCCCTAGTACATTTAAATGTATATTGCAAATGGAAAGAATTGATTCACTGTATGTGTTCTGCTGCCCAATTACTAAGCAAAAATCCACTGCTAGAGAAACTTTTGTATAGCCAGCACACAGGCCGCTCAGTATTATGGTAAAGACTAACTTCCATTGTGTGGTCTTAGCCATTATCACTTGCTTTACCCAGGGACTGAATAGGGTTTAGAAATACAGGCCTTCAAAGGAATGGCCCTTGCTTAAATGTTCCAGGGATCCTTCTGAAATAACATCCCTTTAACCCTCATTTGAAACAAAAAACAAAGGGATATATTAATATCTGCAGGTTTAGTTTTATCCAAAAGGAATATATATTTCAATGAGAAAAATTAAGTTTTTAATTAAAAAAAAAAGAAATTGGAGGTTAACAAGTAATGTAAAATGTGCACAAAATAAATAAGGTATTTTTAAAAGTAGGGTCATTTTAAGATTTGCCAGTCCCACATTCTATGTTTTTTCTACCTTTGACTTTTCTAAAATAAATCTGAAATCCCTAGAGCAGACTGCTCAGCTCATCTTACTGAAGAGGCTTCTTGTTTTACCAAGTTGAGTTCAATCTGGCCTTAGAGCATCTGTCCACATGTCCTCCGGCTGCTCTGCCAGAACTGTGGGTTCCTACTGCTTCCTAGAAAAAGAAGGGACTCTTCCCTCTGTGAAATCCGGCTCCCCATTCTCTGCCCAGGCCTGTTGGGGGTGTGTTGGCATGTGATGGAGCCAGAATGATGTGCTCTGCTGATCTGGGGTGGGGTGGAATGAGGTGTATAGGTTGACTGTCAGAGTCCTGGCCCCACTATCTGAATTAAACAGGGGAATCCTGAAAGAGGAAAATGGAAGCTTCTTTTGAACATTTTATTTTTTCACAGCATGGCAAGGTGTAAGAAGGAAGACTGTTTCTAAACTTGTAAAATCAGTCTGATAATTGGGTTATACTGGTACAGCCATGCATCGCTTAATGACCAGGATTCTGAGAACTCTATCGCTAAGTGATTTTTTTTTGCATTAATGTGAATATCAGAGTGTAGCCTAGACGGCTACAGTGTCACTAGGTGATGTGATATTATGAAGCCACCATCCAATAATGCAGTTGTTGACTGAAATGTGACTGTGTGGCACAGGAGGCATTGGCAGCAGCTCACAGGTTTTGCATTTATGGTGTTTTTTTGTTGCATCATTTTCTCTCCTATTTGATTGAATCTTGTGTTCTTTATTTATCTCAGCCCTAGGAGCAATAGGCCATACCATATATACAGTATGTGCCATATAGCCCATTTGTGTAGTAGGCTACACCACTTACATTTGTGTAAGGACTCTCTGATGTTCCTACAGTGAGTGATGTTCCGTCATTTAGTGACACATGACAGTATTTCCCTCTGTTGACCTCACTGACCATCATTGATAATAAACTGTTTTGCTGAATGTTAAGCCATCTGAAGGCAGAGACCTTCTCCACGCTCAGCTCTTGAAATTCTGAGGAACACAGCAGAATGTTTTTGTTTCCTGTCACCGCCCCCCAGCCCTAGTCAGCCCTAGTCACCTTGGCTCCTGATGCTATGTTGCGGGGCAGGGGAAGGTGCTGCCATTGAGTACATTCTCCCAAGGTTCATTCTCAACAGTAACTGGGGCTGTGCTAACCTCTGCCCTCCCCTTACTTCACCTTCTCTCATTGAACCTCTGCTGAATGAGAGAAGGTGGAAGGAAACTGCTTCTAGACTTTTCCTTCCAGGATAGAAGCTTCTGTTTTCAGAGAAGTTCGGTTTAGAATAAGGTACTTGTAGCTCAGTCAGTCCCTGCTCTCTTCTCCTATCTAACTGCTTTGCTGGTGGAACAGCTGTGTTCTTAGGGCTCCCCTCAAAATTGGGGAAAATACTCAGGGCAAAGAGCATTCTGGGCACTTCCTTCTGAGGTGATCTCTGATGAGGAAGCAAGAACTTCCTGCTTTTTCTAATCCTTATTTGTAATCTGACCTTTTCATACAAATAGCTTACTCTTAATGAGGTTTGACCCAGGAGCTTTTAGACAGTACATAAAAACATGACTAATTTAGCATTACAAGGTCATATCTTCAATTTACCACATTGTAGGCTTCAAATGCTCAGAGGTAGACAGGTCAAACTTTATTTTAGTCAGCTTTCTGTCACTATAACAAAATACCTGAGATAAACAATTTATAAGGGAGAAAAGACGTGTGTGTGTGTGTGTGTGTGTGTGTGTGTGTTTCCTGTTAGATTCAGATGTTTCAGTCCATGTTTGACTAGCTCCTGGCTTTGAGGCCTTTGCTGAGGTAGTATATCATAGTGGAGAGCATGTGGTAGAGCAAAGCTTCTCACTTCATAGCAGCTAGAAGCAAAAAGAGAAAGGGCTAGGATTTTAGTGTCTCCTTTGGAGAACATGCCCCTAATGACCTACTTTGTTCCTCTAGGTCCAACTTCCTATGGGTTCCACCACCTTCCAGTAGTATCACAGACTGGTATTACATGTGAACCTTTTGGGGACACTTACCCAGACCAGAGCACCTCACCAGCATCACTGCCTATGAATGTTTGATTCAGAGCATAGTTTCTTATATTTCCATAGTAGCACATCTGAATGTAGTTGATCATTTTGACTTCTTGGGAGGTTCTTTTTAAGCCTGCTGAGATTAATTAAATCAAGCCCCATGCAGCAGTTATTCTGAAGCAAAGCAGCTTATTAAATTTCAGTGCATGCTGGACCACTGATTTGAGTCATTCAAGTAGATGATTACATTTTTTGTTGATATCCTGCAATAGGAGTTTAATATCCGTTTTTAATTTTTATGGGTGGACACTAATAGTGTCTTTCAGTTTTTCTTCTGTTCTGGGGCTAGGAATCTCAGGGAAGGAGAAGCTGCCTATGTAAGTAGGACAGAACAGCTTTCTAGGCTTTCCTAGAAAGTGGTCCCTGTAGAAGTCACACCTTCCACTCCACACAGTGCGTCTCTCTTGTCCTCAGGTTGGAGCTTTTGAAGAACACTCTGTGTCGGTGGGAACTCTTCTTCTGAGATGAGGATAGTGGGTATTTGTGTAGATCAGTATGGGATAAAAAGGTCATTGTCAATGGAAACTGGTTCAGCAGAAGGGTTTCTGGGTCCCCGTCACCCTGAACTGGGACAGACCATTCTCTCTGGGTGATTTCTCAGGTTAACCTAAAAGTCCTGGGACACACTTCAGTCATTATTGAAAAAGATTAAATAAATAAACAAACCAAAAGCAAGTCTCAAATGAATGCTGTTGGTATTACCACACTTTCTGAACAGAAGAGTGTCCTTGCATGTGACTTCTTTGGCGAGGGGATAGAACTCAGGACCTTGCACATACTACATAAGTGTTCTACCAGTAAGTTTTACCCCAGCATCCCATGTAATTATTTTAAAGAGAACTGGATCATCCAGTAGCCAGTTATCACACATACGTGAGTATCCTCTTCCTTGTGTAAACTCATCACTGCAGGATTCAGAAAGGATTAGCGTGGGACACATTTCTCTGGGAATTTGAGTTGTAAAAATGCTTCCCATTGAGAGGATACTGCCGCTGTTGCCTCGAAAGAGTGAGAAGCTCTGAAGTTGCTCCTAAATGCTGATTGGATTTGGACAGTCTTACATTCCCGTGGAAATGACCCTTGCCATCAGAATGTAAAGGCACTTGGAAAGCACTACCCATCATCTGTGTCATGTTTTCAGCACTGCTGTTTTTTCAAGAGGCAAAGCAAGATGGTGAAGTAGTGACCCTCATTCCAGAACCTGCAGGGCAGATCTGACACACTTGCTGCTTCCATGTAGAAGGTGGAGTGAGAATCTGTGCTGAGAATTATAAATATGAAGTGTCCCCAGAAGAGCTTTTGATATGTGATATCCAGTGTAGCAATGTCCAGAGGTGAAATGATTAGATTATGAGCACTGTAACCTTATCGGTGGATTAATCCACTTGATGGATTAATAATTCGAAATGGACTACTGGATGATTAGCTGTTGAGAGGTGGGCTGACTGCCTTTAGTAGGACACTGGGGGAAGTGATGTTGGCCTATTGGAAGTGACATTGGTCCCTTCTCTTTCTGTCTGCCAGCTGCCACGAGCTGAGCAGCTTTCCTCAACCACACCCTTGTGCCTCACCTCATGCCCAAGCAACAGAGCTAGACTGAACCTTTTCCTCCTGTAAGTTGTTCTCATTAGGTGTTTTTGTTCACACTGACGAAAAGCTGACTAACACAACTGTGTAATCTATGCTGGAATTCAGACTGACTTCCACATTCATCCTTTGTTTTCTTATTAAACCTGTATATTTCACTGTTTATCCAGTGGTGGGTAGTCAAGAAAAAGGTCTCTGTAACATAAATTTGAATCTCTAGATTAAAACCACACTTTGATTCTGGTGATGGGTTGTGTGAAAGCTAAAGTTGGTGCATTGATTGTTTCCACTAGACAGAACATTGTAGTAAAAGTCAGCATCTGACACAGAAGAGACAGGAATTGGCAGAAGAAAAAAGTAGGGATTCGAAAATTTGCCCAATATATAATTATACTAGTGAAGAGCTCACATTCTTATTTGTAAAAATTTAGTTCCTCTCAAAATTTTCAGATACTGAACTAGTCTTGAATATCTGGAATAAACCCAAATGGAATGAACCCCACTTGGTCATGTATATAATTATTTTTATATATCATTATGTTCTATTAAGCATTTTTGTGCCAATATTCATGAATGGTATTGATCTTTAGTTTCTTTTTTGTATTATTATTATTTAAAATTTTTTTTTAGTTTTTGATAGACCTTTATTTGTTTATATGCAGTGCTGAGAATCGAACTCAGTGCCTCACACATGCCAGTCAAGTGCAGTACCACTGAGCTCTAGCCCCAGCTCCTCTTTTTTGTATTTTAATGCTTATTTTGGTATCAGGATAATATCAGCTTTATAAAAACAAATTAGGAAGTGTTCACTCTTCTTCCATTTCCTAGAAGAGAGTATGGAACTGGGGTTAATTTTTCTTTAAACATTTCATAGAATTCTCCAGTGAACTATTAGGTCCTGGATATTTCTTTCTTGCTAGTTCTGAAATTCCAAATTCTATTTCCTTAATAGTTAAAAGCTATTGAAATGATCTATTTCACATTGTGTGAGTTGTGGTAGTTTCTGTTTTTTGAGAAAGTGGCCCATTTTGTTAAAGATGTCAATTTCATGTCTGTAGAACAGTATTATTATCATTTTGATGTCTGCAAGGTCTATAGTCATAGCCCATTTCATTCTTGATACTGTTATATCTTTTTTCTTTATTCATCTTACTAGAAGTTTGTCAATTTTATTCGTCTTTTCAAGGAATAGTTCTTTGTTTATTGATTTCCTCCTTTGCTTTCTGTTTTCATTTTATTTTACATCTATTCTTTAATTATTTCTTCCATCTGCGTATCTTCAGTTTGTTTTGCTCTCGGTTCAGTAAATAGGAGCTTAGATTATTGGTTTGAGACATTTCTTTTTTTATCTATGCATTTTAGCTATACATTTCCCTCACTGTTTTACCTATGTCCCCCATATTTTGATACCAGAATGCTTCATTTTCTTTCAACTAAATATATCTTTGAAAACTTCCCTGAAGACTTCCTCTTTGACTTGTGGATTATTTGAAAGTGCATTGTTTAGTTTCTAAGTGGTGCTTTTCCTGTTATTTCTGTGTTATTGATTTCTAGTTTGATTTCATTATGATTGGAGAATACATCCTATGATTTCATTTCTTTTAATTTTTTGAGGTTTGTTTGATGGCTGAGGGTATTATCTGTCTTTATTTGTTCTGTGGGCACTGGAATGTATATTTTCCTATTGTAGAGTGAAGTGTTCTATAACTGTCTTACCTTGTTGGTTTTTGGTATTAATCCTGTAATGTGTTATATATAGTAACATTGGTAGTAGTGTTTGTTTTTTGCTTTTTGTCAGGAGAGAGGTGTAAAGATCAGCAGAGAATTTGATATCATATTGCCTAGCAGAAATAAGGAGGCTAGATGTCTACATTGCCAATTTAGGGCTAATTTGATAATTAGCCAAGGAGGGAAAACAGTTTATTTTCTCTTGAAAATTTAGGTACCAAAGAGGACCATTTTTTCATATCTTGTAGAATTAGCAAGACTGAAGAGCTGGGGGTAGTGGTGAATGCCTGTAATCCCATTTACTCAGAAGGCTGAGGCAGGAGGATTGCAAGTTCCAGACTAGTCTCTGTAATTTAGTGAAAATGTGTCTCAAAATACAAATTTTAAGAAGGGCTGGGGTTGTAGCTCAGTGATAAGTGCCTTGGGTTCAGTCCCCAGCACTGAGGGAAAAAAAAAAAGACTTAAGAAAATGAAGAAAGGGGCGGGAATGTAGCTCAAGCGGTAGCGAGGTCGCCTGGCATGCGTGCGGCTCGGGTTCGATCCTCAGCACCACATACAAACAAAGATGTTGTGTCCGCTGAAAACTAAAAAAAAAAAAAAAAAGAAAATGAAGAAAGACTTATCTCTAAATCAGATCAGACAGCTAAAAAATTCCAACTAGCCTTGTTGGAAAATGGTACATTTCAAAGTTTGTCTATATTGTTTCTTGTTGAGAATATTTATAAGTTAACTGCCTTAATGTTAAGTATTTATTCCATCATTTGTCTAATTAGGCCCAGAACAGAGAAATGGATTCTTGATATACAGGCTAGATTATTCATCTATTCCAAACAATTGGTTAAGTATTTGCTCTATTCTAAACATGGTGCCAGTCCCTGAGGATTTAAAAGTAGAACAGGGACATAGATCTTTGTATCTCTTTCTTCTCCTGCAGAAGAAATACTTAGAAATCCCAATGATGGCTAGAAAACATGAGTAAATGTAATTTTGAAGATTATCTCTGTTTCAGATACTGAGCTTGAATTAGAAAAGTAATATTAAAAACACTTGATGGAATAACTACTCCATATTTTAATTTATGGTTCCCTAGTCAAAGAAATAGAGGCCTCCATGTACACTGGAAAAATGTACTTACCTCTGTCTTTGAAATGACACAAAATTATAAGGTCTGTCTACCTAAGTCGCGTTGAACTTAAATACAACAGATCCGGTATCAAGACTGTGGTTACTCCATGTCGTTTTGTAAATGCTCTGTTGGTTTAACCTGTTTTACCAGGTACAACTTCAGAAGGGCAGCCAAGAGCTTGGTCTGTAACTATAACATGCAAAAAATTATAAAATACAGCTAGATACATAAATCATGGTATTTGTGTTCTTTTTTCCCATGACATTATACTTTCCTTTTAATATCTGCTTTTCAGATCATAAAACAATGTTATTTTTCCCAGAAAACCAGGTCTTTAGATAAATGGGGCCAGCCAAGTCCAAGGACAGGTTAGATACACTGGGTCTGGCATGAGTCCTAGAAATGACTCGCAGTTGATCTTCTTCCTCTTACCTAGGGGCTGTTTCATTAAATTTACTTTGTTTTCTGTGAAAGTGAAGCCTGGTTGTTCTCTAAAGAAGCTCCATATATCTAAATGAAATAGTTGATTGGTAAGCTATTGTTAATAGCTAACAAGTCCATCTTATTAATGAACTTTCTCCTTTCTTCCTAATTAGATGAAAGGAAGTTGATAATTTTACTATCTAGCTTCTTTATTACTTCTTAGTAAAAGTACAGTACATGTGAACATTGCTTTACTTCTCGGATTCACTATTAGTTTTAATTGTTTTCTTAAGAAATTCTTAATAAATACATGGAAGAAAGTAATAAGATACTTCCATAAGAATTCAGGCATTTCTCAGTAGTCTGGCTGATATGGTTTGCCGTAGGTAAATCATATGACTTCTTTGAACCTTGTTTTTTTGTCTCTGTGAAATGAATCTGGCTTATAATGTGACACTGGTGTTTTGTATGGTTGTTTTCATATTTCCTGCTAGTCTGAGCTCCTGTAGATTGACAGCCCTAACTTCTTGTCTATTTCCAGCTGGTGCAGCCTAGTTGTTGCAAATACTTATTCCTCTTGGGGCTATGCAGGTAACAGAGGAATCATCCAGTTTGGGTAGAGACTTTTGCTCCATAGATTCCACCCAAGGGTCTATGGGCAATGTTGCCTATTATCAAACATTCCAGTTTTCCAAGAGAATCTAGATTTTTTGAAGTTTTTCTTGAAATCTCTATTCTTAGATATTAGAGATATATAGGCCAAAGAAGGTGTGGATACTATATTGTCTGTCTGGACTAATATAACAAAATGTCATAGAGATTGAGTTACCTGGACTATACAAATGTATTTCTCACAGCTCTGGTGACTGAGAAGGCCAAGATTGAGGCACTGGCTTCAGTGTTTGGTGAATTCCCACTTCCAGGTTCATAGATTGCCATCCTCACTTGGTGGAGGGGCAAGGGGTCTCTTTTGGGCCTTTTTTGTAAGGGCACTAATCCCTTTCATAAGGGTTCAGCTTCTAAAACCTTTTCACCTTCTAAAGGCCCCACATCCTGATAATATCACCTTGGGGGAGAGTATTTCAACATGAATTTGAGGGTGGAACGAGAAGGGCAAACTTAGATAATAGCAGGTACTATCAAATTTAACCTAAAAACCAAAGCTTGCTGCCTTCTGAGCATGCTCTTGAAAAATGTGTATTGACTTAATAGTAATTTATGAGCACGTTATGATGTGGCTGCCAGAAACAGACATCCTTTAGATAGTTCTGAGGAACATGCACCTCTCAGTTCTGTCAAGAGATTTTTTTGTTTTGACCACACTTTTATGACATCACTTAACCACTTTAACTATACAGTTCATACATTCACATTTTTGTGCAGCCAATCCCAATCTACAAAACTGTTTTTAGCTTGCAGAACTGACTCTGTACCCATTAAACAACTTCATACTTGCCCCTTGTCCCAACTACCAATGTCACCAACACATTTTTATCATTTTTTACATTGTAGCCATCTTAGTGTATGTGAATTAGTATCTCATTTGATTTTGATTTGCATTTCCCTGATGCATCTTTTAATTTGCTTTGCTTCTTTGAGTATATGACTATTCAAGTCCTTTACATTTTTTTTTTTTGTACCAGGTATCAAACCCAGGAATTTTTAACCACTTAGCCAGATTAAATCTCCAGCCAATTTTATTTTTTATTTAGAGACAGGTTCTCCATAAATTGCTAGGGCCTTGCTAAGTTGCCAAGGCTGACTTTGAACTTGCAATCCTCCTGCCTCAGCCTCCCGGGTTGCTAGGATTATAAGAGTGTGCCACTGCACCTAGCCTTTTGTCCATTTTTAAGTTGGGTTGTTTGCCATTTTGTTATTGGGTTATATATTCAGGATATATTCTTTATATATTCTGAATATATTCTGGATATTAGTCTTATATCAGATATATGATTTTTATGTAACTCTTCCATTCTATAGTTTTTTTTTTAACTTAGAGACAGTGTTCTTTGCATCAAAGTTTTAAATTTCTGTGAAATACAATTAAACTATTTTTTGTTTTGTCATTGTGCTGTGTGTTATCTAAGAAAACATTGCCTAATCCAAGGTCATGAAGTTTAGTTTGTACATTTTGTCCAAATCTTAAAGTTTTAGCTTTTACATTTAGATGTTGTCCTATTTTGAGTTAAATTTGTATGTGGTGTGAGGGAAGGATCAGTCTATATTCATGGAATATAGAATTCTATTTTTGGACCCTCAGTTCTATTTTCATCGATTGGTGTGTCTGCCCTTATGCCAGTACCACACTGTCTTCATTACTAGTTTTATAGTAAGCATTGACATTGTAAAATGTAACTCTTTTAAATTTATTCTTCTTTTTCAAGATTGTTTTGACTCTTCTGGGTCCCTTGGATTTTCATATGAATTATAGAATCTGTTTGCCAATGTATGCAAAGTAGTCAGCTGGTATTTTGATAGGATTACATTAAGTCTGTAGATTGATTGGAAGCACATTGCCATTTTCGCAATAGGAAGTCTCTTCATTCATGAACTTATTAATATCTTATTTATTTCAATGATTTATAATGTTCAGAGTACAAGTTCTATACTTCATTTATTCTATTGCTACATTTTTTATTTTTGAAAATTGGTTATTTTTTGAATTTCCTTTTGGGATTGTTCATTACAAGTTTATAGAAATTTTTATAAAAATTACACATTTATCTTACTGCCTTCTTAAACTCATTTATTAGTTTATAGTTTTTTAGTGTTACCCTTAGTATATTTTCTACTTAAGATCATGTCATGTACAAATAGAGATTATCTTATTTATTCTTTTCCAATCTAGATGGATTTATTTCACTTGCAGAATTTTCCTGGATAAAATCTTCAGAATTAGGGCTGGGGATGTGGCTCAAGTGGTAGCGCGCTCGCCTGGCATGCGTGCGGCCCGGGTTCGATCCTCAGCACCACATACAAACAAAGATGTTGTGTCCGCCAAATAATAAAAAATAAATATTAAAATTCTCTCTTTCTCTCCCTCTCTCTCACTCTCTCTTTAAAAAAAAAAAAATCTTCAGAATTATGTTGAATGAAAGTGGTGCCAACAGGCATCCCTGTCTTTTTTGATGTTGTTGTTCTTGGGGGGAAGTATCCAGTATCCAGTCTTTCACTGTTAATTATGTTAACTGCGGGGTTTTGTAGATGGTTTTATCGGCTTGAGGAAGATCCTTTCTATCCTCACTTACTGAGTGTTTTCATCTTGAAGGGAAGTTTAACTTTTCAAGAAAACATTTTTATGTTTATTGAAATAATCATGTTTTTTTTTCTTCTTTATTGATAATGGTGTATTCCATTAAAAGCGTTTTGGAGGTTAAACCAACCTTGCATTTCTGTGTAAATCTCACTTGGATCATGGTGTTTAACCATTTTATGTGTTACTGGATTTGACTTGTTAGTATTGTCTTTAAGACTTTTATGTCTATGTTCATAGGAGTCAGTGGTCTATACTATTCTATTCTTGTGTTATCCTTTTCTGGTTTTGTTATGAGGGCATGCTGGTTTTATGGAATGAGTTTGGTAGAGTTTCCTCCTGTTTTCTGGAAGATTTTGTGAAGAATTAATATTGTTTCTCTTTGTTTGTAATTCCTGAAAGGACCAAAAAAAAAAAAAGGCCGCATAGCTAGCCTTTCTCTTCAGCCACCTTGAACATTTCATCATTGACAGCCATCTAGCTGGCTCGCACTTCCTCTGTGGGGCTCTCTGTCCTGCGTGCAGAGCTGTTTCTGAACTCTGTAGTTAAGGCAGAATTCTCCTTAGCTCCCTTAACCTGTGTCCTAGGTGGTTACACTGTGGTATTTTCTGCATGCTCCCTTGTTTTCCTCCACAGATGGTGAACATCTTGAGGGTAGTGACTGTGTTCTGCACTTCAGTTGAGTGTTCTGAAGTGTCCAGCACAGTGCGTCAAAAAAGATGGGGGAATCTTTTATCCAGCTACGTATATTTGAAGGCTCTTTTCAAGATTTCCTAGTATGTGTGAGTTTCTTTAAATCAGGTAAATTTTGGTAAGTTTCTTCATATGAACATATGTCTGTATGTGCGTTTGTGTAGATATGTGTATAAATATACATACATAATGTCTATGTACATACTCACATGACTGTATATTATTTCAGGCATAAATCCAAGTTTAGTTATGAGAGAATTGGGCAGGAGGTATTATTCTTGGGTTCCAGTCCTGGTCCTCAAATGGAGACGAAGTCTTGCTTTCAGTTTATTTTCTCATCTATAACATAGAAATTGCTTTGAGGACTAGAATAGATTATTTAGATTATTTAGTCCAATATTTTATACTAGTAAGCTATAAATAATGATTAACAGTTGATGGTGTGAGTTTCTATTCAAGGAATCTGACTGGTATTTATTTATTTAGTATTAACTGTGTTCTAATATGAATTTGAAATAATAGATGACTTCTTCAATGAAATCAGATTTTGTTGAATGGCTAATTGAGCTGATAACTTTCCTCATTAAATTTCTTGGCAAAGGAGTACTTTTTTCTTTTCAATTCTTTGGAATATTTTTGGAGGTTTTCGTTATAGGCTGTCATTTTTCCTTGGCCATGAAGTGTCGTGAGCTCTTGAAGAAGTGCTTAAAAGCGTGTGCTCTAGCGTCAGGCACTCTGGACTCAAGTCTGAAGGCTCACTGCTGTGTGCTGTCTGCCCCACCTCCTTATCTGTCACAGGGAGAGTCGAGTCCCTGCTTCCAAGGGGTCTTCTGAGGATCCAGAGAAACACAGTAACAGGCACTTAGCACAGCACCTGGTATTTAGCAAGTACTGTATGTTAGTCAGTTGTGTTCTTCGTACTCATTATTTTAGCACTTTATACATATTTGGAGCACACACAGTGTTTGAATGAAAAGCTTTGTTGAAAATATTAAGCTACTTACAGAAAACTTTTTTTCTCTTTTCCTATAATAAGAATTTTCCTGCATTGGGAAGAAGGCCTGGCTAGGTTAGATGAAACTCATATCCAGAGTCTGAGCATCAGGAAAGATGCTTTCCCACCAGCCTCAGTTTATAGATGGATGAGCAAGCCTGCCCTAAGACTTTGTGTCTTTGTATTCATCCTACTTTAATTTTTAAAGTTTATCATTTCTAGTAATTTTGTTCTGCCAATATTAAAAATATTTAGCTGTTCAGATTGTATCAGTGTTAGAGAAACTCAGCAGGTTGCTCTGCTTCATTAATCGGGCCAGTTAAAGCTGGCCCATTAAACCCAGTGAAACCAAGGGTAGCTCCTGCATGGACACTGTGGCATTGGTGCCTGCCGTGGAGAGTGGCACTCAGGGGCACCATTATTTTTATTGTTCCATTGGGGTTCAGAGTAAAGATATCTACTCCCATATACATTCCTTATTCATGTAATGCACCAAAAAAAGAGAAACATCGCCACATACTTGAGTACCCTCACAGTAGTAAATTCCTCTGGCATGCTTGGGGTATTTTGTCAAGGGGCTGCATTTTTCAATATAAAATCATATCAATTGAATATACATTTTTCAAATTCAAGTCAAGTATCATAAACACAAAACATGTTCAGAGTAGATATAACTCTTCCCTACTTTGCTCTGGAAAACTGTCATCCTCCCCAACCAAGATCCTATGGCAGAATTAGAAACATTTGACAAGGGCATCATTACACCTTGAACTTTGTACACACAAAAAAACCTGGGATTGTGGCTCAGTGGTAGAGCGCTTGCCTCACATGTGGGAGGCACTGGGTTCAATTCTCACCACCACATATAAATAAATGAGTAAAATAAAGGTCTATCAACAACTAAAAAAAAAAAAAAAATTAAAAACAAACTAACTTTGTTTAAACTTTGTCCAAATGTTTGAACTTAGATTCTAAGTAGAAAGTTCTCAAACAAGTACAAGTCAAAACTTTCATTACTTTGTATTGTTCTTCTTTTTCTTATTTGGGGGGTATTGGGGATTGAACTCAGGGGCACTTGACCACTGAGTCACATCCCCAGCCCTATTTTGTATTTTATTTAGAGGTAGGGTCTCACTGAGTTGCTTAGTGCCTTACCATTGCTGATGCTGGCTTTGAACTCACGATCCTCCTGCCTCAGCCTGCCGAGCTGCTGGGATTACAGGCATGCACCACTAGGCTGGCCATAATGTTCTTAATAGTGACTAATAGTGACCTTTCCTGTTGCAAGAGACAGTGAGGTGAGCTGGATTCCTGTCTGTACTGGGGTTCAAAGTTTGGAGGCATTCATTCTAATCCTGATTTTGCTTTGTATGATTTAAAAAAATAATCATGGCAGATTCCTCAGACATGGTGCCACCATGTTTTTTTCACATATTGTTTCTCTTCTGTACACTACACGTTGATTGGATCAGATATTATTACTTCCTCTGAAACTGAAGCTCGGAGAGGTTAGGTAACATGTTTAAAGTCATCCAGCAAAGTCAGCTTCCTTCAAAGGATTGTTGCAAGAAGTAACTCAGAATAATAATAAATATAGTAACTATATTTTTCTCTAATCACGATGTATGTTTACTACTGTGTTTGATTTTGGATAAATAGATGTTTACTGAGAATGACATATTTTGAAAAGTTAGTATTATAATCCTTTGGATACTGAAATTCCACATAGAAAGTTCTCTGAAATTTCTCTATATAGAAATTTCTGGTTTTACCTTAATGGAGCTCAAACTCCATTAAGTAGATATGGGAAATGGGGGAAAAGCATACAGAGCCAACCAAACCACAAAGATTATCTTTCTATTCTTTTGGTTGTTGTTGCCAGTTTTGGATTTTCTAGAGTGTATATTTAACTTGTTGATTTTTTTCCCTCTCTGGTGTGTAATTGTTGTTATATATTAACTTAATGCCAGGCAACAGCACGAACTTACAAATCACACTGGTGGGTTTTCGTATTCTGTGTAGGACAAAGTTCAAAGCTCTGATAATTTCATGGTCTGAGCGCTCCTGCCAAGTGACTGGATCTGAAATAAAATTATACCTACAATGGTGTGACCACTGTAGTGGCATTTTGAAGACTTGAAAAGGTAGGATGGGTTCAGGTGGTTTTTAAATAAAATGAGTCTTTGGTTATCTTAATGGAAATCAGAGTTTAAGGGAAAATTCATTGTTTGGTTATTGTTCTGAGTTTAAGGTCAAGTGGTAGAGTCTACAGCAAGTGACCATGGCCTTGCAGAATCTGAGTAAATGTTTCCGTCATTCCTTGGGAAATAGCTAATGCCATTCAGAACTGAGGCTGGGAATCAGTCTTTTGGAAAGTGCCACATGTAACATTTTGTTTTGTTTCTCCAGGGGACCTGCTTTGTAATTATATTTATTGCCAGTTAGGCTTTTCTCCCCTTTGTGTAGTTTAATATAAGCTTTTTCTAATGATGAAGATTGAAGTACACTCTGTGATATGTGTTTGTGGTACTCAGAAATGCTGGTTTGTATTATAGACCAGGCAGCAACTGCTATATTCTTGCCCAGCGCATGTGACAGGCACTCAGTAAAGTTTATTGCTTGCTTTAAGAAGGATTTTCTTCACTAGGCATTTTATTTATTAGCAAAGTACTGCTGTGAGCATAGGTGCCTATAATTTAAATTTTCCTGATTCAAGGATGTAATTTATTCTAAAGCTATCTGGAGATCCATTCAGTAAAAAGTAAGCCTTTGCAGAGAACTTAACAGATTGAAATTTGAAAGGTCCAAATTAAGGTATGACTTTTATATTACCTCTGGAAATAATTGCTCCCTTAACTTAAAATCCATTAATAGCCTTCTATAATTTTTTGACATCATGATTATTGGTAAGTCTTTTAATATGGTCTCATTTCAGAAACCTGAACAAATCATTGGTTTTAACATAAGAGGCATGGTGTTTTAAATTTCTTACGATGTGTTTTATTGAAAATTTCTAATTATCCGGATTTAACAGAGTAGACAAATGTTTTCTCTCTTGATCCCTGTATTAGAGTTCTCCAGAGAAAAAGAAAAATAGGTTGTGTGTGCGTGTGTGCATGTACGTGTGTAACAGGTTGAATATCCTTTTCTGGGATTTTTAAAAATTTTGGAATATGTGCATATTCTAATGAGATATCTTAGGATGCGACCCAAGTCTGAACATGAAATACAGATAGGTGCATATATAACTTATATTCATAACATGAAGTTAATTTTATGCAATATTTTAAATAATTCTGTGCATGAAGCTGTTTGATGTGGAATTTTCACTTGTGGTACATGTTAGTTTTTCTTTACAATAACCAAGTACCTGAGGCAGGCCACTTATGAAGAAAAAGAACTCACAGTTTTTCTGACTGAAGTCCAGTTTTCATGGTGTGAGGGCCTCTTTCCATTGACTTGTCACCTCATGGTGGTTGCAATGTTGGGAGCAAAGAATCAGTCTCAGAACAGGAAGATGGAGTGGCTGGGTGGGGCTAGACTCAAGCTTGTATAATAGTCCTGTCAACAGAACTAACTAAAATCTGGTGAGAAATACCTTATTCCTTCCGGAGGGCATGTCCCCAGTGATTTAAGGACCTCCTGTGAGCCCCACCTAAAAGCTCCACATCCACTTCCCAGCACACCTATCCTGGGGACCACACTTCCAACAAGTGAACCTTTGGTGAAGTGCAGACCATGGCATGAGATCATGTCTATGCTCAAAATGATTCAGATTTTGGAACATTGTGGATTTCAGAGTCCCAGATTCTGGGTACTTGAGAGAAGGAAAGAGAGAGGGAGGAGATATTGCTTGATTTATAGAATTGACTCATGTGATGTTAGGGACTGAAAAATTCAGAATCAGCAGGGCAGAGGAGCAGGCTGGAAATTCTGACAGGAGTTGATATTTTAGTCTGGAAACTAAATATTTTTGAGGCTGAATTTCTTTTTCTACTGGGGACCTCTGCCTTTTAAAGGATTCCACTAATTGGAAGAGGCACTCATATTATGCAGGGCCATCTGCTTTACTCAGTCTCTAGATTTAACTGCCAGTCACATCCAAAAAACACCTTTACAGTGATATCCATACTCATGTTTGACTAGAGAACTGGGTACCCTGGTCTGGCCAAGCTTACAGGTAAATATAGTCACCAAATAAGGAAATGTGGATGTTTCTGCAAACATGATTTCATAGAGAAGTCATCTTTTCTTCATCTACTCACATGATCTAAAGTAAATTGCAAAGTTAAGGCAGAAAAGTAGGAAGTTTGGGAGAAGCTATAGGAAAATCTAATGCTTCACCAGCAATTTGGAATTCCTGCTATGGCCAAGGTCAGAAGTTTATCTCAGGGATACACAAAGTCCTGTGTCATATTTGCTGGGGGTTGATAATAGTCTTCAAAGAGAAAAGGTTCAGGGAAGGGGAACAATTGTAATGGCCTAGCAAACTGATGACAGGGTACCCTAAATCCCAGAGCAGAATAAAAATAGGTGGCCAACAATGCTCTCTTGACTCAAGAGTCCCACTGAAATGGTTTCACAGTGTCCTTATGGGATAAGTCTGTGCTAGGTCCAATAACTGAAGTGGCATTAGTTACTTTTCAATATTTCTCAGCCTTCGGTTTCAGGAAGCCGAAGTGAAACATAGCAGTGTTGCAGGCTTATCAGGATTTTTTTTGTTGTTATTCAGATACAGGTTTTAGAGAGAAGGGCTCCACAGGGCAACTGTTTGGAACACAGCTATTGAAGTCATCAATCCAAATGAAAATAAAAAAGGAGGGAAGGGAATAAAGACCAAGAGGTAGATTGAAAATAGTAGTGCATTTAGATTTTGTATATCCTCAAGGAATGCTAATTGGCTCACTTATCAAGAAAATGGTTTCATTTTTATAAAGTCACACTTAATATGCTGTTTAGTTAAAAAGAGCCTTCATGTGGGTTAAATGTGTAGGTGTAGGTTTATGCAAACTGAGCAGAACCAACAAAGAGACTCTTATTAACCCGTTTCTTTGTGGAGGCTGTTTTTGCAGCTAACACCAGGTTGCATGTTGTGATACTTGGGCAAGAAAACACTTTTTTTACAGCGGTGTTCCCTGCTGACTTCTTCTTTGTAGACCTTGTACTGTCACTGCTGTGCACTACTAGTCTTTCATAAACCATGAACTTCTCTGCCAACTGAAGAAAGGAGAAAGTCAAAGGCACAACTAGGTCTGTTTTTCTCCTGCAGTTGTTCTGGCCCAAAGTCATGCCTGAGTCATTGGAGCTTTTCGGTGAAGGAGGTATAGTTCCTGGTTGTCAGGTGGCTGATTTCTTTTCTTTCTTTTGAGTAGTCCTACCTATCTCCATTTCTCAGTTAGCCTTTAACACACAACCATTGCCCTATATGTCTCCACTTTTCTCTTTCTAGCAGTTGGGTGGGGCACAGAATACAGCTACCTCTTTTTCACCAGGCATTTATTTCTGAAGCCCTTGCCTTTGAGGCATTCCTCATCAGGAATGAAAGCAAATTCTGAGCTACATAGTGATTTCATTTCTACATCATTGGGTATTTCTTGATTCTCTGCATCCCTTGACATTGTTAATATCTCTATCCTTCTTACAATTCTGTATGGGGACTGGGACACCTGTTACCCTAGTCTTCTGTCCGTCCTTCTGCCTCTGCACAGCTCATTTTTTTCCTCCCTCCACTAAGTGTAGATGCCCCGCAGGATACTCCCTCCAACATTCTCTTCTCACCTCCAGCCATTGCCAAAGCCACACCTTTCTGCGATCTTGTCTCCACTGATCCCTGAGTGTCTCTTTTGAGTCAAGACCTGAAATTCTGTGAGGATGGAATAGTGTGAACAGAGGCAAGGGAGCAGAAGTCACTTTCAGAGACCAGCAGGCCTGCCGGATTGACTGAGGCCTGCAGCGTCTGGGTTGAAGTTATGTGCCATGAAATGATTCTTACACCAAGCATGGTGCCTTGCGTATTGTAAGCCCTCTCAGGAGTTTGAGAATCATTCAAAGTAAGGATGATGTGAATGATGAGGGCCCTGAAGGCAGGCTGAGATGATTGGCCTTTTATCTAGGAAGGGCTAAGGGCCATTGAAAGTCACTGATGAGGATGCTGACTATGACTGGGGGCCCCTCAGGAAGCCTCCCCTGGCTTTTGGGCACTGGATGGACTGGAGAGTAGAAAAGAAGAAAAATGAGAAGCTCTTGAGAAGTAACAAAGCCTCCGGGATAGGAGAGAGAGAAGGGGAATAGACAGGATGGACCAACCGGTCAAACAGGGACCAACAGGTCCAAGACCTCAAGGGGGACTTGAGTGGGAGGTAAGTGAGGATAGGGGAAAAAGATGAAGAATGCCAGTACAGACAGTTTCTGATATACAGGGTTTGACCTAACATTTTTAACTTCATTGTGGTGCACATGTGATACCTATTCAGTGATAACCTGAATTTTTTTTGTGGGGGAATACAAGGAGTTGAACTCAGAGGCACTTGACCTCTGAGCCACATCCACAGCCCTATTTTGTATTTTATTTAGAGATAGGGTCTCACTGAGTTGCTTAACACTTGCATTTGCTGAGGTTGCCTTTGAACTCAAGATCCTCCTGCCTCAGCCTCCTGAGCTGCTGGGATTACAGGTGTGGGCCATGGCATCCGCCTGATAACCTTGAATTTTTTTTTTTTTAAGAGAGAGAGAGAGAGAGAATATTTTTAATATTTATTTTTTTAGTTTTTGGCAGACACAACATTTTGTTTTTTGTATGTGGTTCTGAGGATCGAACCCGGGCCACACTCATGCTAGGCGAGCGCGCTACCGCTTGAGCCACATCCCTAGCCCAGATAACCTTGAATTTTGAATATGGGTCTTTTCCCAGGCCAGCACTATTGAGATCTGATCCTCTTGATGCGGGGTTGCAACAGCAACCACTCTTCCCAGTTAGCCCCATGGTCAGGAGGGGAAATGACACTGTGCAGTGTACTGTACGGCTGAGCGAACATGTTTGCTAAGTTAGGTGGATTCAGTGCATTCTTTTTTACTTGATATTTGCAACTTATGGTGGATTTACTAGGATATAATCCTGTTGCAAGTCGTGGAGCTCTGTATTCCGGAGATTGTGTGGGGTGGGGAGCTACTACTGGTGGTTTTATTGGGAGGCTGGTGAGAACAGGACATCAGCTTGGTTGGGTTGGAGTGCAAGGGATGAATTCTGATAGGGATGCTCCTGGCTGTTAAGAGCTGGAAGAATAGGTGACATTGGTTACTCAGGCACATCAAGTTACCTGGAGAAGCAAATTGAGTTTGGAACCTTGGGAATGGGCAAAGAAATTGAGGAGATCAGAAGGGACTGAAAAAGAACAACCAGGTAGGGAGGAACAAGAAGACTCCTGGGATTGGCATGCTCAGAAACCTAGAGACAATCAGTAGTTATAGCATCAAAGGCTTCAGGCAAATTGAATTGGATTCTTTCTGAAGAGTCCTTTTGATCTGGCACTTAGCAGTGCATTAGCAGAATTAGCAAGCACAGTTTTAAGAACATAGGGAGGCAGAAGCATGATTAGTATGACAAGGTGAGTTCTACACATGTCAGACCTTGTGCTAGGTGATGGAGCCAAAGTGATGAATGGAATAGATGTGGAGTCTGCAAGTGGTGCACAGCAAGAGAGGTAATCAGGGGACTCTTTATACATAGTATAAGTAGAGAAATTCAGAAACACAAAGAGAAGCAAAAATTTGAGAAGAGTTTGCAGAGGAGACTGTTCAGGTTCATAGCTATTCAGGTTCCAGGTCCATCTTTCCATCTTTGCATCCATGGTTTAGTAGCAGAGTCCTTGCGGGTGCCTCACTGATCTCTGCTGCCTTACAGTTTATGAACTACAACAGTATCACCCAAGGACATTGAGGGGCTTTATTGCAGTGCTACACAGAGTTGCTAAAATGTAAACTGTGTAAGATAAGTGTTAATATATAAAATTATTTATGTTTGCAATAAAAATTGTCCCAAACTTTGCATCCTTTAAAACGTGATTGGAGAAGTTGTTCATGCAGTTAAATTATATTGAGATTTCTCTTTTACTTGGAGTCTATTGGAGTAGGACAGAAATTGGACAGGAGAATTCCCAGGCTCTTTGCAGGATGAGTTGGAGAAACATGGACAACCACTGAGAGAACAGGCAGCACTGTGACATACAAGAAACAAAGCAGGTAGGGAGGTAGGATGGGTACTATATTTGGTTCATGTGAACATTAACCCACTCATAATTCTTGAACAATTAATGGATATGGATTAATGATTCTAAGTAGTTCTATCCCCCAGGAAAAATAAAAATAGTTATTTTACGTCCTATTAACCTGTAACAGTTTTAGAACGTGGGATCCATTATGCTACTGCTGGTAATTGCATAGTGAGCATGTTGTTGATTTTCACTCAGCACTTCCCAGCCTAACTGGATCTGCTCAACTCAAGGGGAAAGGCAAGGATTTCTTCTTTTAAAACTCATCATTTTCTATTTCTGATTTATTTGTGCACTATTTAATATTCTGTTTGAAGGTGTGTAGAATCTGGGCCTCATTGGTATCTGTCTAGTGAGCTCCACCATGGTCTTTTTATCTGAAGGACAGTTGCAAAATGCTTGTTTATTGGAATAGTAGGAAAACAATGCATGTTGTATGGTTCAGTTATGACTAAATTCATGGGAAGTGAACAATATGCTTTTTATTTTATTTTATTTTGGGGGGGGTGAGTACCAAGGATTGAACTCAGGGACACTCAACTGCTGAGCCACATCCCAGCCCTATTTTGTATTTTATTTAGAGACAGGGTCTCACTGAGTTGCTTAGCAACTCGCTTTTGCTGAGGCTGACTTTGAATGAGATCCTCCCCTGCCTCAGCCTCCCGAGCTGCTGGGATTACAGGTGTGCACTACTGCCCCCGGCTATAATATGCTTTTTAAAAACAGCTTTCTTAAATATGATTTAAATACCATGCAGTTTATCCATTTATGAATCAACCTCACCTTATTTAATTCCAGAATATTTTTATCACACCAAAAAGAAACCTGATACCTGTTTGCAGTCATTCCTCCCTTTTTACCTCCCCCAGCCTCTGGCAACCACTAATCTACTTTCTGTCGGTCTCTATGTATTTCCCTATTCTGGACATTTCATATACATGGAATCTAATATGTGACCTTTTTTTTTCTTTTATTGATTTTATTTTTTTTATAGATACAAGACAGCAGTGGAATGCATTACAATTCTTATTACACATATAGAGCACAATTTTTCATATCTCTGAATATAAACCGTGTCCACGCCAATTTGTGCCTTTATATATGTACTTTGTTTTTTTTTTTGCATTACAATTCTTAATACACATATATACCACAATTTTTCATATCTCTAATATGTGACCTTTTTACAATTATTGTCTTTTATTTGGAATAAATCAAGGCTCATTGATGGTATAGCATATATCAGTACTTCCTTTTTATGACTGAAGATTATTCAGTTATGTGGATATAACATATGTTTATCCATGCACCCGTTGATTGGTATTTGGTTTGATTTTACTTTTTGACTATTAAGAATGATATTGTTATAAACATTCATTCATGGGCAAGTTTTTGTGCATACATATGTTTTCAGTTCTCTTGGGCACATCCCTATGAGTGGAATTACTGGGTCTTATAGTAACTGTTTAATATTTTGAGGAACTACCAAATTACATCCCCACCACCAGTGTGAGAGGTTTCTGGTTTCTCCACATCCCTGCCAACACTTGTAGTTATTTGGAACAATACTGCATTATATCAAACTCTTAATTATTCAGGAGATGGCTATCTGTAAGGTGAGTTTTCTAGTAGGGTTTTTGTTTCTCTTGTCTCCCAAGATTCTGATTTGTTGGTTTCACTTTAATATCTAGTTTCACTTCCTTGGAGAGAGGAGGCTGGGGAGAACTTAAATTGGTTAATGTAGCTACATATTAACATCTGTTAACAAGTTGGCTAGGAAGGCTTAAGAGGGAAAGGCTGAATTTATTAGCTTATGTGATGTTTTGGATTAATGGCGAGTGGATCTGTAGAACTGGAGATAGTCTTGGCTTTCATGATAATTAATATATTTTGTGTTTTTGTTTATTAAAAAAACTAAAGTTTATGTAAATATGTTCCATATTATCTGGATGACCACCATATATGGACAGCTATAAATTTTTAGTGACTTTTCTGTTGAGTTTAATATCTTGATGCTAAGAAATTCAACTAATGTGACAATAACTAACTTAATGCAAAGTTTTCAGAATATCTTAGGGTGTCTGGTATAATTTTTCTAAGAGCTTCATATCTGACTCAAAAAAATTTTTTTTCTGACTCTGGTTTGGTGAGGAATATCATTCAGTATTCACAATGAGTGACCTTTTCCCACAAAGCGATTGTCATTGTAAGAAAGTGGGCAGGTTCCCAGGGGCTAGAGACTTAGCATGTAGTGGCCTGTCACAAGTCAATATTGCTTTCTGTATCACACTCAATCTTTTAAATTTCACATGAATTTATAGTGTTTCATAAACTTTATTCATATGAATATTAATATTTTAATATTAAACTCTTGAATTGTATTAAAAATAGCCACACTTTTCTCTGGCACACTGAAAACTGTTCTAATTCATGTGGAATAGATTTTTACTATCCTTTTCATACCATCCATTCATCCAATAATTGTTTATTGATCCCTGCACTGGGGATATAAAAAATACAAGGATGTTGTCCATTCTTTTTAAGATTGTACAAAGTACATGAGGAAACAGTATGAAGTTATGATATAAGAAATCAAGCGCCGATGAAATATGAAATGAAAGACTCAAGGATGCTTTGGAAGAGATGTGAGGGCAGGATGGTTTATTATTGGTGAGTCAGTTATTGAAGATGACAGTTTCACAGCTAGAAGGACCTGAGTTTATGTTCCATTTCTTAACACTCATTGTATGACTTCAGCCAAGGTACCCATTTACCCTTTCTGAGCATCCCTAAGGGATCATGCTTGGTAAGTTCATATTGGTAACTTCAAGAACTAGATGAATGGGCTGGGGATGTGGCTCAAGTGGTAGTGCGCTTGCCTGGCATGCGCAGGGTGCTGGGTTCGATCCTCAGCACCACATAAAAATAAAATAAAGATGTTGTGTCCACCGAAAACTAAAAAATAAATATTAAAAAATTCTCTCTCTCTCTCTCTCTCTCTCTCTCTTTAAATCAAAATGAAAGAAGTAGATGAGTTTTGAAAGGCAGTGTAGTGTGGTAGAGAAGAAATCAAATTGTTATCCCATGGCTGTCCAACTCAAACCCACTTTATATTGCCTTGGGCCACTCTACAAATGTCTATGACTCAGTGACCTTGTATGTACAAGAAAGATTATTGATGTTGCAGTTGGAGAGACAGAATAATTAGTCCCTTCCAGGTCTTTTTACATGTGTACCATTTGATATGGAATCTGGAGAATGAATAGAGCAAAGAGAACATAATATAAGCTGTAGAAATAAAAATATAGGTCCATGTAGAAAACCAAAAGAGAAAAGATAAAACACACTTAGTGGGTAGAAAAATAGAGACAAAGAGAATTTTGAAATGGGTTATGTTTTTAGAGCGTCATGGAAAGATTGCACTTCATTTAAAAGTAATTTTGGTAGAAGGAAGACCAATAGAAGAGAGAAAGGGGACTGGGGGGAAGGAAGAGGGGAGGTATTAGGTAACAGAATTAACCCAATTTTGTAATTCTGTTGTATGCATGTGTCAATATGTAACTGTGAATCCCACTATTATGTATGACTATAATGCACCAGTTTAAAAAATCACCAGTTTTAGTTGAGTATAGATAATACCTCTGATGGGTGTCCTAACAGTTCCTGTTTGATTATGTATTACTTCCTACCTCTAGTCCCCTTTTCGTAGGCCTCAGCCCACATATATTCCCAAGGTAGTCCGTAGATATTTCTAAACCCTATTGTCAGGGAGGCTGGGTTTGAGACTTGCTCTTCAATTTGTTGTCTTGTGAATAAAGTCTTTCAAGAAATTCTTCATTTTAGTGATCAGTATATTGCATGGTGGACAAAATGGGCCTATTTCGACAAAATGATTAACAAACAAGCCTTAGGAATAATATGCAGTTCTTGGAACAATGTTTAATTTCTTGGAAAATGCCCTAGTTTGATCACACCACATTAATGTGGTTCATCTCTTGGTTGTGAAGTTATGGGCAATTTTTGCTTTCTTATAGGTTTTATGTAATATATGTTTGATTATATTGGTTAAAATATCTCTAGAAAGATCTGCATGGAGCTGGTTGCATTGGACAACTCTAGACTGCTGGCTGGGGTCAGGGTCTGAGTGAGACTGGGTCCTGTGTACCCTTTTGCAGTTTTGCATTTTGAATCAAGTGAAAGTATTAGCTTTATTAAAAAAAAAAAAAAAAGTTTAGGGCTGGGGTTATGGCTTAGTAGTAGATCGCTCACCTGCATATGTGAGGCCCTGGGTTCGATCCTCAGCACTACATAAAAATAAAATAAAGATTATTGTATTCATCTACAACTAAAAAATAAAATATTAAAAAAATCAGTTTAAATTAAAAATTGGCAGCATAAAGAGAACAATTTTGGTTCTTTTGTCTATTTGTTCATGTACACAAGTGGTCTGGTACAATATCTCAGGCTTAACATTCAATACATATTTTACTTTTCTGAAAAAAAAATAGCAGATGAGTAGTATATTTCAAGAGAAAATGATTAGCATGATTTTTAAATTAGACTAGAAGTGAATTGACTAGAAAGAAATAACCTATTTGAGGAAAAATAAAGGATGAGAAAGTTTGAAATGAGCAACCAGCTTCTAACTCTAAGGTGAGGAGTGATTTCAAGTATATTGGGAAAGCAGAACTTAGTTCTTTGGAAACTAGCTTTATGGCAAAACTTTTGTTCCAGTTTTTTTCCTCTAGTCTGTAGAAAAGACTTATTTTAGGAATGTTTTTGTTCTTTAAGTCCTTCACAGGTGCTATAGTATCTGTAATATTTGTCTGATAAAGTAGTTAACAGCATAAAATAATAGTGACATAAGATTTTTGCCATCATATAGACTTCATGGGAAAAGTGAATGAGTTAATACTGATTAAGTATAGAATAAGCATGTCAGAGTGGAACTATCAAAATGTGAAAACATGACTCTTCTTTAAGTGTACCATGAACACATGTCAGAGATCTACTTAGCTCTTTAATGAGGGAATCTGCAAAATGTTGCAGCTGGCTTAAAAATTATTGAGGAGATTTATATATGCTGTTGGGAAAGACACACTGAAAGATTTGCTAAGTTAGAAACAAATAGTTAATGTTCTATAGGGCAGTAAAACCATTACTTCTTCAGTGATTTTTTTCTGAAAGGTGGAAATTAGTTGCATCATTGCTGGACAAGAAGAAAAAAATAATCTACAAATTAACCTGTAACTTAACTAATCAGTATAAATAACAAGTTACAACAACATCCAACTTCTTAGAGAATGAAATAATCTTTGGGTAGATCTATTAGATCAGCTCTGGCATGGTTTTGAAAGGTCTTCTGGACATCTTTGCCTTATTTCCACGTTCTGGCTAATTTTAAAAGTATACTTTAGGATATTAGAGAGGGACCATTAATACCAACAGAATTGTTGGACGACCTTGGTCTTTCCATTGTGGGCCTCAGGTCTTCTAAGTGGGCATGGAGTTTCCTGAGACAGATTTTTCTACTGGGCCAAAGTTTCCCCCCAAACTTGTGCAGCCAGCCCTCCATAATGGTGAGAATCATATCCTTAAATTCAACCAACTGTGCTGCAAATTTGGGAAAAAATTTGTCAGTACTGAGCACAAATAGATATTCTTTATTGTCATTTATTCCTTAAAAAATGTGGCATAACCGATATTTACATGGCATTTACATTGCATTAAGTGTTATTGTGAATAATCCAGAGATGGCTTAAAGTATACAGGAGGAACATTTACAGTATATCTTATAAAGAACTTGAGTATCCATGTATTTTGGTATCCATGGGCAGGTGGGTAGGGAGGGGATCCTAGAACTAATCTCCTGCAGATACCCAAGTGATAGAGTGCCTTCCTAGCTTGTGAAAGGCCCTGGGTTTGAACCCTAGTGCTGGGGAAAAACAAACCCCCCCCCCAAAAAAAAAAGCCCACAAACAAGAAGAGCAGCTGTTATTCTTGTATCTCCTCACTTTCCCACTCTCCCTCTCTTGTTGCCTCATTTTTTTTTTCCTAAATTCACTGGACTAAATAGCAATCCTTCCCATTTTCCCCTCACTCTCATACAAACACAAACTCATAGGAAGTCACTTTATAATAAAGCAGAAAGCCCATTTCAGATACAAATTGCTTCTCTGAATGTCTCAGAAATGAGAAAAAAGAAGTCCAGAGATTTCTCAAACACCTTTCCATTAAATCCTTCAGACCTAGTTAACACAATTCACGTATGTGGCAAAGGCCTTGTTGAGTTTGGTTTGGGGGTTACTCTAGAGGTATTCTTCTTTTTCATTCTGCTGGCAGTTCATATCACTTTCCTTAGTGAGTATCAATTGGAATTTAAAGCTGGGTGTATGGTCAAGCAAGGAGGTAAGTTTTGTTTTATAGTCTCTCTTTCTTGTCCTTGTTCTGCAAAACCTGGATATTGTGTGAGCCTGTCTCATGTGTTGTCATTAGGATACGGAAAGTTCAACAAGTGAGGTGAGTACCAGCAAGAGCAGATTGTCAAATAATGATTAGATGGTACCTCCTACTAAAGAAGTGGAGAAGAATCTTTTCTGCTTCCGATATAAGGATTTAAAAATATGTTATATGTCTGAGAATGATAAAATCTTAACTCAGAGGAACTTGTATTCAAAATACAGAGGAAACCTCAGAGGTTTTGAATCCAGTCCCCATCCCATCTGCAATCCATGACCCCATTCTCTGAGCCCTTCTTGTGGTAGGGGTGGGGGTGGAGAGCCTGAACTTGCTAGACAGTATGTTGTTTGTGAACAACTTTGATTCTTAGTGGATCCTCTGCTACAGGATGAAAAAGTCTCATCTTGCATATTGATCTACCAGAGAGTGTCCATCTGAGTAAATGTCTAATTTTTCTTCCAAAGGAAAATTATTGTCATCTTCCTTGGAAGCTGTGTTTTTAAAGTTGGCTGCCTCAGAATCCTTCTACTGTATGCAAAAGGATATAGGTGGCAAAAGCATTGTGCAAACCAGTATGCACTATGTGGTCCTTGGAACTGAATAATGCACATTAGTATATTTAGTGTGTGAATTTGGAGAGGGATGGGAAAGACTTGCCTCTTTTTTTTTTTTTTTCAGTATTTTTTTAGTTGTCAATGAACCTTTATTTGATTTATTTATATGCGGTGCTGAGAATCAAACCCAGTAACTCACACATGCTAGGCAAGTGCTCTGCCACTGAGCTATAATCCTAGCCCCAAGACTTGCCTCTTTTGATCTGAGTTCTACTTCTGTTGTTTGCCTGGACTAAGAATTCATTGGAATTTTCAATAGGTACATGATAATCTCAGATCACATTGGCCATCCAGGTCACCATATTTTGGGGTTCTTTTTCACATGAATTGCTTTCATGTCAAGCATTCCCAGGATGGCCATGTATGGGTAATTTTAACCTAATCTTTTAACCTTAGCTATGAATACTTAATTATAACAACAGACAACACTTTTAATAATAATATTTGTCTTTATCAGTGTGAAAGAACAGGATGGTGGTTAAGGGCTTAGACCTGGAATCAGCATATGAGTTGAAATCCCATTTCCTTTGCTTATTACTATGTGGCCTTAAAATGACATGATGATGGGGCTGGGGATGTGGCTCAAGCGGTAGCACGCTTGCCTGGCATGCGTGCGGCCCGGGTTCGATCCTTAGCACCATATACAAACAAAGATGTTGTGTCTGCCGAAAACTGAAAAATAAATATTGAAATTTAAAAAAAAAAAATGACATGATGATGCCTGTAAAGTTCTTTCCATGGCTCCTGGCAAATGGTAAATAATCAACAAAGAGAGCTGTGCTGTTATTTTCTTTGCCAGACTTATACTAGAGCTCTTCAATAGGCATTTTCTTATTTAACTCAACTACAGCTTGATGAATACTATTGTTATTCCTCCTTTGTTTAAATGTGGGAATGGAAACACAGAGTACTTATGCAACTTGTTCAGCAATATGGAGTTACTGAGTGGTGTGGCAGGAATTTGAATACAAGTCTCTCTGATGCTGAATGATCTGACCCATCTTTAATATTTGTTTGTCTTTTAAAAGACAAATTTTACTAAGTATATAATTCATGCAAAGAATGTAACGTGTAAGGGCAGAGATTAATAAACACTTTGTATGCACTACAGAAGCTGAAATATAAAATGCCATTGTTTTTGAATGTCCCAACTTGTCCTCAACCCTCTCTATACCAAGAGGTAAACAGTCATTCTGATTTTGAGAATTGTTACTCCCTAACTCTTCTTTATTGGTTTTCCACATATAAATATACTCCTATATAATGTTTTTCTTTATGCAACTATTTATTAGAACAAACATAAGGCCATAAAGCATGAGCTATAAATACCAACAACTTCATTTTATTTTTTTCCCTTGTGGTCTTCTTAAATTACCTATGTGTTTAGTTCTCCTATTCTGGATGAAAACTCAAGCAGGCCCTATGATTCTTGTGGTCACTTTTGGATCATAAAAATTTTAGTCACTTCAAGTTAAAAAAAAAAAAACCCAGAAAACACTCATTTCTGAAATTAAAATGTTCAGTTTTGTGTAACAATCAAAGCGATAATCTTGTTTTAAAATCATGTCTTTAATATTAACAGGGCATGTCTTATCTTCTTTTTCTTTTTTTCCTCTCTCAGAAGTATTATTGGTATTCCAAGCCTTCTGTTCTTCCACATAAAATTTAAATTTAATGAAAATCACATATACACACTAATGCACACGCAGGATTTAGAGTTTGATTGGAGATACCATTGTCTCTCAGTATCTATGGGGAATTGGTTTCAGGATCCCTCCATAATGGATGCCAGAATCTATGGATGCTCAAGTGCCTCTCTTTTTTAAAAAATTTGTTGTTGACATGATAGTCAAGTCTCTTATATAAAATGATATCATATTTACATAGAAACTACACAGTACTCCTGTAGACTGACTTTCATGCCTCCCTCCTGCTGGGGGATCAAACCCAGGGCCTTATGCATGAGAGGCAAGCACTATACCATTGAGCTAAAATTCCAAGCCCTCCCATATACTTTAAACCATCTCTACATTATATACCTGATACAACATGCCTGCTATATAAATAGTTGTATTGTTTAAGGAATGATGATGGGGAAGAAAGTCCGTATATATTTAGTACAGATTAATTTTGTTCTGATTGTTTTTGATCTGTGGTTGGTTGCATTTGTGGAAGCGGTACCATAGATATGGAGTGCCAGCTGTATTTTTGAGTCTTGATGGTATTAGTTTTTCATCTGTCTTAGTACAGTTAATATGCTTATTAACCCAAGGAGTAAATTTCTGAGAATTTCCCTAGACAAGCTGGGACTCTTTGTGCTTTGTACAAAGTTCTAGGTGGCCTGAAATTGCCACTCACTCATTAGCTGCTTGGTATTTAAATTAATAATCAGTATTTTTTAAGAACAGTTTTAGGTTACAGAAAAAATTGGTCAGAAAGTACAGTCCCCAGTGCTCCCTTTCCCTTGCACACACAGATATCCCTATTGTGAACATCTTTTGAGTCAGTGTTAATAACATTGTTTACTAAAGTCCATAGTTAACATGAGGGTTCACTCTTGGTGTTGTTCATTCTGTGGATTTTGACACATATCTCGCATTACATTATCATATAGTATTTTCACCCCCCATCCTCAGTACTCTGCCTATTCATCCCTCCCTGCTTCCAACCTCTGACACCACTGATTTTCTGTTCTTTCCATAGTTTTGTGATTTTCAGAATGTCACCTAATTGGAATTATAGGATATGGGTTTTTCAGATTTTTCCCCCCATTTAGCAGAATGCATTTAAGTTTCCTCCTTGTCTTTCTATGGCTTGATGGCTCATTTATCTTAGCACTGAATAATATTACACTGTCTGGATGTACTATGGTTTATCCGTTTACCCTCTGGAGGACATCTAAGTGTGGACATCTGGTGGCTTCTACTAAGAGCAGGAAAATGAGGATAGGTAGCATTTTCAAGTTAGTTGTAAATGGCCCACAGAAAGGAGAAGAAGCCTGAGAAAGGAAAAGAGGGGAATAAAGGTGGGCATGAGGTGATAAAAGAGACATTAGATCAGAAGAAACGCACAGAGGCAAGAACAGGAGGATAGGGATTGGGTTTCAAAACCCCAGACAAAATCAAGACTTCAGAAAGTCCCAGCTGGAGGTGCATGTTCGCCTGTGGGCTGTAAGTCAGACTGAGAGGAGGTGGGAAGGCATTCCACAGGGTTCAGTAATGGAATTCAGGACATCTGCCACACAATTGCTGTGAATGGTATTTCCGCTTTTTACCAATGTTGCATGTGGAGCTAGAAAGGAAGGGCTGAGATGTGGACAGGCATGGATGTATCCCCTTGGCTAGTGGATAGTCACATCAGCTGGGAGCAAAACGACAACATCAGACTGATGAATTAACTCAGCAAACACACCTGTGACCCCCCCCCCCCCCCCCGGACCCGGGATGTTCTGTCTTGTCACTAGGCAAAA
>NW_025999942.1:2000129-2142667 GCF_001458135.2 Marmota marmota marmota
TTTTTTTTTTTTTTTTTTTTTTTTTTAAGAGAGAGAGAGGAGAGAGAGAATTTTAATTTTTTTTTTGTTTTCGGCAGACACAACATCTGTGTTTGTATGTGGTGCTGAGGCTCGAACCCGGGCCGCACGCATGCCAGGCGAGCTTGAGCCACATCCCCAGCCACCAGAGCTTCTTTATCACAAGAAATACCTCACATTTCCATTTATTAACTAGTTTTTTTAAAGTAAATTTTAAATATTTATTTTTTAGTTGTAGTTGGGCACAATATTTTTATTTTATTTATTTATTTTTATGTGGTGCTGAGGGTGGAACCCAGGGCCTCGCACATGCTAGGTGAGTGCTCTATTGCTGAGCCACAACCCCAGCCCCTTAACTAGTTTTACTCAGCTGTCTGGAAAAAGTTGTTTGTAAGTATAAAGAGAAAGGAGAAAATTAAGAAAAACTTCAGCTTCTTCAGAAATTATTGTGCTTGGTTTAATTTAAAGTCATTAGTCACTCCATTATTTGAGAACTGGATGCCCACACTTTTCTTTTTTTAACCTGAAGTTTTCCAAAATTATGTGGACAATGCAAGGGTCCTGGAAAATAGAGATGGCTAACTATGATTTTGTTGTCATTATCTCCTGGAAAAAGATCCCTGGTGGTGATGGCTTCCCAGGCCTTGACACTCTGGTAAGCTCTTGGCATAGGAGTGGAGACTGTTATGACAGGTACTTAGGAACAAGCTGTGTTAGGAATTTAATTTGAAAGTGAAATCTTATCTTAAGCCTCTGCTAGGCTTTCAGTTGTCTTAGCTGAACTGAGGTGTAAGACTTTAACTTCATTTCATTTTTAATTTTCAAGTGTCGGTGTTTTTGGTGAAAGTAGATTGCTACACTTATGGTAGTATGGGGTGGGGGAATTAGAAATGAAAATTTCTTGCCAAAGGTTATTTGATAAAGTTAAAAGAGGCTTTCTGGTGTATTTGCACCATGTTCTTGGAGTGCCCAGAGCACCTGAATAACAGGTATAAAGACAGGAATCCTGCAGGCTTCCCAGGAAATCCACCCTGTGTGGTTATTAACATTTGAATTCCCTCTCCTAAGTAGTTTGTGTCTATCTGCTGAGGTGTTTTTGGGGCCACTACACTGGCCTACCCCTTCTGGTTCTGATTATTGTCGAAAGTGACAGGATTACTTTGGATCTGTGTGTGATTGCCAGGCTTTTGGTCTACTCCAGACCCAGAATATATCTTAAGCTACCTCCTGGACATCTTCACTTACATATTGCAAAGACAGTCTGTTTACCCGACTACCTACCTTCCTGCCTATGTGTCTGTCTATCCATCCATCATTGCATCCATCTAGCTATCTAGATATGTTCGGGATATTTTTTTCTCTTAAAATTTGCCTAGTTTCATTGGGATAATTGACAAATAAAAATCATATATTCTCAAAACTGGGGATGTAGTTCAGTGGCAAAGTGCTTTCCTGATATGCACAAGGTCCTGGTTTCTATGCCCTGCAATATATAAACATATGTGCAAAACAATTGTATATATTAAAAGTGAACACCTTATCTTTTGATATAAATACAGATTGACTGATCACTAATTTATGTCAATCAGACATTGACATAAATTAGTCACCTCATAGATAACCAATTTTCGGAATATTTAAGATCTTCTCAGCAGATTTCAGGCGTACGGTACAGATTTATTAGCTGTAGTCACCATGCTATATTAGATCTTTAGAACTTATTCAACTTAAAACAGAAACTGTACTCTTTGGCCAAGATCTCCATTTCTCTCACCACCCACCCCAGCCCCTCGCAACCATCATTCTACTTACTGCATATGTGTGAGGTCATGTAATATTTGTTTTTCTGTGCCTGGCTAATTTCACCTAGCCTAATATCCCCCATCACCATCCATGTTGTCACAGATGGCAAGATTTCCAGCAGCTTCTTCTTTTTTTTTTTTTTTTTAAAACAGCTGAATAACATTTCATTGTACACATATACAATATTTTCTATATTCATTTGTCTGTTGATGGACACTTCGGTTTCGTCCATATCTTGGCTCTTGTGAATAATGCAGTGAACATGAGGGTGCAGATGTCTCTTCAACATACTGATTTCATTTCTTTTAAAATATGCCTGATAGTGGGATTGGTGGATCCTCTGGTAGTACTGTTTTTATTTTTATTTTTTTGAGGAACCTGCATACTCTTTTGCATAATAACTGTACAAGTGTACAACACTTCCCAGAATTGTACAAGGGTTTCTTTTCTCCATATCCTCACCTGCATTTGTTATCTCTTGCCTTTTTGATCATAGCCATTCTAAGGAGTGTAAGGTGATATCTCACTGTGGTTTTGATTTGCATTTCCTTGGTGTACAGCATTGAAGACCTATCCACATACTTGCTGGCTATTTGCACGTCATCTTTACAAGACTGTTGAATCAGATTCTTTGCTCATTTCATAATGGGTTCATTTGCTTTTATTGTGGATGAATTGTTTGAATTCCTTATATATTTGGGGCATTAGTCCCCTGTAAAGGATATATAATTTGCAAATATTTTCTCCAATTCCAAAGGTTGCCTTTTTTTTTTTCTTTTTTTTTTTTGCTGTACAGGACCTTAGTTGATATATAGTCCCATTTGTTCATTTTTCCTTTTGTTATCTATGCTTTTTATTGCATATCCAAATACTCATTGCCACAACCAGTGTCAAAGACCTTTCTCCCTATATTTTCTTCTAGGAATTTAATGGTTCTAGTTCTTATGCTCAGGTCTTTAATCCATTTTTAGTTGATTTTTGTGTATTTTTTAAGATAAGGAACCAGTTTTCTTTTGTGTGTAGATGTGCAGTTATCCCAATACCATTTATTAAAAGAATATCCTCTCCCCATTCTTTGCACCTTACCAAAGATTAGTTGACCATGTATGTTAAGGTTAGTTTCTTGACTCCCTTTTCCTATTTCTTTCTTCAATTTTTATGCCCGTATCATGCTGTTTTGATTACTATAGTTTTATAATATGGTTTGAAATCAACATAACAATATACTATAATGTCTCCAACTTTATGCATTTTTCTTGAGATTGCTTTTTTTTTTTTTTTTTTTGTCAGTTGGGGGTCTTTTATGGTTCTGTGTGAAGTTTAGGGTTTTTTTTCCTATTTCTATGATAAATGTTATTGGAATTTTGCTAAAGATTGCATTGAATCTGTGCTTTGGGTAATATGAACATTTTGACCATAGTAATAATTATTTTTACTTTTTTATTGATACATTATAGTGTACACAATGATATAATTTATGCTGCATAGTCTTACATACACACAATCTAACAATACAGATTGACTGATATCATTCTCTAGTTCTTCCCCTCTCCTTTCCCACCTTCCTGCCTTTGGTCCCTTTCCTCTACTGATCTCCCTTTGATTTCCATGAGATCTGTTCCCCTTTCTTGTCCTTTTTCTCCTCTAGCTTCCGTATATGAGAGAAAAATATGTCTGTTGACCTTCTGAATTTGACTTATTTCACTTAACATAAGTTCCATCCATTTTCCTGAAAATGACATAATATCATTTTTTCTTTATGGCTACATAAAACTCCATTGTGTATATATACCACATTTTTATATATATATATACATTGAACATTTGATGGACACCTAGGCTGGTTCTGTAGTTTGGCTGTTGTGAATTTTATGGCTATAAACATGGGTATGCAGTTATCACTGTAGTATGATGACTTTAATGCTTCAGGATAAATATCAAGGAGGGGTATAGCTGAGTCATATGCTAGTTCCATGCCCAGCCTTTTGAGGAACCTCTGTACTGATTTCTGTAAGTGGTTCTATTAATCTACAGTTTCACCAACAGTGTAAAAGTGTTCCTTTATCTCTGCATCCTCTCCAGTATTTATTATTGCTTATATTTTTGATGACTGCTATTCTGACTAGTGTGAGATGAAATCTCAATGTAGTTTTGATTTTCATTTCCCTAATTGCTAATGATGTTGAACACTTTTTCATGTATTTGTTGGCCATTTGTATTTTGAGAAGTATTTTTTAATTCATTATTTATTAGTTGGGTCATTTGTTGTTTTGGTGTTAAGTATTTTGAGTTCTTTATGTATATGTTCTAGATGTCAATCCTCTGTTAGAAGGGTAGATAGCAAAGGTTTTCTCTCATGCTGTAGATACTGTCGTCACGTTCCTAATTGTTTTCTTTGCTGTGCAGAAGCTTTTTTCTTTTTCTTTCTTTCTTTCTTTCTTTCTTTCTTTCTTTCTTTCTTTCTTTCTTTCTTTCTTTCTTTCTTTCTTTCTTTCTTTCTTTTAATGCTATTGCACATGAGATTCTTTTTCATTCCTTTTTGGATTGAAATTTTTTCATTTTTAGTGTTTAGGAAAGCTACTGATTTCCATATATTGATTTTATATTCTCCAATTTAGCTGGCTATTTATGAATACTAACAGTCTTTTGGTAGAGTTTCTAGAGTTTTCTATCTATAAGATTACTGTATTAGCCAGCTTTCCATTGCTGCAACAAAATACCAGAGAAAATCAACTTAAGAAAGAAATATTTATTTTGGCTCTTGGTTTCAGATGTTTCAGTCCATGGTTACTTGACTGTGGTGAGGAAGAACATCATGTTGGGGAGTGTGTGGTGGAACAAAGGACTAACCTCATAGGGCCTGGGGAGGAAAGAAAAGAAGGTGCTGGAGACAAAGTATCCCCTTCAAGTTCACGCCCCCATGACTGAATTTCCTCCAGCTAGGCCCCATCTCTCAATAGCCTATTAAGTTATGAATCTATAAATTATTAATTGAAGTCAGAGCCCTTGTGATTTAATCACTTCCCAAAGGCCCTCACCTCTGAACACTGCTGTATTGGGGACCGAGTCCCCAACACAAGCGCTTTTGGGGGGACATTTAAAGACCCAAACCATAACAATCCTGTTCTGCAAACAGTGTACAATTTACTGTCTTTTCTTTTTCTGATCTCTTAATTTCTTTTGCTTGCCTAATTGCTTTGATAGGACTTCCAGTGCTATGTTGAGTAGATGAGGTGAGAATGGGCATCCTATCCTGTTCCTGATCTTAGAGGAAAAGCTTTGAGCTTTTCACCATTGACTATGATGTCAGCTGTGTACATGTCATACATAGCCTTTATTATGTTCAGAACATTCCTGTGTGTCATATTTATTGAGAGGTTTTTTTTGTTTTTTGTTGTTGGTTTTTTTTTTTTTTTAAATCATGAAAGGATGTTAAATTTCAGGAAGAGCTTTTTCTGCATCTATTGTAATCATATGATTTTTATCCTTCATTTTGTTGAGGACTTTTGCATTTGTACTCATCAAAGGTATTGGCTTGCAGTGTTCTTAAGTAAGGACATTTAAAACTGGTCTCCTCGTCTTCCCTCCCCACCTGCTTTCCTACAGGCCTCTAGTTCTGTAAACTGCATCACAGTTTGACCTAGCTTGATATCTGGAGTCATTACTGTATTCCATCCCCTACCCCTGTCCTAGGGGTCAAACCTGGGGCCTTGCACATGCTAGGCTTTCCTTCATCCCATACACCTGTTTTCAGGCCATTTTTAGTAAGTCCGTGCCACCACTGTCTGGCAGTGGCAGCACTGAGGCTTTTCTATGCTTTTCTCAGTCTTGCTGCCTTCTTATCTGCATGGGCCACTTGTGGTCGAAACCTTTGCTGAAAGTTCCTATGGTCCTTAGAGTGAACCCCAAATCTGTAACACAGCTTTTGAAGGCCCAGTCTTTTTCTGCCTGTCCTCCTCCAGCTGGTGCTTCTGTCTCAGGTTCTTAGTACACTCACCATCCATCATCTCTCTGACATTTAGTGTTGAAGTCTTTTCTGGAGACCAGTTCGGGCATCATAACACTGCTCCAACTTATTTAATTATGTCCATCCCAGTTGTCTGAAACTCTCTGATGACTTATCTGCTTTTCGGTGTTCTTTCCTGAGTGTGTCTACCCTAATTCCACCCAGACAGGAATGTTGCTTGCTTGATTGATTGAACAATGTCTCATATGAGGCTCATTCTTACTAAAAGATGGAGAAAACAAAAACCACAGGAAACTCATTTCAATGGAGAATGACAGTATTCCTTTCTAATTTATATTTGCTCAAATGATGACAGGCTTGCTTGTCTTTGCAGGTGTTTTTATCCACAAGTGGCCCTACTGCTTATGCAGCCACCCCAAGAGCACTGAGGCAGTGATTACTACTAAACCGCCAGACTCTGTTACATCAGGACCCTGGGTCCTGGAGGGACTATTGGGACTTAGAGAGTTGGCTGCCATGTCATTGTAGTTCTGAAATTATAACTGGAAAAGAAGTGAGCCAGCAGACTTTGACAGACTTGGCTAGGGTGAAACCAGGGTTGTTTTTAAATGAAAATTAAATATAGTTAAATGGGTTACATTGCAGCACACGCCAGAGCAGCTCTTTTGCCAGGTATTGAAAAATGAAAGACGGGCTTTGTTTCATGTGTGGGCAAGCTGAAATTACAAAGCTTAAACTTGTGGTAAGTATTCTTGTGATGTCACTCCTGTCCCTAAGCACTAAAGTGACTGCCAACATGAGAAACATCAACAAACAGCAACCATACTAGTAAAATTAGAGATATCATGAGTCTAAGGCACATGGTGGGTAGTTTAGAGGAGCCAAGTCTCTAACAGGTCTGACCTTCCTAGTGAAGTAGCACATGATAGCTGAGGAAACTACAGCAAATTTACTTCTGTATGCTGGCTGGCTTGGGTTTTCCCCTGTCTCTGCAACATTAAGGACAGATCCCTGGACTGAGAAGCTAGAGGAAGGTGGCTAAGAGGCAGAAGTAAACACATATTATGGATTGGGGTGCTGAGGGCAGATGTACAGAGAGGAAGGCCAAAAGATGCTAAAGACCTATTTCAAAAATATTGTGAATGGTCTTTTTTTACTTGAAAGAAAACACAACTCTGCTTCCCCCCTTTTCCCCCCATTCTGTTACTATATGAACTTCTATACCAAAGATATCAGATTCTTCTTTTCATAGGACTACTATTCGTGTACTTGGGTATATTGCTAATGAATATTATTAATATAGTGATCCTATTATCATTAGTAACATAGTTTATTTACATTATGAATTAAGTGGGGGGAGAGGTAAAATGAACATTTTATAAGAAAATGTGTCTTCAAGTGTGAGCAAATGATTATAAATAGATATGTTGAATATTAATTGTTCAAAAATTTGAGGCATCTAATATATCACACTTAACAGTCAGGCTGGGGGTATAGCTCAATGGTAGAGCACTGGCCTAGCTTGCTTCAGGCCTTGGGCTTGATCCCCAGCCAAGTTTAAAATATAAAAAAGCAAAAAAGGTCAGAGACATTCTTTGGGAAAAGCAGCCACATTCTTCCACTCATGCCTAGAAGCTCATCATGTCACCTGGCTATGACTTTGAACAGGCAGGATGAATATAGGGAGGAGGAGCTGCTTCCCTCTGTGGATTACAAAGCAGGTCCACATTAAAGCAGTGATCTGTCCATGTGGGTGCATTTTCTGCACCCCTATAGGTCATCTGGAATCTGATACTTCTGCCTGAGTATGTGTGTGTGTGTGTGTGTGTGTGTGTGTGTGTGTGTGTGTATAAAATAAGCTTAAATCTATTGACTTTCCAACAGTCCAAGATTGAGGGGCCAGTGAGGGCCTTCATGCTATGACATATTATGGTAGAAGCATCACATGGTGAGAGAGATTGAGAGGAGACAGCGCATGTGTGCAAGAGGAGGCTGAACTTTACACTTGCAATAACGATGTCATCCATTCATGTGGGTAGATCTCTCGGGATCTAATTTCCTCTCCAGTGCCTCACCTCTGAACACTTCTTAATGCCGTGCCAGCTTCAACATGAGTGTTGGATGAGACATTGCAATGACAGCAGTTGCAGATGTTATTGATCCTTTTGCAGTGAGGCCTTTGCAGGGACAGCACCAAGAACTATGCCCACACTCTCAGCAGGTACCCTAACCCCATAAACTCAGTGATGATGGCACAGCTCACACGTCCCCATGGAAATTTCTGGCCACAAATCTTTGTGGGGACTCCTAGGGAGTCACTGAGGAAACCCCTTGACTTGCTGGTGAATTCCTTTATGCAGGACAACTCTGCGAGAGAGAAATGGGAGCTGGCAGTGAAGGCCTGAGAACTGTGTGACATTTTTCTCCCTGTAAATTTCCCTTACTTCATTGTGTTTCCCCTGCTCGGGTTTTCCTTATAGTTGAGGCCCATTCACTCTTCCATTCAGGAGAGGGAGTGAGAATGTGTCTTCCTGATGAGCTGCTAGAACTTTCCTTATGTTCAGGCAAAATGTCACCAAGGATGAACTGATGATAAGAGCCTCCATTCCTAACAAAGTGACCACAGATCCCCCTGTCACACGTCTCACACGCGGAGGTCCGAGCCACCCAGTAACAGAAGGGGTCATCATCAGGTTTGTTCACTGGTGACATCATCGCTTGTTGCTATCAGCTGGCTCTTAAATGAGGATGTTGTGCCAAGAGACATGAAGAGCTTACAGGGAGACAGTATCCAACTGTCAGTTCAATTAGAGGAAGACAGTTTAAACTGGACAGCAGAAAGCATTTGAGCAATTGCTTTAATGTGTAAAACTAATTTTGAGAATTTGAGATGCCTGATAGAACACAGCTGGGGAAAGGCCTTTTCTGGACCTCTCTACTTAATGATGGCAGAATGGGCTGCTGTGACATTACCTAAATTAGGACCTCATTGGCTCCTGGATGGAAACTGAGTTGAAAGTTGATCTCGGCTTGGAAAAACATTTAACGCAAAGAACGAAAACAAAAAACAAGACTAAAATAGTTGTAGGGACAGTATAGCATGGATCTGTGCTCTTATGAACAGTTATCAGTACATCTCATTAAATGCTTGGTGTGAATGCTGCACTGCCCCTCTGAGGGGTTTCTATGTTGATTGCACTGTCAGGGCGTCTGAGCCTGTAAACCTAGTGACACATGGCCCCAGATTCTGACTAGTTTGCCTCTAGCAAGCAGGGACATTGTTTTTGCTCCAGTGACCTTCAAAGTGCCTGTAAGATTAGGGCCGGCCATCTGGAAAACTTTGATTGCTTTGAATGGTAAAGGTGGGGGAGGCACAGTCTCCATGGTGACATCAGCCTTGGCACTGGTTGCAGGCATTAGGTAGTCCTAGCTGTGAACTTTGGTGGCTGCTATAATCTTATTTGCCATGAGGCAGGTGGAGGACAGGGCATGAGCTGCAGTAAGTCAAGACAAAGCTATCTTCAGAGCTGCATTTGGCAGCCTTCCAAGGTTCTTTGAACCCCTAAGTTGATGTGAGAGTGACAGAAGAGGGGATGAAGAGGCTGAGCCTTGGGGATAATGCTCCGGTAGACAGCAGAGGAGGACACCACCTGAAGCTCAGGTGCAGACCTAGCTAGCCTTGTATCTCATGCTACATTTGTCTGACCCCTAGTTTCAGAGACAGAAGGAAGATTTTCTTTGGTGTAAAGCCTGCCTTTGCAAATCTTCATCTTCCCCTGCCTCACCCCGCTCCCCAACAGGCTCCAGTGTCACCCTCTAGGATTGACAAAGCAAACATCCATCCCACTGGGGAAACACCATTCTTACCCACAGGAATGTGGTTTAGCCCAGTAGCCCAGATACGTCAAGCCAAGACATTCATGTGATTGTATGAAATTGTCACCTTTCCTATATGAGCAATAATTCAGTCTTATCCACAGTTACCTCCATTTGTGTTTTTAGATATTTTTTTCAATTTACAAACATTTAACTTATATGATTGTTCTGTCTCCTTTGAAATATCCTCCCTATCTTTGCACAGAAGAGACACCGAAGGTACCTGATCCAAGAGTGAGGGTCTTGCCTTAACTGGGGTGTATATGTTGAATGTGGGAATGGGAGAAAGTCACTGCGTCACTAGAATTAGAACATTAAATGCATTCTCCTATAAGTGTTAAATTAAATGATAGCATTTTATATAAGTTAAATTTAATTGAATGGGCTGATCTAAAATTATAATATTTAGACTCTTTCTGTAGGGAAATAAGATTCTCATATAAGTAACCCTCTGGAATACTACTTGTTCTTAAAAAATGTGGAGTTTCAGGATTTACAGCTTCCAGATAGACTCCTGATTTCAGCAAGGTTTCAGAAAGATGCTGGAATGAAGGAAAGACCTTCTAGAAATGGAGAGTTACCAGGCTTGTCCTGTACAGGAGCAAGATTTATCACTGTGGGACTTTTTTTCTACTCTTCACCAAACTGTAATTAACTAAAAATGAAATTTTATATAATTGCAACGATGTAACCCATATGTCGGTGTCAAGTATTTTGAGTTTCAGTACTTACCCAAGTACATTTTACTACCTGATTTTTTCCCACAGTTATTATGATTCAATGATAGAAGTTTAGTAATTAAAATACTTTGATTACACAAAATATATATTTAGGTTAGGTTAATTAATACGACATTATTTGGGGTGAAATGGAGAATCTTATTCTGAACCTAAGTATGAATGTGTTTGATCTTAATTTCCTGGATAAAGAGGTTCATAAAGTACTACTTATTTCACCTGCTTAGTTTATATGCCATTTTACTTTTGTTTTACCATTTTATAAAGTTAAAATACTTTCTTCAGGCAGAGTAAAAAAATAGAAAGGTGTGATTTATGTTTAATATTTCTAAGATTTATATTATACATATATTTATATTGATTTGAGTTTTGGGTTTTTGGTACTAGGGATTATACCCAGGGGCACTCTATCACTGAGATACTTTCCAGTGGCCCCGCCCCCTTTTTCTTTTTTGAACAAGGGTCTCACTAAGTTGCTGAGGCTGGCCTCGAACTTGTGATCTTCCTGCTTCAGCCTCCTGAGTGGCTAGGATTATAGATATGTGCCACTGTGCCCAGCTTCGATTCCAATCTTTGAACATTTTTATTTAGATCTTATTGATCAACATTAGGACAGAATAAAGTATATCTTATCAATATCTACATTTGAACATTAATTTTAAAAATATTATTTTAAGTATGATAAGAAACATTTATTTATAAAATTCCTAATTCCCAGATAATACGTTTTGTGTAATCTGAACATTCAGATGACTAAATTTTGGTAGGTAAAATGATTACCAATTAAAATGAGATATCTGTAATGGTAGTTAAAAAGTGGCTAATTAAATATGATTACAAACATGTCAGTATTTATCACCCTATGATATTAAAATTCCTTTTTAACTAAATATTTTAAAAGTCATTTACAAAATTAGATACTATTGCCATAAGAAAATAGATAGCCCTTAAATTGAACTTTTAACCACAGGAACTATAACAGTGACCATTAAAAATTTTTAATAGTAGTACTGTCAAACAACAAATAGAACATTTTGTTTTATGACTAGAAATGATAAATTTCAGTAGTTTCAAAGATACTCCTCAGAGACTAATTAGTGATACGCCCCTGGTTTTCAGTGCTTTTTCTTTATTATATATCCTCTTCCTAGTGGCATCAGTGGTCACTATTCATGCCAAACATCCATGAGGACCAGGCAAGTGTCCATAACAAAGAATTATTTGGCCCCAAGTGGCCTCAGTTTGATAAACTGGTCACTCAGCTCACTGAATGCGAGAATACAGAGCAAAATCAGAAGTGGTTTCAGCTTTCAAATAACTTTTCAGACTCTTCAAAGAGGTTAGTGGAGAGATCAGACAAGGAGAGCAGAGGGCCAGAACAGCGTGGGGAGTGCTAGAACTGAGCTATGCATGAGGCCCTGGGGCCCACAGAAGGAGCATCTGAAGGGACAGGAAGGAAAGAGTTACTGTAGGGCAAAGTTAGTTTGAACTAACAAGCTTCCTAAGGCAAAGCAGATGTCAGGATAGGAATAAGGCATTTTAAACAAAGAAGATCTAATAAAGGAATATTTTTATACAGCTTGGAAACAAAAGATAATGAAGCAATTCAGAGACAAGTAATAGCAGAGAGGTGCTACCAACCTCTTAGACTGGAGTGGTAAAGAAAAGAGGTGGACTCTGTTGAGCCAGAAACCAGTGTCACCTTTGGGACCTCACACATGGGAGGAAAGAACTACCTAGCTGAGAGAGAAGCCAAAGCAGAGACATAGCAACTACTGAAAATGCTCACTAGAGAGACCCAGAGAGAGGGAAGGAGGAGGAGGAGGAATAATAATAACAACAACAACACTAGTTTTCCCTTCCATTCATACATCATCTTCTACCATTGCTTCCCACTGACCAAACTGGGAATTGTGGTTTCCTATAATCCAGAGGGACAACAAGGGCCAGAGAAAGAATCTGAAAACAGGGAAGGAAATAGGAAGGAAATAGGCAGAGGCCCAACAGTATGGAAGAGGATCTCTACGAATAATCCAGTATTACTACAGTGAAAGGTGATGAGTGCTAAGCTGAGGAGATCCTACATTTTCTCAAAGGTCCAAAGGCAGACATTGGGCTCAGTGATAGAGCTTCATTTGCAGATTGGGAAGGACACTGTCAGCAGAGTGAAGGATGGGTTGTAGGTGAGCCAGACCATTCACAAGGCCAGAGAGGGGCCAGGAAGCCCAGGCAGTTGTCCAGGTGGAAAGTTCCTCGGGCTGATGGTAAGGCAGTGGCAACCCCCCACTGTGCAAAGATTGATGAGATGAGCACTAAAACCTGTGGGAGACCAACCTTGCATGACTGAGTTAACTCCCCTGCTGGGCGATGTGGCGTCAGGCACCCTTGCTGCTAGACTGCCTCGCTCTTCTAGGGTTCCAGTGACTTGTGTCTTCCTGCCCAGGCTTGTCTTCCTATAGCCCCATGGCTGGAGCTATGCTTACCTGTTCCTTTGTAATATTACCCCTTGCCCTATTTAGGATAGAATGTTCCATGGAAGTGCCTTGTGTGTGTCCCCTTCTCTTACTGTGCCCTTGGGTGTAGCCTACCCAGATGTCAAGTCAACCTGCTGACAGTGGACATCATGAAGATAGACTCAGCCCCCCTGAATCGTGACCTCTTGCCTCATTTGAATAGCTTCTCCTCAATAAAAGGGGTCAGCATGTTCTCTCTCTCTTCCTGCAGAACCTTAAGGTCAGAGGAGCCGTCACAGCGACCCCAAAGAAAAAGGCATTTGTGTCTCTTGTGTGGTTATTTTGCACAGCCCGGTTAGCCCACTTTACTTGAAGTGACCCCTGAGCCCTTTAGTCACGAACAGAAACCCAGCAAGAACCTCTTAGACTTGGTGATCAAAGAGATTTGCAGGAGAAGAAAGCCTTATAGGATGACCCCAGTTTATGGCCAGTAGGTGACAGTGTTGGGACTGGAATCTTGTCCTGCTGATTACCACCCTATGGCACTTTCGCTAATAACAGTGTAGTAGTTCCCCATATTCACAGGGGATATGCTCACCAAGACTCTGGTAGATGAATGAAACCCCAGCTAGTTGGATCGGGAGGCTGAGGCAGGAAGATCATGAGTGCCGCAGTCTGGCTGGGCACAAAATAATCGAGCCACCACACCTTGTAGATTCAAACAGCAATTCTTTATTCCCGAACTCTCACCGGCACTCTACACACACGTTCTGGGAAAATCCACTACCTCCACCGGGCCCTGCGTACCAAAATACCCTCTGAATCCCGCGAGAACTCAAGGAGGGGGCGCCTGAGGCAGCAGGATACGCCCTATTCCCAGCAGGATCCACCTTAAACCCAGATCCACCCTAAACCTGGATCTGCCCTAATCCCTGAGCAAGGTCACCTTTCATGGAATGTCACTGCAAATGACCTGGGTCCAAGGCAAGCCCATTTTCACAATGGAGAGTCCTCCCTCTAAGCAACATTGGGTAGGCTGACAAGGAAATTGCCATGTGTCATTCCTACTTGGCTGTGGCTCTCAGCATATGAGTTCAAAGCCAGCCTCAGCATCTTAGCAAGGCCTCAAGTAACCCTGTCTGTAAATAAAATACGTATTTAAAAAAGGGCTGGGGATATGGCTCTGTGGTTAGATACCCCTGGGTTCAATCCCAGGTACCACACACAAAAAAGTATTTTTTCTATATAGACATGCCTACGATAAATTTTCATTTTTTTTTTTACATAATTAAAGTGCTTTGCATCTCCTCTTTGGCATGTTTGAATTGCTAGCATCACTACTCTTGTGCTTTGAGGCCTTATTAAGCAAAATAAGAGTTAATTGTACATAGCACTACAACAGTTGACCAGATAACTAACATGGCTACTAAGTGATTAATGGGTAGGTACTGTATACAGCATGGATACACTGGACAAGGAGATGACTCATGGCCTGGCCAGGATAGAGCAGGACTGTACGAGAATTCATCCCGATACACACACACAAAAATGTGATGTAAAACCTATGTATTGTTTACTTTGAAATATTCCATTTAATATTTTTGGATTGCTTTTTGTCTGAATGTAGTTGAAAATACAGAAAGTGAAACTGGGAGGATAAGTAGTTGTAAATTACTCAGTCCCTTAAGTCCCAATCTCTACATAGGGGTTAGATATTCCCTAAGGCAATATTCTCTAGTACTGTGATTCAGGGATCCATACCTTCACTCCTTTAGCCAGTAAGAATTCAATGTGTTTTCTTCTGGTGTCACTTTTTTCTGTAATTTAGGTCAACAATTACAGAAATCTTCTTACTTGCTCACGTAACCTGGTTACATTCCTGGATTTCAAATGTAAGTTATAATTTAAATTTGCTGGTCATAGTTGTTTTTAGAGATTTCTCATTATGACTGGGAAGAAACTTCTATTCTGAAGTTCATGCAACCCAGAATCCAGCTTGTAGTCAATTGGATTTCACAATATTCCCATCTAACATTCTTTCTTGTAGTTCTGTTCATAAACATCTCTGGCAGAGCTCCCACGATTTATAAGACTTGGTATAAAACTACTAATTGAATTGCAACCCTTGTTAGCTAATAGAGGTCAAAGTATTAGTTCTAAATAATGCAACTTGGTATGTTACTCAGAAATTCCAGGAAAAGTCTTTTTCCACAGTTTTCAGTTTCATTCTAAGCAGTATACAACAATCCCATTGTTCCGCTCATGAGCAAAATAGTAAGTAATTAGTCTTCTAAAAAGCATGTTCCCCCAATTTAGAAGCTCAGGTTTTCTGCATAATTTTTTAACAGATTCTGAATTCTAAAGCTTAAGTAAGTTTTAAGTAAATACTTATTAGTGTTATAAAATGTAAGCATCTTCACTATAAAAAATTGTAATGGTATGTAATGATGATTTGTTACCTTGGCACAGGCAGGATAACATGCAATTTCACATCAAGATTAAAAAAAAAAAATTCCTGGGCATGGTGGCGCACACCTGTAATCCCAGCCTCCTCAGGAGGCTGAGGCAGAAGGATTGCAAATTGGAGGCCAGCCTCAGAAATTTAGTGAGACTGTGTCTCAAAATAAAAAATAAACAGGCCTAGGGATATAGCTCAGTGGTAGCATATCCATGTTCAGTTTCCTGTACTGCCAAGACAAAAAACAAACAAATAAACAAAAAGCTAAGTTCAAGGGATCCAGTTCTTGTGCTCTGAGTATACAGTCTTAATCTAAAGGCAGCCATGTTAAACTATTGTTATAGTGTTTGGGTGATACAATTTAGACCCTATGGAATACAGAGTAAGGAATCTTATTTCAGGGAAGGAATTCCAAAGAAAGTTACACCTACAGTTGGTCTCAAAGAATGATTAGGTTTTAGACTTTTCTAAACCCATTTTCCTCTTAATATCCACTATTTCATTATAGGGAGCTGTGCTTCTGACTATGTTATTCTACTTATATATCAAGTGCTTTTCTGCAGGCCTTGAACCCTTAGGGTCAGCTCAAGGCAGCTGTCCTTCTTGGTTCCAGAAGTTCTCCTATACCTTCTACTTGTGGTATCTGTAGTTGTCCAGTTGAATTATGTAGCAGGAATCATGCCTTGTCCTGTTGTAACAGGGGTTGTTCACTTGATGCTTTGACTATATTCCTTGTGGCTTTGAAAGCTACATGCTTTCTCTTTTTCGCAATCTTCTTTTCCTTAAACTTCTTCTCCCTGATCTTCTTTTCCCTAAACTTCTCCTTTCTGATCTTTGTCCTTAATCTCATTTTCTCTGAATCACCTCTATAAAACCCCGTTACTGAGGATGAGCAGAACCACAGCCTTTGGGACAGGAGTCCTCTGTGTTTCTCCTTTGCTAGCAAAGCAATAAACCTTTTTTTTTTTTTTCTTTTTATCAAGACCATGTCTTCCTTATTGGATTGGCATCAAGGATGAGGACCAAGCTTTTGGCTACACTGTGTGTCTAGTGCAAGTCATAATTAGACCTTTCCAACTTCAAGCATAGCCAATCAGCGCCTGTGAACTGGATTTGAATATTCAATTAAACTATTTGGTACATTTCAGCATTTTGAAATGTTGAAACAACCACAGTCTCCTATCCCTCCCAGAATAGGTGAGGATAGAGGTGAATAGTTGGACAGAGTTGGTGAGGATAGACAGGTGATACTGAATGTAGGACTTATTTTGGAACTTGTCACAAATTTCACATCCAGTCTCAGTGTGGAGATGATTCTAGACTTTGCCTGTTTGACTCATTCAAATGCAGTCCACAGCCCTTCAGATCCCCCTCATGTCTCCATTAGAACATTAAAACTGCAGAGGGCATTTAGTAGCCCATCAGTCTTTAGATTAGTGTATTGGCTGATGCTGGCTGTCAGTGTAGCCTCCCTGGTCTCAGATGGAATCAACCCTTTAACCCTTTAACCATGGCTTTCCCTGGGAATCCTCCTCACTGAATAGTAGGCAGGGGCCAGTAAAAAACTCACCAAGAAGGTAGGACATAGAGGACACATACTTTTCTGGAGGTCAAATTCTGCACTTGTGAAGAGTAAGCTACTTGGAGATCTAATCTCAAGGTCTTTCTACAACTTCCTCTTACTTCTTCCCTCCTGCCTTGGGGGTAATGTCCTTGACAGGCCTGTAAAGATTGTTGGAACTTGATTTGTCAGGGTCATGACATGATGGAACTGAAGACAGATGCTTGGGGTGCAAATCCCTGCTGTGCCTCTGTCTCTGCTCATTAGTTTAGTGCAGTGGAGAACAGCATAGGCACTGGAGAGGCAGCTGCAGGACCCCCATTCAAATGGCCTGACCTTCCCAAGAGTCCATTTGATTGTCTGTAAAGTAGAAATCATGGCTCAGGATGGTGGCACATAATCCCAGTTACTTAAGAGTCTGAGGCAGGAGGATTGCAATTTCAAGGCCAGCCTGAGAAACCTTGTGAGACCCTGTTTCAAAATAAAATAAAAGGACTAGTGATGTAGATTAGTGATAGAGTATTTGTCTAGCATGTGTAAAGCCCCGGGTTCAATCCTCAGTAGCGCAAAAAATATAAAGTGGAAATCATCATGTCGAACTCTTTGAGATTTGCCTGAGTACTCAGTGGCATCAAGTTTTTCAAGACCTTAGCATAGGATACAGACATGTAATGAGTACTAACTAAATGGTAGTCTCTTGTAGTTATTATCTGTCATTCATTCACTAATGATTTATTCAGAATGTGCAGGCTGTGATGTTTTTAAGCTATCCTATGGAAACTCAACAGATCTCGCCTGATGAGGGGGGAAGATTAAGGGTAGCACAGATTTCACTTTGGTGGGGCAAGGAGGGCATGGACACGTGGGGGGAGTGTGGAGACAAGTGCATGTGTGGGGAAGTGCATGGGCCAGGTACGTACAGTTGTCTGGGCATGTGAGATTAGGAAAGAGGGTACAGTATTTGTTTAATTTGAATTCTTAGGTCTGAATTTTTAATACTCCAGGCTCCGCCCCACATCTCTTCATTTTATGGCCAGTTAGAATCTGTTGAAAAGTCTCTTTGCTAACTGTGTTTTCTTTACAAAGCCTTTCCTCATGCTTCCTTGGTTTGGTCCCTCCTACCCATGTGTCCATGTAGCTTTGTGAAGCTCTCACTTTCCTGGTGCTTTACAGCCCTCTTTAGACAGGAAGTAGCCAAGAGCATCCTGGTCACCATCATACTCTGAGCAGCAGTATTCCATGAACTCTGCTTGTGTATTGACTGCATTGCATTTAACACAGGCTAGCTGGCATTTCAGTGTGACACGTTTTGAAATAGTTTTGTCTTTGTTTTTGTTTTTAGTATTTGATAACAAAAGACTCAGTTCAAATAAAGAGAAGACACAATTTTGATTATTGCCTTGACATGTTCATTCCAGCAGTTTTAAAAAAAAACCTTTTACTTAAATAGGTTTCAGCAATACAGGAGTTCTTCCAACCCATAACTATCTTTTTCTTTTTTAGGACTATATGTTTGCATTATTGCCTTGATTTATTATGAAATGAATTGAAAAAAAAAAGAAAAATACAACTTTAATTTAGAAGCAGTTCTTGTTTGATCGTGGGACTTGCCTTTCTTTTTTTTCTATTAGCAATTGTTAAGCATAGTAATTAGACCCTGATTATAAAGGCTCCTCTGTGGGCAAGATGGCTAACTGTCTGCTTTCTTTTCTGCTGCAGGCAGTGGCCACCTGTGCAGAGACCCATGAACACAGTAGTTATGAAAGCCAGGCTGGTGGCCCTGGAGATGAAGGTCTGGAGCTGGGACCTATGGACACAGATGTCTATGTGGGTCTGAAGCACACTGCATTGTGGCCACAGGTGCCCTGCCCCAAGAACATGACAACAGCTCAGAATGGCCATGGGCAAGGTGTTGCAGCCACCTGTTCAGCCTCAGATCCAAAGGACCCCAGAATGGTGACTGTCCCGGCATGTCAGAATGGAAGCTGTAGGAGCAGCCCCAGCAGTGACACTGAAGCCCCCGAAGCCAGAGTCAGCCCTTCCAAACTCGTGCGTCTTTTCGCTGTGAGCCGGAAAAGAATGAGTGCCAATCCTGAGAGGCCCCGTTCCATGGTCCTGATGGGGAATTCTTCAACATGGAATGCACTGGCCTCCTTCCGGAAAATGGGATCTTTTAAAAAACTGAAGTCCTCTGTCTTTCAAGGAATTCAGAACCGGGAGGGCTTAGGTGCCTCAAAGGAAGATGCATCAGAACATGACCTGGGAAAAGCAATCCCTAATGGTGTGGGAATTGATGCTAGCAGATGTTCCTTGTTGGGACAGTCATGTGACCCCCACAGGGCAGGGGAAGGAGGTACATCCGATGGCTCTGACCCCGAGGACACAGACGATGCCTTCCAGAGGAGTACCCACCGCTCCCGCAGCATCCGCAGGGCCTATGGTCTGGGCCGCATCAATCTACTGGATTCTGAGAAACATCACACCCCTCAGAACCATGTTAGGCCCCTGTCCCCCATCATTCAGGAGCCCACCCTGTGTGAAATCCTAGTGAAGGACTCTGAAAACAACAGCATCATCTACAGGAGGAGCAAGAGCACAGACAACTTAAACTTTCTGAAGAAAAGTTCCTTCAAACGAAAGTCCACCTCCAATCTTGCAGACCTCCGAGCGGCTAATGAAAAGCAAACACCCCAACGGACCCTGAGCAGTTCATCTGCAGACTCCGAAAAACTTGGTGGGTCAGAGAGAAGGATGAAACGCTGGAAGAGCCCCATAAGGGCCAAGGACTTTGACAGAGTCTTAAAACTTATGAGCAATGTGACTGATGCTGCCTGGAAGAGAGAGGGTTCCAAGAATGGGGCCCCCTCCCCCAGTGAGGCAAACCTCAGACTCCGGCTGCACAGCAGGCTGCATGATGACTACTCACGCCGCGTGTCCAGCAGCACGGAGCAGGACAGAAGGCGAGGCGTGTCGCCGGGGCACAGTGCTGCTGCGTCCTGCCCCACAGCTCCTGGCTTCAGCTCTACCCCTTCTCAGGAGCCCCGCCTGGACGTTGACACAGCAGTGTTCCCTCTTGAAGCCCAAAGCTCCCGGGCATCAGAAAATGATGGTCCCTCTGCCAGCAGCCCCTCAAGTCCAGTTGACTTGAAAGTGTTGAGCAAAACCTCCAGTGAGCCAAATGCAGGCAGCCAGTTTACATTTGACCCCAGGCAGCCTCCCATCCCTCTCAGGCCCACCTCGCCCAAGCCCCAGAGCCCTCAGAGCCCAGGGACAGGAGGCACCAAGTGTCCCAACAGTCTCAGTGCATTGTCACTGAGTTCAGTGGAAAGTGAAGAAAGGACAGAAGATTCCACTCAGAGAGAGCCAAGGCCTGTGTCCTTCCAGGACTCGGTGCAAACCACATGTGGTGACGAAGGTGGCAATGGAAGTGGTAGTGGCAGCCACCCTCAGCTGAGCCTTTGTGGGACAGCCAGTCCCAAGGAAAATAAGGAAGAGGTAAGGGTCCAGGTAGAGGTCCCTCCTGTAGGTGGCCTTGCTGAGTGCTTGTCCACTATCAGTCTTCATCTCAGCTGGAGATTTCCATGCTATTCAGGGGTGTTGCTCTTAGTCCTTAACTGTCATAGTGACTGGTGGCCCTATGCTGATCATGTCATAGTTATTAGTGGGGATGGGAGTTGTCAATTTGCTCTTTACCAAGTTCAGAAGTAATTTCTATCTCTTTTTTGAAATGAATTGCTAATGTATCAAATTCCTTGAGGCAATATTTACCATCCATTCATTTTACTGAGTCTGCAGGGGTAGGGACGTTCTATGTGGCTATTAGGTGTTCTCAGTTTTTTGCATTTTTGAAACAATTTTTATTACCCAAATAGTTCTTTTTCACATTTTAAACTGTTTCCGTATCCTTTCCTACAGAGTTCTTATAAATATATTATTTGTGTTAGGAGACCATTACATGTTCTAAGTCTGTTTTATTTTCTAGGAATGAATTAGAAACATGTAGTTCAGTACCTGTCAACCCACAGATGATGTTTGTTCAAAGTGATTTTTATGATGGTTATTGTTCTTATTTTTAGACTAGAACTTAAAGTATCTCATGAATTGAATCAGCTAATAAACAACTGTCAGGCATTTCACATTCTGTCACACATCCAGACAGTTTTACTTTACTTTGTAATTTTCACTTTATAAGTACATTCTGTAACATTACCTTGCATAACTGAAAGATGGGGAAATGCATCCGTGTGTGTATATATTGCAAATAATTCTTCACATACATCATCAGAGTATTTCACAGTATGAATTGGCTTGCCATGGTGTGGGGGAACCCTAGAAACTGTTCTTTCCCTCTGATTTCTGGAGAAGACCTCTGTTTTGTCTGACTGTTAGAAGATGAACACCTAGATTTGCAAATACACAAGCAGCCAGTGGGACTGTCTAGTTTTGACCTTTGTTATCCAGAGATACCTAGATGATAGAAACTTCTGGAAAAACCCACAAAGTAGAATTTTTGTAGAGTACTTTTAGGAGATCCAAATCACCTTAAAGGATCCTTGGTGCTGGGGATCCCTGGGTAGCTAGAAAAGTGAGGCTGCCTCATAGTATGATTCTAGGTTACGATGGAGACCTGAAGGCCAGTCTGCATTTCAGAGCTCTCTCATATTGATGGCCATTTGCTCGTTTGCATATTTTGAAAAAATCCTGTGGAACAGTTGTAAGACAGAACTAGTTGCCAACCTTGGGAAGGACTTCCAGTTCAGCTGGCTGTGATTTTTTTTTTTTTCTTAATAATTTTATTTACATTTTGGTTTTTGGTGGACACAACATCTTTGTTTGTATGTGGTGCTGAGGATTGAACCCGGGTCGCACGCATGCCAGGCGATCGCGCTACCGCTTGAGCCATATCCCCAGCCCTGGCTGTGATTTTTTTAATTGACCAAAACTTTTATTCATTTCTGAGTGTGTTAGTCAGCTTTGAATGACTATAACAAAATACTTGACTTAGGCTACTGTGATGTCAAGAGAAGGTTATTTTGGCTCATGGTTCTGGAGGTTTAAGTCTAAGATTGGACAACCCTGATGTTTTGGGCTTCCGGCAAGGGTGCCACATCCTGGCAGGAGTAGGTGTCAGGGACATCTGAAGCCAGAAAGCAGGGAAAAGATGAGTGGGTTCCACAATTCCATTCTAGGGCATGTGCCCAGTGCTCTAAGGACCTCCTACTAGCCTAGCCCACCCCTTAAAGGTTCATTATATTTCCCAATACCTTGGGACCGAGCTTTTATATTGAACCTTTGGGGGGCATTCATTATCCAACTATAGCCTTGGGTAAGGTGAAGTATAATATTTCTTCCACTAGACACCCTGTTCTGCCCCACTGATGATTTGGAGCCCTGCCTCCCTAAGAAAGAACTTGTTTGTCTAGAGAGTTCTTTGTGTTAAAGATGGGATTTTATTTCATTTCCAAAATTAGTTAAAAAAATAGTTTGAATATTTTATTCCTGCTGGGTGTGTTGGCACACATCTCTAATCCCAGAAACTTGGGAACTTGAGGCAGGAGGATCACAAGTTTGAGGCCAGCTCGGACAACGTAATCAGGAAACCTTGTCTCAAAGTAAAAAGTTTTTTAAAAGGGCTTGGTTCAGTGGTAGATTGCCCCAGGATTCAATCCCCAGTACTGAGATAAAAAGAAAAGACAAAGAAAGAAAGAAAAGATTTCATCCTTGAGCATGTATTAAATAAAGATAAGCAAAAATTAGCATTACTTGCTCGGGTGATTTTGGCCATTCTGTATAGTTACACATGTATATTTGCTGATATTAGTTAAGTATAATTTGATTTCTACTCACAAGGGATCACCAAAGACAGAAAGTAAAAGAAACACTGGTATTAAAATTCAGTTTATTAGAAAGCTCAGATGTTGATGATTCTATAGATTTGCCTCAAGATGTTCATTGCATTTTTAGATTGCATTCATGTCCTCAAAATTCTTATGTAGCATATTAAGCTTCTTCTTTTACGCCTGTGCGCCCCTCTTCCCCCACAGTGCCCCAATAAGGGGAATTGTAATAATCTAGGGGTGCTCTACCACTGAGCTACATCCCCCAACCCTTTTTATTTTTTTATTTTGAGACAGGATCTCCCTAAGGTGCCAAGGCTGGCCTTGAATTTGTAATCCTCCTGCATTGTTAGGATTACAGGTGTGTATCACCACACCGGGCCCTCTTCAATTTTTAACAAAAATGTCAAAAAGAGAAAAACATAGGGAATGGAAACTCAGTAGTAGATACTTGCCTGTAATGCTTGAGGCCCTCAGTTTAATCCCAAGCACTACAAAGAGACAGAAAATATAATGATGGTTTACCCAATTTGTATCTTATATATTGGGGATCATCAATATTACTTACAGAGAAGTACTTGTAAACTATGACCTGAAGCCTTTAATTTTGACACTGAGAAACAGAAAACAAAGTGGAACAAATAAAACACTGCCAACTCCAAGGAGTCTAACCTTCAGGTTTTAAAAGCAGTTTTTAAAAAATTTCATAGCATTACAGAAAATTAAATTTTAGTCTTTACTATATTTTGATTCATGTGGTGTTACTTGGTATTTTGTTCATTGCAAATATGATTCTAGTTATAAGTTTAAAGCAAATTTAAGCAGTGTTCATTGTTCAATGTTCAAAGGTTGAAATCTGCATGTATTATGCTGTTATTGATAATGAAAATTATAGTGAACTCTCAATAAGGAAGAGTAATATTTAGAATTATTTATTTGTAGCATGCCACACTAAAAATGACAAAATCATCTTTTGGAAAATTATAAGCAGTTTAACAAGGTGGTTTATTCCTGTCAAAAAGAACTGGGGAAATGTCATGCTACTTTCATTTATAAGACACGTTCTACTCCTGCCACCTAGTGGTCAGCTTTGCTGTAATAACAGTTGACTAGGGGCTGGGGATGTGGCTCAAGTGGTAGCGCGCTCGCCTGGCATGCGTGCGGCCCGGGTTCGATCCTCAGCACCACATACAGACAAAGATGTTGTGTCTGCCGAAAACTAAACAATAAACATTAAAAAATTCTCTCTCTCTCTCTCTCCCCCTCCCTCTCCTCTCTCTCTTTAAAAAAAAAAAAAAAAAATTAAAACAGTTGACTAGGTCTCTAAAAATTGTTCCTTAGTTTAAAAGTGCAGTTTGAGGGCTGGGAATGTAGCTCACTGGTGGAGCTAGCTTGCCTAGCATGTGCAGGTTCCTGGATTCCATCCCTCGCACCACAGAGAGAGAGAGAGAGCATGCCATGGCATGTAAAATGACCATTGGCATTTAATAGTGCTGCCTGTTCATTTTAAAGGTGCAGGCACAGGTAAGCTATAATCTTCTGGTAAATTCTTCTAGTTTGAGATTTCAGTTTTGTCATTCAAATAATACTTAATCTTGGCCAACTGGGAAAACTTGAATATTTTCTTTGGCTTCATTTTTCCCAAGAGTAGAATGTGGAATTATCTGTATCTGCCTCAGAGGGTTATAAGAACCAATGAAATCCTGCCTGTTAAACAATTTAGCTTGGCATTTTAACACTGGCTGCCACTGTGTGGTTATCAATGTCTCTTTAGATGATTTGTTCACTCTTCATTGACCTGGCCTTTAGTTTGTTTGTTTGTTTGGGGGGTCTAATGCAGGGGTACTTAACCATGGCGTCTCATCTCCAGCCCTTTTATTTTTTATTTTGAGACAGGGTCTCAGTAAGTTGCTTGAACTTGAAATCCTTCTGTCTCAACCTCTGGAGTCACTGATTATTGGTGTGAGCCACTGTACCTGGCATGTTGACCTGGCTTGTTAAGACAGAGTGAAGTTAGGCTTTTTTTTTCCATATCTCTTTTTTGATATAATACTGTGTTATAGTCTTACAGGGGATTGAGAAGTAGTTTGGAGTCACTTTGTTTTATTTTTGTTTGTTTGTTTATTTTATTTATTTGTACTGGGGATTGAACCCAGGGTCAGTTAACCACTGAGTCACATCCCCTACCTTTTAAAAAAATTTTAATCTTTTCTTTTAAATAGGATCTCACTAAGCCCTTAGGGCCTTGCTAATTTGCTGAAGCTGGTTTTGAACTTGTGATCCTCCTGTCTCATCCTCCCAAGTCATTGGGATTAGGGTGTGTACCACCATACCTGGCTGATTTTTTTTTTTTTTTTTTAATGCCCAAGAGTTAAGTTCCAGCATACCCTAACGTTGATAGGTTCATTCAGTAATGCACCAAACCAAATTTGTTGAACATTTTCAGGTTCAAATGACCAATTAGCTATAGCTGTATTAAAGCAGTGTGGGTGATGTCAACATGATTAAGCCCAAATGTATGTATACCACAGGACAACTATGTAGAATGAAATAAATCCCACCAGAGAGGTAAGCAAAATGCTGCGAATTTCAGAAAAGTTTCAACTCTCATCCAATTGTATCAAATCAGTACCATTCAATAAAGACTGTGAATGATCAAATTTGATTTGAAGAAATGGGATTTCTACCAGCAGTTATGAAGAAGACAGGGGGCAGTTTGTTAAGGAACAGAAACTTGGGCAGGTGTGTAGACATTTCTGTTATTGTAGATAACAGGATATAACATAATTTGGTTTTATATAGTAGAATAATCCAGTTAAAGCCCGGTCACAAACACTTAAATTCCAGAGCAAAGTATCTATACAGTTCTTGGTAAACACTGAGAAGTCAAGGAACATTTTATGAACAGAGATGAGCCAGGCTCAGACCCGTTTTTAAGAAATCAATCCACCTTGAGTAGAAAAGGTGGTGGTGGTGGGGGCGGGGGGGCATTAGATTAAAAAAAAAGCTGTCAGGAGCCCAGAGGTGAAAAGAGCTTGAAATTGTTAGAGTTGACATGGGATAAGTAAAAAAGGAACAGGAGTGAATGAAACTTTGGAAGGCAAAGAACACATAATAAATAGTGAGATACTTTGTCAGTTAACACCTGCTGTGTGCCACATACAAGAAAAAGAGCGGTTTAAAAAAAAAGCTACAAAGCTGTCCTTATTCTCCTGGGTTCATAGTCTAACTGGCAGACTGCAGTGTATGCAAATTAGCATGATAATAGTGATAAGCGCTCCTCCTGGGAAAGTACAAAATGCCACAGGGGCACCAAAGGTTAGTAACTCTGGGACAAAAGTGGCACAATTAGGTAGAGACAGTCAAGGGGGGATCTTGAAGAAAGGGTAGGATGGGAGCACAGGGGTAGCAGTTGAGGAGTGGATGGGCCTTCCAGGCTGATGGGAAGACATGGAAGAAGAGACAGTCCCTGGACCTCAGCCCTGCTGCTTCCTATGTCTCTACATTTTTTGGCCATAAACTTGGGACTAGCAAAAGTTCCTACTGCACAGGTTGTTTTGAAGGTTAAATGAGATGGTGCATGTATTTAGCACCCCTAAATATGCTCTCATGGGAATTCAGCAGAGTGACTAATGTGTTGTGCTCAGTGTAACTCTTGCATGGGGTGGATGGGTGGGGAAGCAGGAGATAAGAGTGGTCGATAGGTCTGGCTATGATTAGGAAGGATCCTGCTTGGACCAGTGGACTTGAACTTCACCCTGCAAGCTGTGGAGAGCATTTGAGCAGGGGCCACAGAGGGACTTGTGGGACTGAGACTGACCAGGCAGCTGTGTAGGGAGGGGTGGATGGGGTCGGCCAGGATCACAACAGTGATCCTAACTAGTCTTAGTCCAGAGGCCTTGAGACCTGTACTAAGGCTGTGGAAATGGAGAGGAGGGAATGGGTTCCAAAAGTACTTAGCAGTTTACATTTTACATTTAAGTGTATGAATGTTTGTGGGGAGAGAGAGGGCAAAGATGACTGTGACCCAGAGGTAAATTGTGTTGGGATGCCAGTAGTCAAGCAAGCCATCATCACTATGGTCTGGAAAGAGAAAGGAAGGGATTTTTGTGGTACTACTGCAAGCTACAGTATCATCAAAATAAATTCTTCCTTCTGTGTATAGTAATAGAATGATCCAGCAGGTGAACAGGGGCTGGATTTGTATTCAGGCCTGCTTCCATTTTGAATGAGCATTGTGGAGTTTAAGGATGGTGATGGACACTTCAGATACAATGATAGCTCCAAGGTCAAGGTGCTCATCCCATAGATTGATCAGAGGTGTAGATCCATGATACAGTGTCAGCGAGGCATTGCAGTTCAGGTTGTTCAGATTGCTAGTTGGGAGATTAAACAGTTGAGAAGTTATCAATAGCGATTTTACAGAGCTATTCCTAGAACCAGAAAGACAATGCTGCATTATAGAAGCAGAAAGTCTGCTCCAGAGTTTAGTAGTTTTATGGAGGTAGAATTTGCATAACATTAAATGAATCTGTTGTAAGTTTGTTGATTTTAGGAAACGTATAACCTTAGTCAGTTAAAGCATATTTACATCTCCATGAAAAGTTTTAGCCCTTTTGTAGTTAATCCTTATTCTCACCCCAAACCAGGCAACTGGTGTATGTCTGTGTACTTTTTACTAAGTGAACAATTCAGTGACATTTGCTAATTTATGGAGTTGTGTAGCCAGTAGCATTATCTAATTTTAGAAATTTCTATCACCCCAGAAAGAAACCTCATGCCCATTTGCAGTCCCCTTTTATTCCCAGACAACCCCCATCTAATTGTTATCTTAATTCTGGACACTTCCAAAAACATAATCATGTAATATGTGATGTTTTAGCACTAGCTTCTTTCACTGACCATATTCTCAAGATTTACCTGTGCTACAGTATACATCAGTACTTCATTGCTTTTTTTGGCCAAATAATATTCCATTATATGGACAGAACACATTTGTTTATGTATTCATCAGTCAGTACAGACTGGGGTTGTTTCCACCTTTGGGTTAGTATGTATAAACCTGCTATGAACATTGATACACAAGTTCTTATGTGGAAATATGATTTTTCTTTCTCTTGGGTGAATACCTTGGAGCAGAATTGCTGGATCATTTGCTAATTCCAATTTTGACCATTTAAGGAACCACAAAAGTTGTTTTCCTAAATAATGGACCATTTTTGATTCCCACCAGCAAGATATGAAGACTGTAGTTTTCCCACATCTTTACCAGTGCTTGGTGTTCTGGATTCTAACTCTTCTAGTAGGTATATAGTGGGGTTTCCTTTTGGCTTTACTTAGCACTTCTCTAATGACTAATGATGTTGACCATCTTTTCATGCACTTATTTGTCCTTTATATAGCTATTCAGATCTTTTGTTCCTAACTTTATTATATTTTTTATTGTCTTATTATTGAGCCACTGAGATTTCTTTAAATATCCTGGATACAAATTGTTTGTCAGGTATATGATGGATTAGAGTTCTCCAGAGAAATAGAACCAATATATGTGTGAAATTTACTGTGGGAATTGGCTGATGTGATTGATCATGGAGACTAAGTCTCACCATCTGCCACTGCAAGCTGGAGTCCCAGGAAAGCCAGTGGTATAGTTCATTACAAGTCTGAAGGCCAGAGCGTGAATGCAAGTGTGAGGATCCAGCATGAGTTGTGGAGTTAAAGACCCAAAACCCAGGAGCTCCAACATCCCGGGGCAGGAGGAGATGGATGACCCCACTCAATGAGAGAAGGGAATTCTCCATCCCTCAGCCTTTTTGTTCTATTTGGGCCCACTAACAAACTGGATGATGCCCTCTCCTGTTGGTGAGGGTAGATCTTCCTTACCCAGACCACTGACTTCAATGCCAATGTCTTCTGGAAACATTCTCAAAGACACACCCATAAATAATGCTGTACTAACTATATGGGTATCCCCTAGCTCAGTCAAGTCAACACATAAAATTAACGTATAAATTACAAATATCTCCTCTTAGTTTGGCTTGCCTTTATTTTATTCAATCATGTCTTTCAAAGAGTAAAATGTTCCAGGTTCTCAAAGGTTGTAGGTTCTCAAACATTCTCTCTCTCTTCTTCCCTCCCTCCCTCCCTCCCTCCCTCTCCCTGTCTCTCTCTTTCTTGTTTTATAGTAGTATTGGGAAGGGAACCTAAGGCTTCCAATATGCAAAAGCAAGTGCTCTACCACTGAGTCACACACCCTCATCAAAGTTTCTAGTTTTATTAAAGTCCAATTACAAGCTTCTTTGTGCTTTTACTGTTTAGAGGTAAGAAGTTTTTGATAATCCCAAGGTCACAGAGATTTTTCTCCTAGATTGTCTTCTGAAAGCTCTTAGGCTGCTCCATTTTTAGTGATTTTTGTGTATCCTGTGAAGGTTAATTCTTTTAATTATGGACATCCAGTTTTCTCACCTTCACCTATCAAACTGCCTCTGGTTTTTATGCCACAGAGAATGCGAGTTCCCATACTGCATTGGGTTCTCATTCATTTTCTCTGACGAAAATGTCCTAGAATTTGAATCATAGTAATTGCATTTGCAATTGGAAAGAGCACTTTAAAATATAGTTTTAGTGCATTTAAAAAATACTTAGGGGGGGATGTTGGGAGTATAGCTCTGTGGTAGATTCTAGCATGCACAAGACCTAGTTTTGATCCCCAGCATTTACTGGTTTGTGTTTATACACGCGTGTGTACGCACATGCGCGCACACATGTTTGAATTTAACATTTTGTTACAGATACATGTGCTGTGACTCTCAGTGTAATATTTCCTAAATACACACACACACACACACACACACACACTCCTAAATAGCAACCCTGAATGGGAATTCAACAGATATTTTTCTTTCATGGGTGCATTTTAGTGGGATTTGAAAACAAGTAATATGATTTTTATTAGTTATCTTTGTGTTAGCTTAAATTTAGCTTCTCCTAGAGTGTTTTTAGTTGTGTGGTATGTGTGTCTGTCTTTGTTTTCTTTTTTCGTTTTGCAGGAAAAAATTCCTAATGTGAAAAAGGATCTCTTGTAGAAATAAGAAATCAGAAATTCAGATCATGAGTTTAAAGGGAAAAGTAGCCTTTTACTTTAAAAATTGAGTCATTTTCTAACTCTCCTTTTTAAAAGCAGTTTCCACTTGCTCTGAAAAGGTTTATGCTCATTATTACATACAGAGACACTCTTTTTCCAGTGAAAAGTTTCAAAGTATTTCTGAATGGGTTCTCTGCATTTGACCCCTTATAAATTTAAAAACCTATCCTAAGATTATTTTTAAAATTATAAAATCTAAAGGAAATGATAATATATGCACGTAGTTTTTGAACCTTACAGTGGCTCATTTCTAGAATAGTTTTTCTTTAGTGAATTATCAAATAGAATTTTCTCATTAAAAATAATGGGAAAAGGAGATGGAATCACATGCCCGAACATCTAAGTAAAAGGCTCTTTGCTAACTTTTTAAAATTCGCATATAATGTTTGTACTTACTTATGGGATATAGTATTATAGTTTCTCTCTCTCTCTCTCTGATTATTGAATAAGGATAATTCCATTGCCAACTTTTTTTTTTTTTTTTTTTTATAACTTAGAGACAGGACCTTGACCAGTCATGTTGATGCAGTCTCAGCAATTCAGGAGGCTGAGGCAGGAAGATGGCAAATTTGGGGCCAATGTTGGCAATTTAGTGAGACCCTGTCTCAATAAAAAGGGCTGGGAGTATAGCTTTGTTACTGCTACTGCTTTTGCTTGCCTAACATGTTTGAGGCCTTCAATTCAATCCCTGTACTGCCAGAAAAGTGAGAGAGATGGGCCACGATTGGGGGACAGGAGTCCTCACTTGGTTGCCCAGGCTCAAATGATCCTCCTGCCTCTACCTCACTAATAGCTGGGATTACAGGCTTAGGCCACTATGTCAGACTTGAGAGTTCTTTTCACTCATTGAATGCAGTGGCCCTTTGCTTTTTTTTTTTTTTTTGGTAGTACTTGGGATCAAAACCAGGACTTCATGCTGCTAGGCAAGTGTTCTAACCACATCCTCCTGTTTTTCCTTTATTCAGTTCAGGTGACATTGCTCACTTTATAGAAAATACTATAATACCTATTTTTAATCAAGTATAAATAATATTATACATCGTGTGTGTGCGCGCACATGCATGTGTGCTTTAAAAAATATATTTTTGCAGTGCTGGGGAATCAAACCCAGGACCCCAAGCATGCTAGTTAAGTGCGCTACCACTGAACTACAGTTCAGCATATTATGGTGTTATTCGTGATAAACATTCTGAAGTTTTTGAAACACTGGGCTAGGGGTGATGATCAATATTTGAGTGTTTGCATAGCCTGCGTAAGGTCCTGAGTTCAATGCTCAGGACTGTAAACTAAACAAATAAAAAAGTTTTCTTATTTCTTTTAATTATGGCCTTGTTTTAATTTTGGGGTAGCGAAAGGCAAACTAAGATCATAATGCACTAATAAAAACATTTATTAAAATAAAGATATACAAAGAATTTTTAGAGTTTTGGTAAAATTCTAAAATACAGGAATGTGAATGTCATTATTCTCTGAGGGAAATTTTAGCTTGATGATTTAGAAATTGGTTCCAGCATATCTATTTTTCTCCTGTTCTATTTTTCTCTCCCCAAGCTTCCCTGTAACAATTAAGATCAAAGAATATTCAGGGTGGGAATTAATTTCCAGCCCTGTGGGTGACAGATGTGCATTTTGATGTGTCTGCAGTGATTATTGGAAGGGATACTGTAGGTTTCGTTGGCAGAGAGGCAGGAGTATAAAGGACTGTAGGTCACTCTGTAACCTGAATATCACCTGTTTCTTGCACCTCTCACAGTATGGGGAAAAGGCAACCATTTGGCATGAGTTCTCCCTTTATTTAGAATGACCCAGTGCTGCCTGGTGAAGAGAAGCTGGGGAGTTAATTGATGCAGGGAATTAGAAGGAGGGACTGGCTGTTGGCATGATAGTCATTAGGGCTCAAATTTCTCTTTTTCTGAATACATAAACATATCTTGATTCTTGCCTTTAACCCTTCCAAATAGGATAATTTATCTGAGATCTTATAATTATTTTTCTCAGCCATTTAAAATCCTGGGACATATAGTTGCAGTACACACAGAATGGGCCTATGCAGGGTTTTGCTGATTACAACACATTAATTTTCATTTAAGGGGAATTAGGTAATGAGCTGTACAGGTTGAGCATCCCCAATCTGAATATCTCAAATCCAAATGTTCTAAAAGCTGGGCATGATGGTGTATACCTGCAGTCCTAGTGATTCAGGAGGCTAAAGAAGAAGGATCACAAGTTCGAGGCCAACTTCAGCAACTTAGACATTGTCCCAAAATAAAAAAATAAAGAAAGGAGGTCTGGGAATATAGCTCAGTGGTAGAGTACCCATGGGTTCAATACCCAGTTCTGCAATATATAAATAATAAATGGGGGCAGGTGTCTAGCTCAGTGGTAAAAGCACCCAAGTCCAATCCCCAGTATGTGGGGAGGGAGTTTACAATTACTTTCAAGTTGGGTATGGTGGTGTATGCCTGTAATCCCAGTAAGTGGGGAGACTGAGGCAGGAGGATTGCAAGTTGGAGGCCAGCCTGGGCAACTTAGTGAGATCCTGTCCCCCAACCAAAAAAAATAAAAAAGGATGGTGGATTTGGTAGCCCAGTGATAGAACATCACTGGGTTCTCTCCCCAGTCCTCCAAAAAAATAAAATCACCTTCTATTTGTAGAAGGTATATATGAAATACAAGTGAATTTTGTATTTATTTTGGTTTCCATGCCTATATATTAGAAATATTCCCAAATCAAAAAAATACCTGAAAGTTCTGGAGTCAGGCATTTCAGATAAGGGTTACTGGTAGTTCTAAATAAGGAGCTGCTACTATTTGGATTTTAAAAGATATAGGGACTCAGGTTTCATTTTTCTGAAATTGGATCACATGCCATTATCACCAGCTTCTTGTAAGTGGTATGATCTATCCTATGAGGTCTAACCTAGTTGTATACAAAGGTTCCATGGAGAGAAATTAGGGAGCAGAGATTTTATTTTTATTTTCACTAACCTCAAGCTAAAATGTAACATTTCCTTCTGTTATTAATGTTAAAATCCAAGAAGAACAATTTTAATAATACCTGTGATATTGTCAGATCACAGATCTTTTTACATTATATAACATTCTTTGCTAGTATCTTGAAACATCTCTGCTTATGCGCATCAATATGATGATGAGAATATGGCAGATATTAGACCAACACTAGTCCTGCTATTCATATCTGATATTTATTACTATATAACATTTCTTTCAATATTTTGATAACTGTGGTACAAAGTCCTTGATTTACTTTGTCTTTAAAATTGGGCTTCTGAGAAAGGGTCTGTAGGTTTCTCCAAACTACCATTTACCTGTCATCAGAGGCTCTGATAACCGTCGCTCTCACTCCTCTTCCTCAAAGCATTTCTACATCTAAGTTTGTAAAAGCTTAAAAAAATAAAGACCTCCTTTCTTTATTTTCTTATTTTGGGACAATGAAGGAAGATTCAAAAAGTTCTATTTTCCCTCTTTAAGTGTGTAAGCCAACAAAGCATGTCGCAGAATGGAAAGAGCAGAGATTTTGAAATCAGATAGCCTGGATTATAAGATAGACTCTACGAACGTGAGCAAGTTATTTATTTTAACCCCAAGGTCTTAATTCAGTAAAATGTGTCAAATAGTACCTGCCTCCTAGTTGTGAAGATTCAGTAAGCTCTTGTGCAGGCTTGGTGTGGATCTGGCACATTATAGGCCTTCAAATTTTATTCCTATTGTTGTTGCATCCTCTACAGCGTTAATTGTCACCTCCATCTCTGTAACAATACCTGAATTCCTTATGGCATCTGGGGCTGTTGAACCCTGCGGGAAATCTGGGAGGCTAGCTTATTGCATTAATATGCATTTTGGGAAAGCCCTTCCTATCACAGTCCGTTTGCTTTAGTTCAATTTTTTTTTTAATCTTCACAATGCATCTTTAATTTCCTTGCTTGTAATATCTCTTTCTGAATTGTCTTGTTGTACTAGTTTACTATGGTTGTCAAAATAAGTTACCAGAAACTGGATGGATTAAAGCAACAGATAATTTTTCTTTCACAGTTCTGGAGGCAAGTTCAAAAATCAAAGTATGATGGGCGGGGCCAAGATCCCTGCCAAGGTCTTCAGGGGGATCCTTTGCCTTATCCAGCTTCTGGCAGTAGCCAGTGAGCCTTGGTGTACCTTGGTTTGTCAGTGCATCAGTTCATTCTCTGCTCCTCTCATGGCTTGCTCCCTTTCCTATTTGTCTGTGCCCTCTCTAATTTCCCTCTGCTTATAAGGACAGCAGCTATTAAGTCCCACCTAATCCAGGGTGATCCCATTTTAACTGGTTACATCTGCAAAAATTCCAGTCTACAAATAACATCACATTCACATGTACCTTGGGGATATCCTTTGGGGGGACACTATCAACCCACAACCTTTGCTGATCGATCCTTTATGATTACTGTGGGTCAGGCTTCTGAAGAGATGCATGTAAAATCCAGGTGCTTTATAAAAATTTTTTTATTTTTCTTGTGTTCATAATTTGCTCTTATCATGATTTCAAAAAGAATTTGAAATGTCTAGCTGGAGATAACAGCCTATATTAACTTTGCATTTTTGTAAAGTTAAAAAAAAAGAAATCTTGTATAGAAAGAAAGTGTATCATACTGACTAGGAAAAGTACATTAAAAGTACACAGAGAAGTAAGAGTTAAAAGGGCAGTGACTACACTGCAAAGTCTGTTTACAAAAGTTTATGACTTGGGTGTGAATTGGCCACTCAAGCTTATAGAGCCCTGGAATGATCCTAGCTGAGACTGCTGGATTGGACCAGGCAGGGCTCTGGCTTGGCCATGTAAGCTCCTGATTACAGGGCTTTAAAGGCAAGAAAAACTCTAGAGAACATGGACATGGTCAACTGCTTGTTTCTCCAATGTGTTTGTGGGCTGCCCTTGCCCATGGCCAAGTCAGAGGTAGGTTCTCAGACTGTAGAAGTTTGTTGCTGTCTGTGTTTTCAGTTTCACAAAAATTCAGTCAAATTGTACTCCCTGGAATGAGCCTGGGCAGTATTTCTGAAGTATGTGAATTTTGCTAAAAACAAAACAAAGATTTAGTTTGTTCTGGGGATGCGGCTAGCTCAGTGGTTGATTACTTGCCTACATGTGCAAGGTACTGGGTTCGATCCCTGAACCACACACACGAAAAAGGATTTAGTTTTAGAATATCCCTCAGAATGTTTTGTTTTGTTTTTAAATAGGGGATTTAACTCTCTTCTGCCTGAGATCAAATATGTGAATGTAAGCTTTAATCTGAAGCTTACATCCTTCTTTCTGTACTTCACTGGGCATGAAATGGATATGTCTGTTTTAGTTACGTGTTGTCCTGTTAACTAAATTTTGCAGTTCCTAGAACAATCAACGCTTCGTTTGTATCTTCAGTAGAACTGTATAAGCACTGAAAAATCAAATTATAGTTTGTTTTTATATGTGTCCCCTGTGCAAACACAATAGCTGACACTGAGGTGTGATGTGTTGAAGGAATAATCTTGTGCCCCTTCACCTGCTGTGTAATGGCCTGATTTGGGCACACCTACCTTCATTTAGCCCTGATCACTTCCTGGAGTATTTCCTTATTTTCAGTATCAGTAAGAAAAAAATAGCAAGTTGCATAAGTGCCAAAACAAGCTAAGTTCCTTTGACAAAAGGAAACAAACAAACAAAAAACAAATAAAACCTCACATACAGCATTGAATAGACTATTTCTTACCTCTGATTCTGTTCTACTTCTGTTTTTCTAGCATGTTATTTCTGAACCTTTTTATTGCAGTGTTATAAGTGGGTTTATTTTCACTATGTACTTAAATTGTGAGTGTCAGTTTATTTAATAATTTATTTCAGACATCCATTATCATTTTTTGTGTATAATCTGTTATATATATTTTGTATATACCAGTTGTAATATTTGTTTGTAATTCAGAAAATAATTGCAACTTTCATGGTTTTGCTTATATCTTTCCATGGTGGCATTGAGGAGGAAAACTTTTCCTCTACCCTCTTAGGTGCTGTGTTTGGAGGTCTGTGCATTAAATTGACAAACAATAGATTAGCAAAACAGATTTTTTATTCTGGTGTATGTAGGTTTGTAGGTATTCACAGAAAAATGTGGCTCTAGTGGGTGATTGGAATTTGAGGTTTATATACAATCTTGATAGGGAAAGGGGAGGGGGAGAAGGGAATTTAGAGGAAAAGCAAATGTCCTTTAAGAGAGATAAATGGGCTTTTAGGAGAAAAAATGGGAGACAAGATAGATGTCTATTTAGGCATGGATTTTCCTTTTGGGAACCTCTGCTTTTAGGCAGGTAACAGTTCAGAAACAAAGCCTATTCTTCAATGCCTCGGACTCAGAATAATTCTTATTACATAGTAACATTATCTGGGTCCCTTCGTAGTGCCTTGATGTAGGCAGCATTCTAGCAGTGAGAGAGAATCAGTGGAGAGGGCTGGCGTATATATAGCTCAGTGGTGGAGCACTTGCCAAGTATGCAGAAAGGCCCAGGTTTGATCCCTAGCACTACAAACAAACAAACAAACAAACAAACAAGAAAAGGTGGATAACAGGGTAAGTGAAGACTGCTAGGATCCTCTGTGAGACTGCTGGAAAACTTGTGGGACAGAAATTATGAGATTCACCTTTCAGGGTCTTTGTTGCCACGAACTGGCTCTGTGACTGGGACAAGTCACTGAACATCTTCAGGTCTCAATGTTTCTAATTTGAAAAATGAGGAGGTTGAAATAGAATATCTACTAATCCCTTCCTGCTTCCTTGGCACTTCATCAAATTTTCATGGTGCATGATCTTCTTGAATGTTCAAACTCATCAGACTGGAAATCTTAGGGCCTACGATTCAGATCTTTGTTGTCACTGGCAGGAGGTGTGCCTTCTTGGGCCACCACCATTTAGCTTTCTTCAGATCCAGCCAGTCTTGTGGGTAAGGACAGGGTGGGGATGCCTGAGGCTACATCCTCAGCCATTGCCTGCCTTACCAACTTACTGTCTCTGGGTGTTCTCCTTGTCCTCCCTGTGCCTGGGGTATGACAGCCTTTTTCCTTTGCCCCAGGATGGAAGAACTGAAGGCATCAGGCCTGACTTGCAGGCTGGTCTGCTGCTGGCTCTGCTCCAGCAGGTCTTTGGACTCAAGTGTCCAGACTTTGAGGGAGTTGCTGAGATAGCATCTGTCTACCTCCAGGCAGGAGTAAACCCAGGGGATAGGACATACATGGCTTTGTAAGAGTGATCACTAACTCCAGCTGATAAGGCCTATTACCATTATCACATTTCATCCCTGCAAGGACCTATTCTTCCCCTGTGTATAGTTAGGGAGCCAAATGGGAGACATTGACTAACTTCCCTGAGATTACAAGGCTAGCTGGTTGCCCAGACAGTGACTAGCACAGAAGTCTGCCTGATTTCAAACCTCTTGTGTTTTTCTGACCATTTCATTGACTCTGAAGAATTGTTTCAAAAATGAAAAGGGGGTCTGGGGGTGTAGTTCAATGGTAGAGTTCTTGCCTGGCATGTGCAAAGCCTTAGGTTTGATCCTCTGCATTGTGACCAAAAAAAGAAAGAAGGTATTGCTTTATTGAGGGTCACAAAATTTTGAGCTGTGAGATGTGTCCAGTCTAATATCTGAGATCCAGAGAAGTTAGTTGTGACTTGTCCAAGATTACACAGCTACTTAGTCACCTGATCTAGTTCTCTCAATCTTAGTTCAGTGCTCTTCCCCCATCAAACTGCTGCCCAGAAGCTGCCAGCTCCAGCAGCAGGTCCTTGCCAGGTCCAGCAGCTAACACCCTGGATTTAGTCTTCTGTTTTTAAGTAGTGCACATTTTTGAAAGAAATACCTTGGGGCAGCCATGTGTAGCTTTACACACTCATTTCAGGTTTGCGCCTCCTCCATGCTATTATTTTGTATATTTGGGACACATTAACTATAGTTATAAGTTCATTTTATTAACTCAAAATGGTGCTGATTTTCTTAATATTAACTGTGGTTATTATAATGTAGTGGTGTTTGGCCACCGTTTCCTTCCTTCCCTCCTTCCCTCCCCCAGGGCCTCACTTTCTTCATGCCTTATTGTACCTTACCATTAGCCTCAAAATATCACTACTTAAATTACAATTTTAAATTAGCCTCAAATGACAGATGGATTTGGTTCTTCTAATACATGTGTTAGTTGTATCTTCATTGTCTGCTACACAAATAATAATTGTAAACAAGTACATCAAGGCAGCCCCAAGTGGTGCTGAGGAGGATAGTGGGGAAGGAGACAGATAGCTTGTTCTTTGTTAATACCTTCCTGGATCTTGGAGCTCACCTAACATGTTCACATTTGAAAAGGTTGTGACTGGTGATCCCTGGAGGCCAGGCTCATCCCAGGATGAGGAGAGGACAGAGGTGCCCAGGATCACCAGGAGGAGATGGGGCTCCGGGAAGCGGTCCAGACCGCGGCCACTGTCTGACTATGGCCAGCTGGCCAGCCGAAGTTTGTCCATTCCTGAAGACTCCGTTGCTATGGACCCCCAGAGCAAGGACTGTGTGGATGGGCCCCCCCTGGAGAACATGTCCTCCACTGGTTCTGCAGACAAGAATGTTTCAGCCAGCTGTACCAAAGGAGGTCGGAGAAGACGCCCCATTTCTGTGATAGGAGGGGTCACCTTCTATGGCAACAAACAAACAGAGGAAATCGAGAATCTTCTAACCCAAGTAAGATTTGGTGTGTTGCTACCACAGCCGGCAAAGAACTTCCAGCTTCCAGGCTTTTGTTCTCTTACTGCAAACTAAACCGGAAGCTGCTTTTGCTTTCTTCTCTCTTCCTGGAAGATGATGCATCTCCTCACAGCCTTTTCCTCCTGATGTTGCTTGAAAACTTGCTTGAATTCAAACTAACCCTCTGACACCTGTTCACCTTTTTCCTAATCTTTCTTTCCTGAGGTCTCTAATGATTTGTGAAACAGGTTTGCCTTTTGTTTCTTTTTTTTTTTTTATTTTAAAGATGTTTATTTATAAATTCAATTATAGCAAACATAAATTTGGTCAAAGTCGAAAGCAATAAATTCCATATATTGTACAGAGTGTAAAACCCATGTGAAAAAAAGCAATATAGGCTCAGTTGAAAATTTTAAATTAAATATACCTAAAAAGGTATTGGACTAAATGATAACAGATGGAGTATAAGATTTCCAAATTTTAATTTGGTTAACTTTCTTGTAGTACCTATACACACACATGCTACTTTTATGTACTCTAAGTAAAATAGTAAACTATAAGATATATCAGAGTAGAACAAGGAGGACATCTTGAGGTCATTCTAGAAATGTACATGTTGCTAATCTTATACAGAGTACACATGCAATTTATGTCTTAAAAATAGATCTTTCAAGCTAAGTTAACAGTTCCAATAAAAAGTGTGGGTTTTTTTTCTTCTTCAGAAAAAAAAAGTTTTATGCAAAGTTTCTCAAGAGCATTTAAATTCATTTGAAAGCTCTCAACCTGAGATTTTAACCAGGGGAAGGGTAGCAGGATACAACAGAGAGTGGTCTATTGTTAAAATGGAAAGATAAAAGAAAATAAAAAGAAATAGAAGGGCTGGAGATAGAGCCCCATGACAGAGTGCTTGCCTAGTATATGCAAGGCCATGGATTCTAACCCCAAATGAACAAAAAACGTAAGGAGCCAGTTGCACACCTGTAATCCCAGTGTCTTGGGAGGCTGAGGCAAGAGGATCTTAAGTTCAAAGCCAGCCTCAGTAAGTTAGTGAGGCCCTAAGCAACTTAGTGTGACTCTGTCTCAAAATGAAAAGTAAAGAAGGGCTGGGGATGTAGCTCTGTGGTTAGGTGCCCCTGGGCTCAGTCCCTGATACCAAAAAGAAAAAGAAAAAGGAAAAAAAATGGTAACAAAATGGTAGGGGAAAAAATGCACCTCTTATCACATTTAAAAGAAAATCTGTTTTATCCTGTAGGGGGGGGGGGGAAGAGGGGGTTCTGGGGATGGAACCCAGGGCCTCACATGTGCTTGGGCTAGTGGTCTACTACTGAGCTACCCCCCTACGTCTTCAGTCTCTACTCTTTTCTTACCTTTTCTTTTTCTTTCTTTCTTGGTTGTTTTTTGATTTGCAACTGGTTTGACATTGGTCCCTTGGTATATTTTAAATTCAACAAATATTTATCAAGTGCCCAGTGTACTCTGAGTATATAAGACTTTTAAATAAAGATGCAGTACTAAAGAAATTTTATATGTGTTTGACGAAGTTGATATCCTGGCTGTGGTCAAATGTTCACACAACAGTCTTTAAGTAATGTATATGCCCAATTTTATTTTTAAAACCTGCTGGATGATGTCTTAAATAATACATAAATTCTCTTAAAAGGGAAATTCTATATTGGTTTTGGATTTAATGTTGACATTCTCCCTGTGAAGTCCCAGCACAATGCCTTGTTGGCAGCAAGCACTCAAAACCTCTTATTTAACTCAATTGAGTTAAATTGAATTCTTAAGGTAAAAGCAAGTCAAATTGAAGAATATCTCAAAATCTCTAAGATCCTTCTCCAAGATACTCTACCAGTTAGAGGAAATAATTTGAACTAAAATACTTTGTACTCTATTATAACCTGAAGTGCAGTATAGAGACAATCTAAAGCATTTAAAAATATTTCACTACAGATTATCAAAAAAAAGTATGGCAAAATAATTTTCTGTATCATAATTTTACTTAGGGAGTTGGGTAGAAAAATTCTTTAAGAACCTAAGGAAGGCTGGGCACAGTGATAGATATCTGTAATCCCAGTGACTTGGGTCTGAGGCAGAAATATTGCAAGTTTGAGGCTAGCCTCAGCAATTTAGCAAGGTACTAAGCAACTCAGTGAGACCCAGCCTTAAAATTTAAAAAAGTCTGGGGAGGTAGCTCAGTGGTAAGTCGCCCATGGGTTCAATCCCCAGCACTAAAACAAATAAACAAACAAATAACTTCTTCAGTCAAATCCAAGGAAAGCACAAACCAAGTGAGCCTTTGATGCATACTTATAGGAGTCATACATATGGAAAATAGGAAGGTACATTATAGATGATTCCAAAGAGACCTGGGTAAATATGTAGGAAACCATCTTTTTTTTTTTTTTTTTGTCAGTGTTGAAGATGAAACCTAGGGCCTTGCACATGCTAGACAAGTGTTCTACCACAGAGTCACATCTCCATCCCTGCATTACTGGTGATTAAACCCAGCAGTGCTTTACCAGTAAGCTATATCTCCCACTTTTTTTTTTGAAATGGTCTCACGAGAGTTACTGAGGGTTACCTGGAACTTGTGATCCTCCTTCTTCAACTCCCTAGTAGTTGGGATTACAGGCATGTGCGACTACACTTGGCAAAACCCAGCTTTTTATAAAAGCTCAGCTGTTGTTATTTTATGTAAGCAATTGACTTTAGGTCCACAAGTCCTTGTGGGTCTTCAGGGATGGGTAGAGCTGCTATCTGTAACCCTGGCTGGGCCTTATGTCTACATCTTTGCTTCCTCCAGAGTCTGCTCTTGGGAAGGCATCTTCTTCACCCTGACCCTGAAGCTGTGTGGGCATTCTATCATTTCCTAAATCAGTCCTGTTCTCAGGCACTTCACTTTTGCTTACTATTCCCTGTTGACATGTCTCTGACAAATGCGATGAGATGTGATCCTGTGAGGTAGGAGCCTCTGAGCTGATAATGACTGTTAAAGTTTTAGATTAACACATTGCCACTGAGCCCAGTGCAGCCTGCAGCTCTTGGCAGGATTTGGAGAAGCCCTTTCACATCTGTGAGTGGCTTTGTGGTGAGAAGGCTGTATAGCCTGCTGCTTGCAGGAGCTGCCACTTCCTGGCCCCTTCTTATAGCTTTTGCTTTCCTTTTGTAGCCAACAGCCAGGCCACCCGTGCCCGCTCACCAGGTGCCACCCTACAAGGCAGTGTCGGCCAGGCTCAGGCCCTTCACATTTTCCCAGAGCACCCCCATTGGACTAGACCGTGTGGGACGTCGGCGGCAGATGAGAGCATCCAATGGTGAGTCTCAAAGTGGCCTCCTATGGAAACATCTGTTTGTTGCCAGGTGCCCAAAATGTCTGGGTGATTTTGCTGCTTTTCTTCTTCCTCTGGGTCAGGGTGGTGCTTGCCTGGCCTTGAGGAAGTTTCTTCTCAGGATAAGGGTATGTCATTTGCTGTTTGGGGGGGTGGGTGCTTTTTCAGCCAACCTGGTGAATTGGAGAAGTTTGACCCCCTTGTGATGTCTGCGTACCTAACCTTCCACCAGGCACAGCCCAGTGAGAACCAAGGCCTAGGCTGGAAGTCTGAGATCAGAGTGTGGCAGTGTTTGTTCCTTCACGTTCCTGTGGCATTCTCCGGGTACATGTGTCTGACTCCTGTGTCCACATTTCCCCTTTATAAAGACACCAACTTTACTGCATTTGGATCCACCCTAATGACCTCATTGTAACTTGATCATTTAAAAAGATATTGTTTCCAAATAAGGTCACATCTGTGGGTCCCAGGGGTAAGGACTTCATCATCTCTTGGGGGGACAGAATTTAACCAAAAGCATATATCATGACTGTATCAGTGTACAACCTGCACACACATGGTCAAAGAGTTACAAAAATTAGGGAAAACGGAAATGGTTTTGATAATGACATGTAGAGGCTTTCTCTTCTAATCCCTGAACATATGCAAATAGCTTATTTTGTGTTTCCTGTAGAATTAGTTTTTTGTTTTTGTTGCTTTTACATTTTTTCATTTTAGCTTTAGGTTTTTTTCATTGAAAAATACTAAAAATTAACTGGCTAGGTTAAGCAAAAAGGGAATGTATTGGAAGGATGTTGAGTGCTCCCAGAATTGATGGGATGGTTGGGGAACCAGGCTAGGATGTAGAAAGCAATCAGGGTTGCTCCCAGGAGCCAAGGAGCCATGAGAAGGACTGACTCTGCCATCCACAGGGAAGGAGTGAAGTCCAGTTTGTCCTCTGTCATTCACCCAAGAGTCAGAGTCCCCAGATGAGGATTCAGCTCTCTGAGCTAGGTGTCATGTCCACCACCTGGTAGCACTGGTACAGGGAGAAGGAGGGGTTGCCTTCAGGCCTCCTTGCCTTCTGTGCTTGAGTTCTTTGTCCACCAAGGCCAAATACAATAGAGGAGGGTTCATTCTCCTAGAGGAAATCTAGGTGGTGTTAGGAACAGGAAAAGATTGTACAGGTTGTACGTTTGCTCTCTTTCTCACTGATTCATTCACCATCGAGAGCTTACCATGTACCATGTGACAGCAGTCAGCAGAACAAAGCCTCTTTAGTCACTTACAATTTAGTGAGGAGAATAACAAGTAAATATCTAACAGGGCAGGTAGTGCTACAAAGGAAAATAAAGCTGAACACAGTGGTCCAGGCCTCTAATCCCAGCCACTCAGGAGGCTACCTTAGCAACTTAGTGAGACACTGTCTCAAAAAATAAAAAGGGCAGTGGATTTAGCTCCCCTGCCCACAGGAAAAGAAAGAAAAGAAAGCTGAGTGGTCAAAGGTTCTTATTGACAAATAAGCAGTACTTTTTTTTTTTTTTTTTTTTTTAAAGAGAGAGTGTGAGAGAGAGAGGGAGAAGAGAGAGAGAGAGAATTTTTCAATATTTATTTTCTAGTTTTCGGCGGACACAACATCTTTGTTTGTATGTGGTGCTGAGGATCGAACCCGGGCCGCATGCATGCCAGGCGAGCGCGCTACCGCTTGAGCCACATCCCCAGCCCAAGCAGTACTTTTTAAAAAAAATTTTCCTACCTAAACAAAACTGTCTCTAATGTTCTAAATGGTACTCTTATCATGGTGCACCTATTCCAGATATTACTGAAAACCCTCCTCCTTACCTAGGGATGACAAACCAAAGACTCATCAATTATAGCTGACACCTCCAAGTCTAAGACTGTGGAGTTAGAACTCTTTCTTCTCCAGTTCTGTTAGTGTTTTTAGCCTGAGATAAATTTAAGCAACACTGTATCATGATGGGAAGTAGGAAGAGGAAGGGCATAGTAAATAAACTATTGTATTATGAGTACATGACATCATAAAAGGAAACCTCTCTCTTTTTTTGGGGGGGGGGGTTCTGGTTACAAGGCTGTAGGTGGTAGTTTTCAACTGCACAGATATTCTTCCCGTTGGCTGCTTCCTGGCCTCTCCCAGTATCTTACCTGTTAGGGCTCGGTGCCAGAGGAGGTGATCCTGTCTACTTCCTGTTGGTCAAAAATCGGTTACTCTATAAAAATTAATGGGGCATCAGCTATGACCTAGGTACTGTTTTTATCATTTGAGATATAGCTAAGAATTAAAGTATTACAACAAGTTAATAGGTGGCCCTTTCTATCTGAAGGTTCCACATGCACAGATTCAACTAACCACTGATCAAAAATAATCAGGTGCTGGAGGCACAGCACAGTGTTAGAGCCCTTCCTAGCATACATGAAGCATGGGCTTGGTTATTAGTACCTCAAAAATAAATAAATAAAAATTTCTGAAAAGAAGAGAATTCAAAAAAAGATTGCCCCCATACTGAATATACTCAGACTTTGATCTTTTTTTCCCCCTGTTGCTAGGGATCAAATCCACACAGCCTCTGTACCATTGAGCTACACCCCCAGCCCCAGACTTTTTTCCTTGTCATTATTCTCTAAACAACCATTATAACTACTATTTACATGATATTCTTGTTGTTCTAGGTATAGGTAATCTAAAAATAATGTAAAGTATACAGGAGGATGTGCATACATTCTATGCAAATACTGTGCCATTTTATATATATATAAGGGACTTGAGCATCCAAGGATTTTGGTATGTAAGTGAGGTGTCCTGGAACAAGTTCCTCAAAAATACAGAGGGAAAACTGCACATTCTAGAATTTAAATAGATCCCATAAGCCAGTAAGGATTACCCAAGGACCTGTGATTGCTCTGCATAAGATGAATGAGGGTGAGGTGGTAGAGAGTAGGAGTGGGATGTGACACTGGAGTAGAGATTTCAAAGATGAGTAGGAGACAGTGAGGCAAAGATTTGGAGGAGGAGAGGTCCCAGAGGAAGCAATAGACATCCAAAGATAGGCAAAATCTTGATATATCTGAGGTTCAGCAAGGAGGCCAGAATGACTAGAGCTCAGGGAACAGGGACAGAAGAAGATGCTGCAGTCAGAGGGTTCAGCTGTGGCTAGACAGAAGGGCACTGCAGGTCACGAGGATTTGGGGTTATTTTGAGTGCAATGGGAAATCATTGCCAGCAGGAGAATGATAGGTTCTAATTTCTGCTTCAGAGAGAAGGGAGTTTGCGGGGGAAAGGCAGAGGAAGGGAAACTGATGTGAAGGCCATTATATGAGTCCAGTTGAGAAACCATGGTGTCAGTGACCACAAGGCCATCCATATTTTCCTTGGGTGCTTTTTTCCCCAGTGGCTAGAAGATGTTATAATGACCAGGCTTACTGGGTTCTAATTCAGCAGAGTCAGGGCTGGGAACTCCAGTGGAAGTACTTCTCCCTTGTGGGTCTAAATTCAGTTTCAACAGAGTAGTTATTGGATGGGGAAGAAATATTTTTCAAGTGTGTTAAGAAGTCACCAAAAAAACTTCTGTGTGTACCAGTGGTTTCCCACAATAGGTGAGCATTACCCAGTGACATCAGTCATAAGTTCAGAGCATGTGTCTCCTGCATGGCAGCATCAGGATGTGTCTCCAAGCTGCCTCTGTAATTTTGATTCAGAAAGCTGTGATTGAGCAGGAGATGGTCACTGGGGAGAAGCAGTGCTGTCTGAGATGCCACAATGACAGTCTAGGCGCCTTCACCAAGACCCAGCAGAGGTCTGGTGCTGAAGGAAATGCATGTCCAGCACCAGTGGTTTTTCCAGTAAGGACAAATCATTGTCCTTCTCTATTATGACAAGGGCCCATTGTAATCAACTTTCCACAAGTAGTTGTCTGGTTCCTACAAAGAACCGTATCATTAACTTGGTTGAGGGGAAGGTCTTGTGGTTTAGCCCAGGCTCAGCATCTATTTCTGCCACTAGAATGAACCCACTTAGTAAACCATCAGGATAAGGAGGAAAGAAGATTGACTGACATCTACACAGTGGAAATAAGGTCCACATGATTATTAAACAGCCACTGTTGCTGTCAGCATTTACATGGAATGGTTATCTTCTCATATTTTGGTTTTCTGATATATCCAGTTAAAGGCTTCATTTATTATGTTCTTTCCACCTTCCCCCAAGCCATTCAGCCAAACCCTTAGTTCCCAGCCATGAGTCCACACAAGCTAAATCCTTCCTAAGTCCATTTCCTTCCAGTCAGAGAGATATGTTTTGCCACTGGGGTTTCCCAATGATGGAAGGCCTCTTTTGAGGAAGGCTGAGAAGACTTGCAGTAATAGTATGCCTACCCAAGATGACTTGGCCTTTGCATTACTGAGACTTTGAGCTTGGGAGTTGAGTGAGAACCCTGGTTGTTTCTTTGTTATACCAGCTTAGGTCAGTTTCTGCTCACCAGACTTGGAGATTTCCTGCTACTTAAATCAAGTGATATCTTCATGGAGTTTCTCATCAGTTTTGCTCCTAAGGATGCCAGAGATCAGTTAGGCACAACGAAAGACCTCATGGGTCAGATCATTCCAATAATTTGAGCTTTCCCTATTGCCTGGGGCAGTAACAGTGTCCACCTCCATGAAGATGCAGATCTTTAGTGCAGTGGAGGCATCTCTGACTAGAATTCAAGGCTTATAAAACTCCTGCCACTTTCATCTTCTGGTGCGAATTGGAACTCACTTGATAGACCATTTCCAGTGCTTCTATATACCAGGCTTAGGGTTTCTTTCTTTCCATATGATATGTAATTTTTGGTGTACATATCACCAGAGTGCTAGCACCAATCTCCTTAAGACCATAATTAGTTGCAAAATCTAATACAGATGCCACCCAGAGAGCTATGTTTAATCTAAGTTATATTCCATAATGTAATGAGTGAACTTTGTTTGGATCTGATATCAACAAACCAGTTTTGAAAAAGATGATTTTGAGATGAAAGGGGAAATTTTCAAAGGGATTGAATGTTTGGTAACATGAAAGAATTGTTATTAATTTGTTAGTTAGGATAATGATAGTTTTAAGTTCTTTTTTTTTTCTTTTTCTTTTTCTTTGGTGCTGGGGATTGAACTCAGAACCTTGTACATATGAGGCAAGCACTCTGTTAACTGAGCTATATCCCCAGCCCTATTTTTAAGTTCTTGTTATTGACATACATTGAAATATTTTTTGCATAAGATGATATAACAGATTTGTTTTAAAATACTCCAGGAAAGTAGGTGGAAAATAGTTAAAATTGTTAGATTTTTTGGGGGGTGGGGGGTGGTTACTGGATATTGAACCCAGGAGTGCTCTGAGCTACATCTCCAGCCCTTTTTATTTTTTCTAAGTTGTTAGGCTGGCCTTGAACTTGTAATCCTTCTGCCTCAGCCTCTGGAGTCACTTGGATTACAAGGAATGTGCCACAATACCAGGCTTAAAAAAAAATCCACCCTTTCCTAGCACTTGGCATTTTTCTCTCTCGCTCTATTTAGTATACAAGTCTTATCTCTTAGGAGCCCATGCAGTGTGTGAAGGAAGGTCATTTGAACTGAACACTGCTTGTCTACCTCATGGGTGTGGTATTTAAGATAACAGAATCAAGATAATGAATCACAGTGGCACTTACAAGTGCCTTTATAAAGTTCATGTATAGAAGGCTGCTGATCTAAAAATGTTATGGGTTTATTTATTTACTTAGTGGTGCTAGGGATTGAACCCAGGATGTTGAACATGGTAAGTAGGCACTCTAACACTGAAATACATCCCCAGCCCAACATAATTACATTTTATATCTGTGGCTTCATATTCCCTGGGTTTGGCCTTATTGAATTTATCTATCTATCTATATTTATTTATTATTTTGGGCGGGAGTACTGGCATTAAATCTAGGAATGTTCTACTATTGAGCTACACTCCCAACCCTTATTTATTTATTTATTTGAGGCAAGGTTTAGCCAAATTATTCAGGCTGGCCTTGAACTTGTGATTCACTTGCCTCAACCTCCCAAGTAGATAGAATTACCCACATGTGCCACTGCGTGTCCTGCCTAATTTCCCCATTCTGACTTCTGGGTTCCACTCATTTGTCAAGAAAATTTGATGGCTTTTCAGAATTCTTATTTTCATGTTCATTCACTTTCTCTCTACTGGTCCCATCCATCAAGTTCAGATTATTTTACTCTTATGATGAACTTCCGATTAACTTAATTGTCTCCCAGAAAAGAGAATGTGTAGTTTTCTTTGATTTTAAACTTTAGTAGATTTTTGTTTGTTTGTTTTTGGTGTAGAGGGTTGAGCCCAGGCAGGCTTAACCACTGAGCCACATCCTCGGCTCTTTTTGAGACAGGGTCTCACTTAGTTGTCTAGGGCCTTGCTAAATTGCTGAAGCTGGCTTTGAACTCAGGATTCTCTTGTCTCAGGCTCCCAAGCTTGGAATTATAGGCATGTGCCACTGCTTAGAATTTTTATGGATCATAAGCAACAGATAAAAGTATGCCCAGGTATTGAAGTCACTAGATTTCGGTAGTCCACTTTCAAAAAGAAAAAAAAAAAAATCCTTTCTCTCTCTCTCTCTCTTTCTCTCTCTCATTAAACCCCCATCCCCCATCTGTTATATATATTTTATATATTTATATTGGGTTTTGTGTGTGTGTGTGTGTGTGTGTTTTGTGATGTTAGGGTTTGAACCCAGGGCTATGTACATGGTAGGCAAGTGCTATACCACTGAGCTCTACCTCCAACCCCTATCTTATATTTTTAGAAAGCACTGTAGGGTTGGGGATGAAGCTCAGTGGTAGAGCACTTTCCTAGTGTAGACAAGGCCCAGGATTCAATCCCCAGTGCTGCTTTAAAACAAACAAATTAAAGCATTTTAGCTAATCAGTACATCTATATTAGAGCATTTAGTAATTATGCCAGATAACAAAGGAGAGAATGGTGGAGTTATTGGATAACTCCATCAGGGGGCAATGCTGTTCTAAGTGGGTACAAGCATGGCAAGTTGACTTTTTAATGATATCTAAAGTTTTTTCTTACACTAATAATTGCTTTATTTAATTTTTGTTTTTACATTTTAGCTTTTTGTGAATATAGTCACTCTGTCTAAGCTGGGAAAGAGAATTAAATTGACCAAGTAGCCTTCTGACCGAGGACAACTCTCTCAACCTGAATGCTATGAGTTGCTCACACCAGATTGTAAAACTAAATAATATCTGATTCATATTTTTCATTAGGAAACAACTAAAATTCCAGTGCTTTAAAGGCATGATATGTCTTGTGATCTACAAAGGACAGCATGACCCAAATTATAGGCAGACCTCTGTATCTACTTGTTCCCCATCCATGGATTCAACCAACTACAGATAATATTCTGAAAAAAGTTGCATCTTTACAGAATATATATATTTTTCTTGTCATTATCCCCCAAACAATACAGTATAATAACTTTTTAATAGTATTTACATTGTATCATGTGTTATCAGTCACCTAGGAGTAATTTAAAGTGTACAAGAGGATGTGGGGAAATTCTTTGAAATACAGCAGCATTTTACATAAGGCACTTGAGCACCCTCAGTGTTTGGTGTCCCAGGGGATCCTGAAACCAGTCCCAGCCAGATACTGAGGAAAGACTATGCATGATGACCAACCCATCTGTGAAGCACATCAGAGCTGGTCAATGACTGGTGAAGAAACTTATTTTGAAAACCTCCTAGGTTTCAAACATTCCAAGAAAACAAGCAAAAAGTATTACAGATGCACTGATACTGATCATTGCTTTTGTTTTGAGACATACACACACACACACACACACACACACCGGGCGGGGGAGAAGGAGAGAGAACAAACACAGGTCCTAGTTAGTAGTTGGAAGTTCCATTGGCTTATGGTCTTTTGGAGCCAACCATTCATAGGGAGGTGCCATAATTAGATAAATTTATGCAAGCCCCGCCCTAGGATGTTGGTTCCTTCCTGGGCCCTGGCTTAGCCTGTGACCTCCCCCACGCTGAATTGGGAGCTGGTCCTCCAGGAGCTGCTTGGGGAGCCCTGGAGTGCTCCGCAGAGAAGGGCGGGGTAGCACCTGTTGGACCTCTGTCCTGAGCCCCCCATGATGAGAAAGGTCTAAGCACATGTGACATCATCTGACTGAGCTGGATGGGCCTTAGTGGGTCTTGGAGGGCCTTGTCGACGGAGGAGCAAATGCCCCTTGCAGTGCTGGCCAGGCTGCAGGCCTGAGCGCAAAGCTGGTTGGACTCATGCTCCGCACCTCCATCCGCGAGCGGAGGCCGCTCAACGGCCCCCAGAACATCACTTACTTTCTTCTTCTGTTAAATGTATCCTGCGCTGATCAAAGGTTGGTTTATCTAAAGAAAAAAAGAAACGTGCCAAGACATTTTCCAGTATGTTTAAGACCCAGTAGTTTCAAAACACAGTGGGGTTTATCTTTCATAGGGGACATTCTTTCTGTAAGTGCAACTCCTGATTCTTCTATTTGATTTTGTAGTGAAATGTATTCGTCACTCAGAAATGGAAAAGATCCACTTAAAATATTTGTTTACTTTTCCCTAGTAAGGAACTAGTATTGGTTGTAAAAGGTACATTGATTAAATGTTATGGCACATTGATAAGTTTGTATTACTAGGAAATGCTTCAGGACATGCTATTAGGACAAAAATTGATGTTACTTAAAGAAATACCCAAGCTGCTCTACCTTTCTGAGTTGGATTTGTGTTGTTTTTGATGTTGGAGTTCAAGCCCAGGGCTTCCTGCATGCTATGCAGGGACCACTGAGCTACATCACTATTCCCAGATTTTATTCAATTTTATTTATTTATTTATTTAGTTTGCTTTTGTGTTTTTTTTTTGTTGTTGTTTGTTTGTTTTTTTAAATTTGTGAGTTGGTTTTTAAATGTGTTCTTGGTTTCAGAGATACTTCCATGGTTAGGAATCTATTTAACACATATTTTATGCTCCTGTTATTAATGAGTCATTTTGCTAGAGACTAGGTGGTCATGAAGAAACTGGAAGGTGTTCTCACACAACTGCTAGTGTGGATACCTCTGTGGAGTTTAATCAGCTCTGGGGGGTTCTGGTAATGAGATCTAATTTGAAAGTTGATGAGGGAAATAGTCCAGTTTGTTGTTAGGAGTTATTCCTGGCTGAGTGAACAGCATATGCAAAGAGTGGAGACCAGAGAAAGGAGAGCACATTGGAGAAACCAAGAGCAGGGTGACACAATGCAAACCTCAACCCATTTCCACTTCTCAGATGAGAGCTGCCCTTCATTGCCTCTGTGGAGCAACCTGACAGAAGGCCACAGCTTGCAGAATGCTTGTTTCCCAAAGCTGTTTTCTTGCGTGAATCCATGCTCAAGGTCATGACCCCAAGCCTATTTACAGCAGTTATGTTTACTCTTATAATTATGGAACTTACTTATATGCTGATGAAATGTAAGTAGGAGACCAAAGAGTCTTTGAGTCTATGAAAATGAGTTTAAATACTTTGGAGAGGCTCAATAAACATAGATTGCTAGGCTAGGGATGTAGTTCAGTGGTAAAGAGCTTGCCTAGTGTGCACAAGACCATGGGTTCCAATTCCCAGCACTGTTAGCACAAGGTGCATAAATGACAGAGCTGGGGAGCAGACTTCAGGTCAGGAAGCTCTTCTTTATAATCTGTCAAACACCTGATGTGGCTCATTTTCAGGGATAAAATGGCTACTGACCATGAGGTTCCTGGTTTTATATATAGTAACAGGAGTTAGTTACTTTTGGTAGGTAGGGGGCAGGCCCAGATTATGGGAGGAGTTTTGGTGGCAGGATCATTTAGGGCCGGGCAGGAGGTCAGGTAGGTAAACCATATCCTTAAAGCACAACTGAAAAAAAAAAAATCTGTCAAACTAAGGAATCTTGTACCCAGATTGCTTTGTTAGTGCCTCTGGTTTTATTGCTGTACTTTAAAGAAGCCAGAAATGGGAATCATAACTGAAGCATTGTGGATGTGGATTATACAAGAAAGATGTAGAATTTGTTTCAGACAACCATACACTAAGAGTCCCTCTCTGTATCATGACAAAATGAATAATTGCATGTTTACATGTTTTAAGTTAAAATGTTTATGGCATAAATACTTAAATTGTTTTTTCTGGTCTTTTGATATTTAGGCAGGTCCCCTGTGCTCCACCTCAAAGCTGTAGGTCCCTGAGGCTATGGCAAGATGAAGGTGAGGGGGAAGGGCTCAAAGGCTGGTCTAGACTGGAGATCCAGCTACTAGAAGGAGAAGGAGCCTGGGGCAACCAGGAACCACTGAAGTGTTTTAAGTGGAGTGAGATGGTTAGATTTGCATTTTAGAGAGATGATTGGATAGATTGTGGAGCTAGTGGGAGGAGTCTGTTTCTTAATCTAGTGGCTACGGATTCCTGAACTAGAAAATGACTGTAATACTGGAGAAATGAAGAACTTGGAGGTCAAGCAAACTGTCTGGATGTTTTGGGCAAAGGAAAAGGAGGCCGTGCTGTCACCATGCCTGGGTGACACCAGAAGAGCACGTGGTTGGGGAGCTGTTTCCTATTCAGGTGGGTGGAATAGGAGCCAGTTTTCAGTTCAGTTGTCATCACCTTGGATTATAAAGTCTGGTGAGGGGGAGGGAGACCCAGGCTGGAGGTATAACAACATGGGAGTCATGGGGGTGGGGAAGGGTGAGCAATGAGAAGAGGCTCTTTGGGCCAGTACTGAGGATCAAGAACATTTGGGAACCAGTAAAAGGAGAAGTTCAAAAAGGTGATAGAAAAAGTAGCCAGAGAGGTAAGTAGAGTCCCAGATAAACTAGGAAGCCAGGGGCTTTGAGTGGGTGAGTTAGGCAAATGCATAACTAAGTGTCAAAGGCAGCCAAGACTCGGTGGGTTATGCCTGTCCTTTCATCTACTTGGAAGGCTGAGGCAAGAGGAAGACATAAGCCAAGAGCTCCAGGGCCATAGTGATAACTCAGCAAAAAAAACCAAAAAACAAAAAACCCATCACGTGAGTAAAAAATACCCTTGGGATTCCGGGTGAGGAGGAGCCTGCCTGGTGACCTTGATTAAAAGTTTGAGGTCAGCACCAAGGTGGGACCAGAACAAAGTAGAAGGCTGTGGGAGGGGTTAAGGCTTTAAGATGGAAGTATTTTATCTACTTAGCTTAATCTGTGTTGATGGTTTTCTGACTTTATGGCTGAAAATATCCCATATTGCTAAGGATTAATTAAAAATGATTTGTTTTTGCCCTATCTGAAAGCTCATTAAAATGAATGTGCCAATTCTTATCAAATGGTTTTGATGGAAATAGCAATGTTACCTTTATATCAGAAAGTTCCCTTCGTTGATTTAGAATTATTTAATATACCAACATTTAAGAAGTTAGAGGAATTATTAAAAATACTGAGTGCTTATATCATTTCAATTCTCTACCACTGAGCTACATTTCCAGTCCTTTTTTATTATTTGTTTGTTTGTTTGGTACTGGGGATTGAACCTAGGGGTACTGTACCCCAGTGAGTTAGACCACTGTTCTTTTTATTTTTTATTTTGAGAATGTGGCTTGCTAAATTGATGAGGCTGACCTCTAACTTGAAATCCTCCTGCCTCAGTCTCCAGAGTTGCTGGGGTTATAGGCATGTGCCACCATGCCTGGCTTCATTTTTTTTTTAAATGAAAGTGAACCATAAGAATTACCAAAGCATATTTTTTGAAAAATCTTATAGTAAAGTTAAGAAATTTATTAAAACTCTGTGTTTGGCGCTGGGGTTGTGGCTCAGTAATAGAGTGCTTGCCTAGCATGTGTGAGGCACTGGGTTCAATTCTCAACACCACATAAAAACATAAATAAATAAAGATTCAAAAAAAGTGTCCCTGCATCCTCTTCTCCTCCTCTGCCTTAGTTTTTTGGTGTTCATTGTTTTAAAAATTCCTATTTATATTTTAGGGCTGGGGTTGTGGCTTAGTGGTAGAGCACTAGCCTAGCATGTGTGAGGCACTGGGTTCGATTCTCAGTACCACATACAAATAAAATAAAGGTACATTGACAACTAAAAAAAAAATTTAAAAAAATTACTATTTATATATTTTGTTAGATATAACAGATTTACACATTGATAGTTCAGTTAGAAACAGATTGTAGCATACTTGTATTTTTCCTTAGGAGGACCACCTGAATAAGGCACTAAAAATTCTGGATACAGAGAATTAATGAATCACTAAAGGGTGTGGGTCTCAAATAGTTATTCTGGCTGCATATTGTTGTAATTATTTTTGTGAAAATTAATTTTATTAACATAACTTTGGGTTAGAAAGCTAGAGCTGAATTTTAATTTTCTGTTGACTAGGTGTAGAACCCTGGGCAATTTAGTTAGCTACAGTCTTTTTTTTTTTTAATGTGGAATGCAGTGATATTTAATATAGTTATAGCATTATGCAGCCATCCCCATTATGTAATTTTAGACCCTTTTCATAAAACCCAAAGGAAGCTTACTACTCAGTTTCTCTTTCTTCCCAGCCTTTGGTAACTACTGATCAGCTACAGAATCTTTAGTGCAATGGAGAATTTTTTTTTTTTTTTTGGTACCAGGGATTGAACTCAGGTGCTCTACCAATAAGCTACATCCCCAGTCCTTTTTAATTTTTTTATAAATTGACCAGGCTGGCCTTGAACTTGTGATCTTCCTGCCTCAGCTGGGATTAAGGCCTGTACCATTGGACCCAGCTGCAATGGGAGAAATTAATTAATATTACCTACCCCACAGATGTAAAAGAATGATCTGGTTCACAGAAAGTATGTAGTAAATAAATATTAGTAGTAATCAGGAAAGCATTAATTTGTGCAGGGACATGGGTAGTGATGAGCAGTGAACTGTTTCCATCCAGAGTTCTAGTTATTTATTTAACCACCCTAACTAACGGCTTAACCCTAGATAAGTCATGTAATCTAACAAATAAAGCCCTAGAGGGCTAGGGGGCTAGGAGACTATGAGGAACAATGTTCTCTCTAATTATTATACCAATATATGTTAAACAAATTTACAATATATACCCTCATAGTATTAAAGGGGAAAAAATTTAACCAAATCTTTTCCATTGATTTTCTTGACCTCAAATTGCAGTCATTATCCAGTGTTTTCAGAGACTCCAGTAAACATTTTGTTACAAGTATGGGAAGAAGAAGAAACCACAACAGGTGTTGAGGTGCACATGTGTGGGTGTGCACATGCACATATGTTGTGCCTTTGTGATAATTGTGAGCACACCATTAAAGCTTTCTGTTTGATCTCCATTTCTTAGATCATGACTTTATGTTTTGTTTAGTTAAATCACTTTTCAAAATTTTTCTTTCAGTAATGAATCAGAAAAAATATCAAATTAGATCTTACTTGCTGAGCACCTGTTTTGGGTGATAACAGAGCTCTTGGAAAGCTGGTTGGAGTGTTGGTGACCCAGGGTTTTGATTGTTAGGTGTGAATGTCATGTGTCTTGCCCAGTTCCTTCTTCCTTTCCATTTCCACTTTATATGTTCATGCCAAGGAACATTGGGTGTTGGTTGTATTTATCTCTAAAACAAGTTGGATTCGTTTACTTATCTTTAGACAAGTACTTGCAGTAAGAGTATTTTCCTGACTGCTAAGATGGTACACAGCAAAGTCACTGTCTTTTGAGCCTGCTGAGAGATAGCATAGATTCCACAGAGTCCAAGGCATTTAGAAATTATGAAAGGCTTCTGTATGCAGGAACAAGGATTACAAGCAGGGACATCAGTGCCTGAAACTATATTGCCTGCAAGTCTTGGAGATTACATTAGCTCCAATAGCAGTTCTCTTCACTGGTATTTCATTGCCTATAATCAGGGTTTGTTTTTTTTTTTTTTTAAAGAACATAGTGTTCCAGTTCTTGCTCAGAAAAACATGATAAAGTATTTAACATTTTCCCTGCAAACTCATGAGATTTCATTTAAAACCTTCACCATTTTAAAAATTGAATTTGTTCAAATCTTCCTGAACTATTGAAGAATGAACCTTCTTCCAAATATCACGTGTCTCGTTACCGAGTTTCAGACAGTGGATTTTAAAAGGAGAGGAAGGAATGATAAACATAAGAAGAGGGAGAGTTAAGCGCTCTGGACACCTGGCAAACAACTTCTAAGTATCAGTAGTCTGACTGTTACTGGCTTGTTGCAAGAAGTCTGAGGCTTGAAGGTAGTGGGTAACCTTCCCTAGCTCAGCTAAGTGCAGCTGAATAGTAGATAGTGGGGCTGGCGTCCTAACCAGGTCCAACAGTTAAGAGAACAAAGAAGACTACAGAAAAGCAGAGATATATTTATTAGACCTTGAAGGATGAAACCTGCACACAGAGGACAGGAAAGTGCTGGCCTTTAGTGAAGAAAGTGCCTTGTCTTCTAAAGGACAGTTATGATTTATTTGTTTCTGCATTAATCCAGGTTCTAGTCAGTGCCCAGGTACAGAATGTCTTGTTTGGAGCAGTTTTTGGAGCACATAGGCTATGGGTGGGGGTAATGATGGGAGGGTTCATTTAAGCCACCGAGAGCAGATTTTCTACAGTCTTATGTATTTGAGTCCACATGACACTAGGATGAACAGCTATAGCTTTGAAGGCACAAAGGCACTTTTCCTTTATCATTGCTTTCGACGCATACTGGATGCTTTTCACAGTTTGTTCTTCTGACCCCGGCTTCGTTTCTTTCTGTGCTGTAAGTGATTGAACCCTTTCCTTCTGTGGCAAAGAGCCTGTACCAGTCAGCCTGTCGTCACCATCAGGAGCAGTCGGTGTGCTGAAACAGTGGCTACTGTTGAATTCAGTGCATGCTAAAAAAATGGTATGTTGTACATGGCATTAAATGTCTTTTAGATTTCCTTGGAAACTGGCATAACTGACCAGGAGATTAATAATACAATGTCTGTTTTTAATCCATTCAGAACTAAGGAATCACCCTGGGTACTCAATTATTTATGCTAATGGATAAGGGAATATTGGTCTGAATAACTGATAGCAATGTTGCAAATTATTTCCTGTTAAGGACATCTGCCATCCCAGCTTTAGAAATAACAATCCATTTTAGCTGTGGGAGATGGCTAATGAGTGTCCATAGATCTTGGTTATGTTCCTGTTGGTTTTGGGTAGCCATTGCTGGTGTGGGAATTGGCACCATTGGTCAGTCCAGCCAGTGATTACCAGAGGTAGAGGTTTCTTGTTTCTCGACTGAGGTGATAGCTGTCCTTGAGCAGTGCTGTGCTCAAAAATAGCATTGCTCTGCCCTCCAGGGCCTCCTACTCTCAGCACCTGCCCTGTGGCTCTTGGGAATAAAAGCATGTCAAAACCCAGGGGAAACAAAGTTCCTAGGATATTCCTCCATTCTGGATATCTCTATAACATTGGGAAATTACTGCTTTGAGGAAACAGCAGCAGTTGGGAAACTTTGGTTGCTAAGTAGGTATGCAGTGCTAATTCTACACATCATCAGAAGGTGTGCATGTAAGAACATCTGTACCATATTATACTTAAGATACCAGAAATTCAGCTTTAATGACTACCTACTCAATCTCAGGAAACAATCCTGGAGGGGTAGAAAGGTGGCCTGCTTTGAATTTGAGGTATTACTACTAACTTGCCTCTCCAATAGCCTTTCTTTTGAATATGCATGTAAATACATATGGGTCTTAGGCCCACTTTCTCTAAAGTAATTTAAATTCCTGCTTCTTTTTTTTTTTTTTTTTCAGTGGGAGTGGTGGTCGTTGTGATGGTAGTGGTGATGTTGGTGCTATTGGGAATTGAACTCAGGGGCATTCTACCACTGAGCTACATCCCCAACCTTTCCTCCCGCCCCTTCATTTTTATTTTGAGGCAGGATCTTGCTAATTGGCCTAAGCTAGCCTTGAACTTACGATCCTGTGCCTTCCAAATTGCTAGATTACAGGTGTGCATCAACACATATTTATAGAACAAAATGATCAGAACATTCCATGTGTTTTCAACGTTTACTTTATTCTGATTGCTAAGTATTTGATATTAATATATAATTTGGCTCTCTTCACTTCTGGGACTGACTCTCAACTTACTTCTTGTGTTGCCAGTAATAAATGTTTCTAACTGCCCAGTCCCAATAATATATTGTAATGATCTCTTGCCCAAAGGAATTTGGGAGGGGAGCAAGATTTTATGACTTCTTTCCACTATCCTTAAGTTGTTTTTGTTTTTGTTGGTATAGGGCATTGAACCCAGGGACACTTTACCACTGAGCTACATCCCCAGCCCTTTTTTGTTTTCTATTGATAGGGTCTTACTATGTTGCTGAGGCTAGCCTTGAATTTGCAATCCTTCTGTCTCAGCCTCTTGCCTCACTGTAATTGCAGGCATGCACCACCACTCCTGGCTGCAGAAGGTTTTTGTTGTAGTATTTTTATTGATTTGGCAAATATAGGCTGTAATCAGTGAACTTTTTTTTTTTTTTTTTTAACTAGAGGTCAAACTTACTTATTCTATTATATTCTTTTCTTTTTAGTAGTGGCTTCTTCCAAAAATAGATTGCTAGGTGAACATCCTTAGAGAAGATACCACATTTCAGTTCAGCATTTGTTTATGTATCATTTTCTCTTCTTTTTTATCTTTATTTCATTTGGAATGCCCCATAAAGTTAGTTTATTTTAGTGAGTACCTCTGTTCTAAGGTCCTGAATTCTCAGGGCTCCTAATCTAGTACCCTGACCTCATCTCTGGACTTAGAAAAAAATCTCTGGGAAACAAAAGCTGTTCTGTACCAGATGCTTGTGGAAAGTGAAAGTGCAAACAGACAGAACAAAGGACCTGTGGCAACGGAGCTTTTTCTTTTTGAAAACCAGCAATTTTAAGAAAATGAAAGTGCTGTGGAATTTATTTGCCTTTGTTAGAATGGATGCCCATAAGAGTGAACTCCCACTTCTCGATGCTTTGCTTCTCAGTGTTGGGCATTTTATCTCTTCACTTGACTGAAACCATGCCTTACTCCTTCCTTTCATAGTTTTCTTTAGTTTCTGAATCAATGAAAGAAGCACACTGGTATTCAGGATTTTGCCTCATAGCAGGGTTTCTCAAGGAATGTTGCACAAGAACAGTGGACAACACACAACAGAAAGTTGCCCAGAACAACAGCTCTCACAGCTGAGTGTGCATTGGCACAACCTGGAATCTTATAGAAAGGCAGATTCTCAGTCCACAGAGCTGGGCCCAGCAATCTTCATGTCTGACCCGCTCCCTGGTCTTGTGAACACTGCTGGACTGCAGGTCCCTGGGTGAGGCTATAGACACTCTCTTTGGAGTAGTAATATGTTATGGTAAAAAGAAAACTCTGACCAAATAAGGTTGGGAAGCTCTGTGTTAATCAAGATTAAACAACAGGCCGGCTGGACTTCTTATGCCTGTGATTACTGATGAAACTTGTGGGGTGTCCAAGGAGTAGATAAAGCATACAGTAGGTTTCAGACTTTTCATGGATCATCTTAGGCAGCTAGCATTCCACAAGGTAGACTAGGAAACTTTACATAACATTCATCTGCTATTAAAAAAAAAGTATCTTTTGAGTATATAATTCAATAAAGCACCATGTTTATTGAGAATAAACGTACCCCTGTTGTACGGACTATTAATCATTTTAAATATTTGATTCTTAAGTTATCTTTTAAAAATACTTGTGAAGGGCCTGGGGATGTGACTTCGTGGTAGAGCACTTGCCTGGCATGGTGGGGCCCTGGGTTTAATCACCAGCACCGAAAACAAATGTAAAGGAAAAATTTGAAACTGATTTAGTTGCTTGTTATTCCCAGTATGTGTTTCACTTTTATTGTGGGTGTGTCTGCTTGTTTTTTAATAGAGAAAAAAAAGTGTATTTCTCCCAGTGCTGGAGGCTGGAAGTTCCATGTCAGGTAGCCAGCACCTAGTTCTTCTCACTTCATTATACATGGCAAGAGGGGGAGTGCATCTCCTGTGGGGTTTTGAAATTATGAGTTCCCCAGAAAACTTTACTTAGGTGGATTCAAGCATGGGATAGAAACAACCAAAAATATTTGAAGATTAGAAAAGCCTTCAACACAGTAATACAGTCAACATTGGTATTATAATTGTGTAGCTTTGCATTCTGAGTTTGTGCATGATTTTTTATTTTGATGTATTTTTGTAGTGCTGGGATTGGAACCCAGGGCCTTGCACATGCTAGGCAAGTGCTCTTCCACTGAGCCACACCTCTAATCCCTGGTGCTGTGATTTCTATGAGAGCTGGCAAGTTAGTAGGGACCTCAGTGTTTTTCTGTGCGATAGTAGCAGCACAACAGCTAAGATTTACTAATTCCACATGCTGTTCTGAAAATAGTGTATTCTTTTTTTTTTTAAGAGAGAGGGAGAGAGAATTTTGATATTTGTTTTTTAGTTTTTGGCGGACACAACATCTTTGTTTGTATGTGGTGCTGAGGATCGAACCCGGGCCGCACGCATGCCAGGCAGGCGCGCTACCGCTTGAGCCACATCCCCAGCCCTGAAAATAGTGTATTCTAACAATCTAATGAGGATTATTGGTACTCCAGTCCCTCTTCCCCTGTACCCCCTACAGATGAGGAAACTGAGATGCCTAGTGGAAATGTTCCCTCATTTAGCTGTGGTCCACCAGGTAGTCATGATGCAACAGGTTTTTGAACATAGGCTCACCACTGTAAAGCATGTGTTTTACTAATTGGCACTATGGCTTTTTAAACCCACATTTATGACCTTGTGATCACTGCGTATATTATCTCATTGTTCATAAAGTTAAAAAGGCAGTGGTTTCCTGTCATGAAGAAATTGAAGGAAGCACACTGTTTGTTAACAGTGTCACAATGTAAAAGAAGAACCTTGCTCATTGTAGACAATTTGGGAAATACAGAAAAGTACAGAGGAGATAAAAATAACCCATAATGTTATCTAGAGAGAACCTCCTTTAAAACACATTTTTTCATTAGAGAGGAAAAATATTTTATTTTAAAAAATTCTTTAACTGCACTTTATAGCACCTCAACTTGTTTGTTTTGTTGTTTTGTTGCAGTGCTGGGGAGCCAACACAGTGCCTGACTTATTTAGGCAGGCACCCTAGCACTGAGTGCTATCCCCAGGCTAGAGGATATATATTCTATATAGTAACATATACATATTACTTGCACAGAGTAGGGTATACATGTACTTATTTACTTGTGCATCTTTCAAATAAGAAACCCCTCTTTTAAAGTGGTTTTATAAATTTGCAGTTAGCATAATATAGTATCATAACTCAAATTTTTGGCATACCATGATGTGAAATCCTAACTCAATTTTTGAACCAAGAGACCTCTGTGCTTTTCTCTGATGAAATAAAAGCCTCTGGAAAAGCTCTGTGAAAGTCTAACTCAGGTTTGGAGATTACAGTTAAAAGCAGCAAACACATTTCTACCATAGTCACCAAGGCTCTCCACTGCCCCTGACAGGCTGTAAGTGTGCTGGGGTTTGGTGTGTGTAGGTTTTGCTTTAGTTTAGAATTTCTTCCCTACAGTCCTCGCGTTGTGATGTCGCTGGAGCAGCTAGCCCTGGGTCACACAGAGTGAGCTGTCAGTTTCTGGGCAGACTCTGGCCAGGAATCCACAGGGCGGCGGGGAAGCAGTGAATAGCGATTCTGCAGTTCCGAACTGCCAGCCTGCCTATCTTCCCCAACACTGGTTTCTGCCACACCCTTGACCTGCCCTGAATGTTGCTGTTTTTCAGTCGCAAGGATGGTAGCTAGAGGGGAAATAGCAAGATTTTGGAGTCTGGAAAGCCTTCACATGGGTATGTGTACAGAGAATGGATCCTTCTGTTCAGGAGACTTTGCTGTCTTGACTCTCTCCAAGTTGCAGTTTGTGCACTCTCCCTTTCCCTCCCTCTTCCTCTCTCTCTCTCTCTCTCTCTCTCTCTCTCTCTCTCTCTCTCTGTGTGTGTGTGTGTGTGTGTGTTCTGGTCAGGTGTGAATGTGAACAATAAAGCTCATTCCTCCCAGGAGAGGGTCCTGAGGGGAGGTTTCATTGCAGACATAGTCCATCAAAGAGATTGACTTTGTTCATGGCACAGTACTTAGTATAAAAGAGAAAATAGTAAGAGTTAAGCATGGTCTTTTTTTTCTGTAAGAGCCGAGGGGTCTGGTCTTGGCTACTGGTACTGTTATTGATTGCTACTTATTCATTTCATGAAATTTCCTTTATTTAAGAGGTTATAAATACATAAAAATGTTCCTTTATTTTAAAAATTTCTTTATTTAAGAGGTTGAAATACATAAAAATGTTCTTGGCTAAATTTAGGAGTAAGGTTGGAGGTTGTGAATCGATTTTGGGAGAATACTGTTTCAAAATTGATATTGCCTAGTCTTCTGTTATTTCACCATCTCATCACACCCTTTTTTGTATTTTTAATTTCTTTATTACAGTCACCCTAACTTCTTAGTTTTTCTAAGTATTGACTACTGGACTAGTCCCTATTTGAATGCAAAAGAAATATTATGCTAAGAAGTTATAAAGTATAATCCATGTATTCTTAAAAGAATCTGTGTATTCTCTTATTTGCTTAAATTAAAAAAAATTACTACACAGAAAGAATTTTCTCTGGCTGCTGTAACAGATACAGTAGGATGCTTTAAAAACAGATCTTGTCTCTGTTTTTGCCTTAAATAGACGCCAGTAGCTTGCACTGAAATGAATGAGAATCGTAGGTGACAGCTTGAAGGCAGCCTTGGGCCTTGTCAGAGCAATACTGTTTGGAGTTTGTGTTTTCTTCCTTGTTTTGATTGGTTTCTCTGCTGGCCTGGAGAAGACAAGGATGTGGTTATGGCTTCTGTCTCTGGCTGATTGTCAGAATCAGACTGGTATTCCATTGCACTAACCCAAATTTAGAAAAAGGAAAAAGAGTTGCCCCCAGATTTCTATATTGAGAACACAAACCCTACCTTCACAGTGGCCTTGCTGGTCACTCAAGTGGCAGGGCTCAGTAATGCCAGCATCCCACACAGTACCCACTGAGTAAGGCCAGGATGAAAGGAGGGGGTGAGCGGGTGTCCTACTCTGGGAGTTGTTGTAGGGGAGGGATGGTGGCCTTCCTCTGACCTGCAGCATTCCTCCAGGCCTGGGAGATGATCTGGAGCTGCTTCCTCCCACATTCATGTAGAGACCCAGGGGACGCCTGACTCAGCCTCTCAGGGGAATGCTCTGTGTTGCTAAAGACTCATAGCATGCCAGAAGCTTTCCTTGGAAAGCTTGTCCTTTGGAAATGGATTTTGGGGACCTGTTCCCCTCCCCATCATACCCTTACGGAATTGGGAGAAACCTGCTCCTGTGCCAGAGCACCCCTTTCACCCTGGGCTCAGTTTCAGTGGACTGGCCCTGGCTGTAAAGGGCTAGCAGCTGTCTCCTAGGCCTCCCTGCTGGGAAAAGCCAGCTATGGAGTTGTCTTTACTTTCCCGCTCCGAAAGTTCCCTTGAGCAGTGTGTTCCTAAGACAGGTCTGTTATACTACATGCACATGTATGGTAAAATGACAGGTGCTATGTGAATTGACTGTAAATGATAAACTAGTATAAAATAAGGAATAAAGCTCACCCATGGTGGGTTTGCTTTCACTTGAAAAAGCTGGTGAATGTTTGTGAGGCCCTTTGGGATACTTTGGTGATCCTTAGGGGGACGTCCAGTGAGAATAGACAGGGAGCCCTTCCCATTGATGTGAGCTAAGTGAGGCCAGAGGCAAGGCAGATTCCCCAGGATTGTTTTGGAGCATACACATCTCGTCTGAATCCAGCCCTACCATTGGGAGTAGTTAACCTCTTTGAGCCACAGTTTCCTCCTCAATAAACGAACAGTAATAATCCAGAATGCTGTGAGGCTCACAGATGATTTATGTCAGGCTGAGTATGATGCCTGGAGTACACTATAGCTCACTCGGGGGATGCAGTGGAACTGGCTGGAATCTTGCTGGGTTCCTTCCACCAGTTAGCCAGTGAGAGGCAACTATGGGAGCTGTAAGGGGCAGTGAAACACTGGCTGTGAGTGAAAGAAAAGAGGAGGCTTCCAGCACAGATCCTCAGGTGCCAGAGAGGATGGACAAAAAAAGCCATCATCAATGCCAGAAACCCAAGGAAGAACAGCAACTAGCTGAAAAGAGGAAACAGAAACCTAGGGACAAGCCAAAAGTGAAACCAGAGGGCTTAGTGAGGTTTGGCAGCCCACACTTGTAATCCCAGCAACTAGGGAAGCTGAGGCAGGAGGGATCACAGGTTCAGGACAGTCTGGGCAACTTAGATCCTGTCACAACATAAATAAAAAACTGAAAAGAGCTAGGGATGTAGCTCGATGGTGGAGCACTTGCCTACCAGGTGTGAACCCCTGGGCTTCAATCTCCAGCACTGCATTTAAAAAGAAAAAAAAAAAAAGAGAAAACCTGAGGGCTCAAAACAAGATGCAGAGAAACCCCAAACTTGAATCCTAGGTCTGAATAGGAAACAGGATGGAGATCAACCTAGAGCAGGAGGAAGCAGAGCTGCTGGGCTGGTGGTGTGTGGGGTGGGTGGGTGGGGGAATCCCAGAGGTGCTGGCTGCCCAGTCTCCTGGTGCAGACCTACCCTTGCAAGTCCCGTGAGACCCATTTTACAGATGAGCACGGTCAGGCTCTTTCAAAAAGTGATCTAGCGCATATGTGAGGCAATTTTAGGGTAAGTTTTCATTTTAAATTGAGAGGGGGGAAATTTATTTACTGGTGGTTTACTTAAAGACTTTTATACCCATTTTCAGAGGTTTGCTACAAATTTAGTTTAGTCATAATATAACTGGCTTCTGTCTGTTCTGGGCAGCCAAAGTCAAACATGGCCCCAAGTGGTATGCTGATGTAAAGCTGTATATATTGGGAGAACCATCTTATTTTTTGCAGTACAGGGGAGTAAACTCAGGGGCTCTTTCTCTCTGAGCTACATCATTTTTATTTTTTATTTTGAGACAGGGTCTCACTAAATTACCCAGGCTTGCCTTGAACTTGCAGTCCTCCTGCCTCAAGCCTCCCGAGTAGCTTGAATTATAGACATGTGCCACCATGTCTATAATGGCAGGGAGACTATCTTTAAACAATCCTTAGACTTTATGAGAGGTATCAGTGAGGGCACTTATGTTCATTGCTGGGGCCCTTTTTTATTATATTATCATTCAATATTTCTAAAGATTAAAAAATACTATTTATGGAGAATGGTTTAAAAGTCTACATTGGGCTTAAAAGTGACTTAGGTGACAGTGATATTTTACATTCTAGAGTGTGAAAGATATTTCATGCTGTAATTCATTCAGCTAGCACTGACTAGTAAGCATGTTCCTCATCCTTGAGAAAGTCAGTGGGAACAGCTATAAGCTAACTTAAGTGTAAGAACTTGAACATACACATGGTAAGAATTTTGAAAGAGGTAAAGCTGATGTATTTCTAGGACATTGAAGACAGATTGTTACTGTAGGGGATCAGGGAATAATGTGAGAAGAGAACTGAAAAATCATGGAATTCATCACCAGGAACTGACAAAAACTTTTGAAGGATGATTCGGAAGTTGACAGGCTGTTTTGGGAGGGAGGTTGCTGCATGTGGAGAAGTCAGCAAAAAGATCTTTCTCTTTTTATTGGATACTCTTTGGTACCAGATGGCTATAGCAGAGCTTTCTGTGCAATCAGAATCCATTTCTCTGCAACCTGTGGCTTCCTGCATGGATAGGCAGTGAAAGACATGCCTCTTGCACAATCCATTCTTGTTATATAGTTTAAATAAGGTTAGTCTGAAAGTCCATTGGTTCCCAAATTTGGCCAGGCATCAGAAAGAATCATTTCGGGGAGCTTTTTGAAGACAGATTCTCAGCAAACACTCCCACCCACCCACCTTGATTCAGTGGTCCTGAGTGGGGCAGGACCACTGAACCAGAATGGGAGTGTTTGCTGAGAAAGCTTTTCTAAACATTCTCCATGTGATTGAGTACCCTAGGTGTCTGGGAACCATTAACGAGGAGTGGGTTGGGTGCCCTGGCAGCCAGATGGCATGCTTTGACACTGCTTGTTCCCTCTGTGTGCATCTCAGTGGTTTGAGGGTCACTTTCTGGGTTGAGGCATTCAGCCATGGTTTCAACCCTTGGAGCAGCTCCCTGTGAAAGCCACTCAGGTCTGTGCACACAGCTGCCTGCCTCTGCCAGCCACTTCCGTTTTTGAGATGGGAAGTCCGAATTGCTTATCTCAACCTTGAGGAAGTCAGTAGGAGTGATCAGCAGGAGGTTTTCTGAAGTACATGTTTTTAACAGATTGTTCAAAGCCCGGGAATGTCCCCAAAATAAGATGAGGGAAATCCCCTCTGAGAAGCCTGCTGGCTGGGAAAGGGTGCTGCTCATTAGCTACTATGCTGGTAATAGCTAGCCCATGGTGGAAGTATTGTCTTCAGACCAAGCCCTGCTGAAGCTGAAGTTTGGCATCTTAATTCTCACCTTCCATCTGTTTAACAAAATGCTCCACATCTGCCTTCTCATCCCTCCTCTCTCAGCTAGCTATCCAGGGCAGGGACGTTTTCCTCTGTTACAAATGAGAAAACAGAGGTCAGAGAGGTCTAGGCCTTTCCCAAGATGGCCACTCTGGGACTCAAATCCAGATCTTGGGATTTCCAGTCTAGATCTTTTAAAATCCTGGCACTTAAGTGTGTAAAAAATAAGCCATATGGGAAAGAGACCTTTTGTTTGTCATGAGGACAAAGCTCCAACAGGCTGTGGGCAAATAGGAAGGTGTTGTAAAAAGCAGCACTGCATTGTTGGTGCCTTTGGTGAATCCTGACCCCCAAGTTCATCTTGAATCAGTTGCCAGGTATGATCCTCTTATTTTTATTTATTGGTTTTGCAGTGTTAGGGATGCGACCCAGGGGTGCTCTGCCATTGAGCTCTATCATCAGCCTTTTTAAATTTGAGTTGCTAAGTTGCCCAAGCTGGCCTTGAACTTGGTGTTTTTCAGCCTCAGACTCCTGAGTTGCCAGGATTACAGGCACATGCCACCATGCCCAGCCAGGTGTAATCCTTTCACACATGTAAAACCTGAGTTCAGACAGAAAAATGTTATTTGTCTGAGGAGTGTAGGGGCTGCTTATTGTTGGCTTTTTTTTTTCTTACGTCTTCTTTAATTGTAAAAGTCCTACTGATGTAAGATATGGCACATCCTCTGTGGATACAACACTGTTCTGCATTCTTACTCCTGAGGCCAGCTCTGGCCAGGACTGGAAATATAGACATGTGAACTCTGGGAGGTGGTGGTGGTGAGTTCTCCTCAGGTGGCAGCCGTAGCCTGAAAAGTTGGTCAGTTCATCCAGGAAGTACACAGACTTGGAGCATAGAGGAGACCTTTGAGGCTAAACCTCAAGATGCTGCCATGTAAGGGGCAGGGCTAGGAAAGGGGCACATGGTGCCTTGGGACGAAGGTGGCTCAAGTAAGGTGCTCAGGAGACTTGGGAGGATGGCATTTCCAGGAGTGATGGCTGCCAGTGATTGTTAAATGAGAGTGTTCACTCACTCACTGCGTGTTTGGAATTGGCGGTACTCTGTGGAAAAAAATCATTCTAGCCAGAGGTATGTGCTGACGTCAGTATGGAGAGCTTTAGAAGATAAAGGGGGCTCTTCCTGCTTGGCTGAAGCTTTAAGAAATGCTGTGCAAGGAGAACTCTGGCTGCTGTTATGTTGATAACAGCTGGAAGTTTAGGCTTTTAAAGGTGATTTCAGTTTGGAGCAGAGTTGGTTCCATATTTACAGTAGCATTTTTAAAAAATGGCTTTTCCATACTTATTTTCTCCAACAAAACAGTAGAGTTATCATTGAGAATGCAGAGAAACTACATCCCATCCTCTGCTGGTAGGAATGTGAACTGATGCAGCCACAATGGAAAACAGGATACAGCCTCCTCAAAAAACTAACACTACAAAATCACCCTGTGCTTCAAATTTTTTCTTTCTGGGTGTATAACTGAAACAATTCAAAGTAGAGTCCCCAAAAGAAATTTGCACACCCACCTTAATGGCAGCATTATTCATTTTAGTAGAGGTGAAAGAAATCCAAATGTCCATCCACAAGTAAGAAGATAAGCTGAATGGGGTGTATACATAAAAATGGAATATCATGCTACCATTAAAAAGGAAATTCTGGGGCAGGGGCTCAGCGGTAACGTACTTGCCTGGCATATATTAGGCACTGGGTTCAATTCTCAGCACCAGGTATGAATAAATAAAAGTCTATCAACAACTAAAGAATTTTTTTAAAAAAGAAAATTCTGACACATGCTACAACATAGATGAACCTTGAGGACATTTTGCTCAGTGAAACAAAGGGACATACTGTAGGTGATTCCACTCATAGGAAGTATCTAAAGTAGTCAAAATCAAAGGGAAAGAAAGTTGAAAAGTGGTTGCCCAGGAGTGGGGGCAGGAAGAGAGGAAGTTGTGCTTGATGGGTATGGGGTTTCGGTTTTGCAAGATGAAAAAGTTTTAGAGAGCTGTTGCACAACAGTGTGAACACACTTAGCACTTCTGAACTGTATCATTAAAAAGGGGGGTGGGTGTTTGTTTTATCATAATAATTTCCCCCGATTTCACTGAAAAACATTGAGATTGATTGATTGATCGATACATACATACATATTGAGGATAGAACCCAGGGGCATTTTATTACTGAGCTACATCCCTTAGCTTTTTTAAATTTTTTATTTTGAGACAGGGTCTCGCTAAGTTGTTAAGTTGAGGCCTTGAACTCATCAGCCTCCTGAGTTGCTGGGATTACAGGTGTGCATCACTGTACCAGCTTGAGAACTTATAATTGTTCTACATCACACAAAATACCCCTGAATAAAGGGTTTCCATTACTAAGTTTCATCTTAGCTGAGGGTTTTGAAGTCCTTTGCAGTTGGTAAGGAAGTGACCCTGAAGAGGATGGAGACGGCAGCAGCCCAGGCCTGTAGGTCTGGGTCATTTAAAGAGGTCTGTCCCTCACCAAGAGGTGGGTGTGGGTGTTGGCACCCAGTGGGCACACATAGGGTTTTCATTTAAACTGCAGGTTGGTGTTTCTCCATCAGCAATTTGTAGTTCAGTTTAAAACAAAAACAAACAAACAAAAAAAATAACCACTTATTGCAAGTGTTTGCCACACAGAAGCTCCTTTAAGTAGAATGGAATCAGGTTACAGGAAGGCCTTGGAATACCTCGGAATACTGTCATGGAATACTTTCATAATGCAATAGATAATTACTGTGTAATTTCTTGTGAAATCATGAAACCACTATTTTAAGTTTACCTTGGAAGTATTGTATAGCTTGTCTCAGGGAGGGAGACAGGAGCCCCAAACACGAGAGTTTTTTAGCTAGGATCTGCGATGAACACTGGTGAGAGTCAGGGAGACGTGCGTTTCCATCCTGGCTCTGATCCAGCACTTGTGTAGCTCAGTTTAATAACTTAACTTCTTGGAACCTCAGTTTCTTCATGGGCAATTTGTAGTTCAGTTGGTAAATACTTATCCAATGCTTTCTGTATGTCAAGTATTATGATAGAATCTAAAAATAGATTCTGTCCTCCCCTGAAAGGAAGTTACTGTCTTTAAAGGGAAACAAAGATAAGGACAGTGAGCACAGATGCAGCATTATGATACAGCACTAATTTCCCTCTAATCTAGACACATACTGAAAAGTCCAGCTCTATAAAACACATCTGAATTATAGGATAAAAACACAAGAATCATTAGCTTAGAAGGAACTTAAAATCAGGAATGTAGTTAAGGTCATGAAGGGGAAAGGATTAAAACAGAAAACTGGATCAGGTCATTGACAGGCCCAATTGAGAACTGTAAGCTGGGGTAGGAAGCAAAGCTTAGCAGAGCACCAGAGAGTCAGTAATTATGGCTATTCTCCAGAAGGGTATAAAGTACTAAAGTTTTAGGGCAAGGGGGTTTAATATCTGCTTAGTAGTTTTTGTCTGGTTACCAACAGCAGAGGGACTACAAGGGAGGTAGTACTGCTGGTGGGTAAAAGTGAGAGGCCCGATGCACACAGCTGGATGTATTGGGACTTCAGTTTACTTGTGTGTAATTGGGTACCCAGTTATAGTACCATCCACATAGCATTGCCAGGAGGATTATGTGAGCTGATACACCCCAAAAGGCTTAAATTGGTACCTGGCACATCAAGCACCACATTAAAGAATGTCTGGTGCTTCTGTACTGTTTTTTACTTTGCAAAGTGCATTTAAACATCATCATTTCATTTGAGGCTTACAACAAATCAGTAACAATTACTGTTGAGAATTTATAATCAGCCCTGAGAGATGGGTATTTATTATTCACATTCAATGGATAAAAAGACACAGAAAGTCAAAACTCACACTCAAATAAATAAATAAAAACTTTGCAGCACTGTCATTTGAAGGCAGGTCATCTGACCCCCAAACCATGCTTTTAAGTCAATGTATCATATAGCCATGCATTACTTAATGACTAGGGCACATTCTGAGAAATGCATTGTTATACAATTCTATGATTGTGAACCTCCTATAGTGTTCCTACTAAGACAGAATAATATAGCCTAGGATACACCTGAGCTTTTGCTCCTAGGCTATAAACCCATACAGTGTGTTCCTGTAGTGAATACTGTAGGCATTTGTAATCATGGACCAATTTTATATCTAAACTTAAGAAAGGTACAGGAAAAACATGGAGAATTTTTCTACCGCATTTTCATCTTTGAAAAAAAATGTTTTGTAGTTGTAGATGAACAGCATGTCTTTATTTTGTTTATTTATTTTTTGTTATTATTTTTTTTGCTACCAAGGATTGAACTCAGGGGCACTTGGCCTCTGAGCCACATCCCCAGCCCTATTTTATATTTTATTTCAAGACAGGGTTTCACTGAGTTGCTTAGCGCCTTGCTTTCGCTGAAGCTGGCTTTGAACTCAGAGATCCTCCTGCCTCAGCCTCCTACACTGCTGGGATTATAGGCATGTGTAATCACGCCTGGCTCCGTTTTGTTTATTTTTATATGGTACTAAGAATCGAACCCAGTGCCTCACACGTGCTAGCCAAGCACTCTGCAATTGAGCTGCAGCCCTAGCCCCTACATTTTAATCTTATGGTACCACTGAAATGTAATTATGTAGTTGACTGAAATGGCATGGCCATTTCCTCCCATTGTCTAGTATTTATTGGGCACATAGTCTAGTTACTAGGATTGCAAATAATGATAGATCAGATTAGTTATTACATTGGTAACTTTTATTCAAGCCAGACAATAAAATGTAGTAGATGGTAATGACTGCTACAGAGGGAAATAAACTGGGGAGGATGATATGGTTTTAAATGGGATGGTCCAGAAGTGCTTGCTGGGAGGGGTGCTGGGTGCAGAGGCAGCAAGCCCTGGGCAGAGGGCAGTGCCTGTTTTGTTTGTAGTCAGGACACCAATCAGGGCCAGAGCAGAGTGGGAGGGGTAGGAGGCACAATGTGTGCCTAGGGAGGGCCTTGGGACTTTGGCTCTCTCTTCTGTGACTGGTTTTGAGCAAAGTAATACCATGAGACTGAAGAATGATGTAGCACCATTATTCTGGCAGCTTTGGAGAGAATCCTCTGTTGGGGCAGCCACAGGAAGACCAGAGAGGGGCAGCTAGATTGAATGAGCTCCAGCCATGTACCCAGGCCTGGGTTGTGGGAGACCAGTGAAAGGTGGCCAGGTTCTGGCTACCATAGCTACCATAGGAGTCAAAGGCAGACTTAGTTTGCTGGTGAGTCACATGTGGGATGTGAAGGGTTACGACCTGTGAATATACAAAACATGTAAACCTGCTCAACTGCAGCTAGATGGGAAAAACTAAAGTTGAAAAAGGTCAAGTGACTTGCTCCAAGGGCATTTAGCTAGAAAGGCAATGAAGCCAAGATATTTATTTACCCAAGTATTTTTTTTTAAAGTAAGTTATTTTATTTTGAATTAACAAGTAACAATTGTACAATCCTACATAGGATATAGTATGATGTATAGGTGCATTCATTGTGTTATTTCCAAATGAGGCAGTTAGAGTATTCATTACTTCTAGCATTTATTATTCCTTTGTTGCATCCAGGGATTTTTTATTCTATCCTTTCCCTTTTGCACACTGCCTGTCTCCCACCCCAGGCGCCTGCCCTGCCTCTCCTAGACAGCAAGGTCCAGTGACTACCTTTAATGTCTGAAATGTTATTATGCTAATGTTCTGAGTCACCCGATCTATGTGTTCTTGCACCTCCTTTCCACAGTGCTCAGTAGATACTCCTCCATGGTGTGGAAACCACTGCTAGAAATCTTTCTCATGACCCACCTCGTTCTCCTGGGTTTATGGCAGCAGCTCAGAGGTCTCAGTGTTCCAGGTCCATGTCCAGAGGGTTCCATTCTCATATCTCCTGTAAAGTTGAACGCGTCTTCAATGGCTTCTCTTCTCATTAGACTTGTTTAAATTGTGGATTGTGCACAATCATTACTTTTACTGATTTTCACAGCAACAGTCAGATTAGATGGTAGGACCCTCCCTGGGCAGATATTGTTTGGTGGTTCTTTGAGGGAGAAAGTGCAATTATCAGGGCTCTGCTCTGGGTGGGAGACCTGACACCTCTATTTTTACTGAGCTGCTGCTACTCTTCCTCTTCTTTCTCCCTCCCTCCCTCCCTCCCTCTCTTTCCTTCTCCCTTCTCTCCTTCTTTCCTTCCTTCCTTCCTTTCTTCCTTTCTTTTTTTTTTGCTCAACTGCAGCTGAAATTTGATAAGGAAAAATGCTGTTGGTTCCAGGCCGTACCAGATCACTGTTGGCCGACATCTGAAGATTCCTGCAGCTTTGGGCCTCTTACAAACCTTGGTTTTGTATATATTGTGCTCAGCCTGGAGCACTAGAACATTTCAGACATTAAAGGTAGTCACTGGACCTTTCTGTCTGGGAAGCTGCCAGGATTGGAGGAGGCGTTTAGCTTTAGTGCTATCTCTTTTTTAGTCTAAGACATACTTGTGTGTGGAAAAAATTATACTTGCTTCCCAAAACTTTCTTCCCCTAGCCTCCTAAAACACATACCCAGGAAAGTGCACTAGTCAAGGTAACCTCCAGTTCTTTTTTTTTTTTTTTAACATTTTTTTTTTTTAACACAATGCCTTTATTTTTATGTGGTGCTGAGGATCCAACCCGGGTCCCGCCCGTGCTAGGCAAGCGCTCTACCCCTGAGCCACAACCCCAGCCCAAGATAACCTCCAGTTCTGACCTTAGGGGAGAAAGCGGAAGTTACACATTTAAAAAGGAGCTGTCCCTATGCTTGGTACAGGCTTGAGTATGTTTCTCTCACCTACACATACACCCAGAATCAGACTGCAGAACCACCACCAGCCCTGCACTCCCTGGGGTGAGAAGGTCCAATAAGAAAGAGGGGGTGGGGAGAATGGAAGGTGGGTCCTGCTAGGTGGTGTCATTCCTTGCCACCTATTGGTTCAAGAGACAGACACAGAGTAGGTTCCCTGCCTTTGTCCTCCCTGCACTTCTACTTGAGTTCCACTGACCCTGCTGTCCCCCTGACAGTGCTGTCCTCTCTCCCTTGGTGAAGCAGGGAGAAGCGAGGGCCTAGCCAAAGCTCTGGAGAGCTTCCCATTTTTGTGCTCAGATCCAGGAACATACCTTTCCCTGCAGCCCCATGTCTGAGGCATTCCCTTTCAGTTTCATTCCCCAGTCCCCTGGGTAAGATTAGGGATGGGAACAGGAGTGGGGGGTTGAGGTGGGGAAAAGATGCTGGGCACCATGCACCTGCCTAGAACCCCAACTTGGTCCCTACCGAGAGCTGGAACTGGGCCAATAGCATCATCAATTCATCCAGGGTTCACTGACTTTTCTGTATTCAGTGCACCAGCCTAGGCAGTTACACTCCAGGGGCACAGGTGTGCAGACCAGTGGGTACAGCTGGCTCACCCTAGGCTCACTATAGGGCTCTGGAAAGGAGGTGACTGCAGCTATGTTGTGGGCTTTCCAGGTGGCAGGGGCACCCTGCAGTGGGAAAAGCAGTTAAAAAGCATGGGCTCATCAGCAGACGTGTCTGGGTAGGGTGCCCCTGACACTGTGTTCAAAGCTTGGGCACACAGGACAGGGGCAACCAGTGGGAAAGTAGCTGGAGCAGAGTGTGAAAGGAGTAGCTGGGGCCAGGCTGGGAAAGGCCAAGCTGGCCAAGTAACCACTCAGTCACGGTTCTGTCTACCCACCATCTGCTTTGTGCATGGTGCCTCTGCTTTTCCAGCTTGAATTCTTTATCATAATCTTTATTCTATCTGTATTTGGAGAGGGAAATCTAAGAATCCAGCACATGAAATACAGTCCATGTGGTTAATTTTCAGAGTGTTTATAACCCCCATTGTTGCAAACTCCTTCAGTAATTTTTCCTATTTTTAGTGTAAGAATTTGAGGCTTTGCTTAAAACTCCATTACTCTCTACAACACAGCCAAAGTGTTGAGGGAAGGAGAGGACTGAGGCAGGTAGGATGCAGGGAGGAGGTCCTGGGATGGTCCAAGGCTACATGTGGGTCTGCAAAGCTCCTGGGATGTATCCATCCAGCTGTGATGGCTGGGAATAGAAAATGCACCTTGGATTTAGCAGCAAATAAAAAGTTAAAAAAAAAAGTTCTTCAGTATAGAAAATAGGCTTGTTCACAGAGAGTAAAGTTAGTAGAAATGTAGATTTGCAAGTCCAAAGTCAAGCAGAGCACAGCCGTGTTCTGATCTGTCTAGCCCTTCCTCCTTCCTTCTGCACTGGTTTTCTTCCTCTGGTATTCCTTTTTTAAATCCTCCTAGGAGCTTGGGGTTTTCTGAAATCATGTTGACTTCATCCTCTTTCTCTCTCCAAGCTTGAGCTTAACCTCTCCATCATCCTTGGACTTCAGTCCCCACAGCCCTTTCCCCAGTGCTTCACCTTGTTGCCACTGGCTCCTTCTAATCTCATTTCTCCCAGCTGGTTTCTCTGGCTTCATTCTCCTCCCCCTCCTCCAATCCTTCCTTCACATTATAGCAACGTTGTTATTTAGCCCAGCCCTTGTCACCTTCAGTGCGATCACCACAATAACACTCTTGCCAAGCCCCAGCTGCTCATCAAGGATGTTAGGAGCTTGACGCATGTTCTGTCACTACATTCTTCAAAAAGAAGTGTGTGAAACTCAGAGAAATGAGTTGCTCAAGTCCAGGACCATGCCTGTAGAGGGTTAGGGCTGGAACTTAGCCCACACCTCAGCAACACTAGTATCTCCTCTCTCTACAGCATCAGCAGACCTCTACTCAAAAGCTGTCACTCCCTGGCTCAACCCTAAGAAAAGCCCCCATGGCTTGCTCTAGTCCTTGAGAGCCTCCACAGTGAGCCCCTCTCACCCTGCCCCCTCACTTTTCAGTCTCATCTGTCATTCCATGCATGAGTGAATACCATGGGGGATAATTTCCAAGACCCCCAGTGGATCCCTGAAATCACGGGTAGTACCAAACTATGTTTTTTCCTTATATATGCATACCTATGAGAAAGTTTAATTTATAAATTAGGCACCGTAAGAGATCAACAATAATGACAAATAATAAAATAGAACCATTGTATATTGTAATATTATAAAACATGAATTGTTTTTCTGGAATTTTTCATTTAATATTTTTGGACTGTGATTGACCATAACCTGGGAAAATGGAACTGCAGATAATAGGAGAACTTCTATACTACTGTCTGTGTAGCATGTGCTTCAGATTCCACTCTTGCTCTCAGTCAAAAGCCGTCTGAGTATCATGAATAGATAGCCACTGCTTCTGTTTTTCTGTTTTATTACCTTCTTCCTGAAACTCTACCCTAGCTTACCAGAGTACTGTCCCTGGCCTGCTGAAGTCAAGGACTATCCTTTGCTTAGTTTTGTGTCCCCCAGCACCTGCTACTCATCCCATTACAGAAAATAGTGATGGAGACATCCCTCAGCTTGTACAGAAGGTCCAAGGCTATCAATCTCAAAGAAGAAACATCTCCGTTCAGTGACAGACGATTAGTTAGCATTGGTGAGCAAAAGCCTTTGTCCCAATATAGAAAATCTTGATAGCAAGGTAGTGAAATAAAAAATTCTACATTTATCCTTAAAAGGTCTGTCTCACCCAGGCAGGGTGGTACATGCCTGTAATCCCAGCAACACAGGAGGCTGAGGCAGGATGATAAGTTAGAAGCGAGACTGGGCAGCTTAGTGAGACCCTCTCTCAAAATTAAAGATAAGAAGGATTGGGGATGTAGCTGAGTGGCAGAGTGCTTGCCTAGCCTGAGTTCAGTCTCCAGTACACAAAATAAATGAATGATAAAAGACCTGTCTCTTGTAGTAAAGATACCATGTAATTCCAATTCTGAGAGTTCCAGTCCTTTTCATATGTGGACAATAGTAAGAATGACCTGGGAATTTAATAGTACTATTGCCTTGCAGATGTAAGCAGAATACTTTTTAAAAGTGATCATAATTTTCAGTTTCTTTACTTCCTCTAGTATATCACCATATTGCTTAGAAACATTATATCTGTATTTTTCTGTTTTGAGGCATACATTTTCAACTAAATCACACATAGTTTACCTTAGCTCACAAAATAATTGTATTAGCAGTGCTCTCTGAAATGTCCCACTTCTCACTTAACAGAACCCCTGACTCCAGCTCCTCAGAATCAGTTGCTGCTTCTGGTTTAATAAATATGTCAGTAGATGTTTTCTAATGATTTCTTGAGTAAGATGAAACTGATAATTTTCCCTGAGGAGTATGTTATCAAAGGTAGTTTATTTTGTCATATGAAAAAACTTGTTATCTGTGCTTTCTTTTGTTTCATTTTATTTTGTTATTATCTGTGCCTTTTCAACCATGCCCTTCCTCTCTCTTTCTCTAGTTTCTTCAGATGGAGGTACTGAGTCCTCTGCCTTAGTCGATGACAACGGTAGCGAGGAGGACTTCAGCTATGAAGAACTCTGTCAGGCCAATCCCCGGTATCTACAGCCAGGCGGGGAACAGCTGGCCATTAATGAGGTACCAAAAATCCACACAACAGTGACATTTATTGGACTCTGGATTTGCAGGGTCCAGAACTACTTCAGAGGTTGCTATCTGATTATTTTTTGCTAAGCATTTTCTAAACCCTAGAACTCTGATTCCCATTGGGGGATAGGGGTGTAGTTTGGTGGTAGAGCACTTGGCCTAGCATATATGAAGCCTTGGGTTTAGTCCCCAGCTCTGAAAAAATTGGCTGGAGGGGTAGCTGAATGGTAGAGCATAAATGAGGCCTTAGGTTCAATATCTAGCACTGAAAAAAAAAAAAAAAGGCAAGCAAACAAAACATACCAAAAAAACAAAACCATGCATATACAAGAACAACACTGGTTTTTTTGCATTGTCCAGAAAAATGTCTGTGATCAAGCTTTCCAAGTAACTGAAGCTTATCCTTTAAGTAATTAGAGCAGCAATCGTTAGCACTCAGGTCTTGCTTTTTAGTTTATGAAATGCACTCATGGCTCATGTAATTCTCAACTGCAATCTAAGATGTAAAAGTTAACATTAGTAATGTCCTGAAATGGATTTGGTAGCAAATGGTAGAGCTGGAATTAACCAGGTGATTCTCACTCCCAATCTGATGTTCTTTCTACCACTTTGCAGCTTTAGTTCTTTTTACAGAAATTTTTCTAGAAGGCAGGCACCTCAGTCTTTGAATACTCTTAAGCAGAATGTGTGGAGTGTAACTGAGGTCTGTTAGCCTCCCTACTGAGATCTCCTGTCATTATTCTAAACATGATATAAGCCAAGTATCCCTAAACTCAAACCCCCAAATCTGAAGCTCTTTAAGCAATAACATGACATTCAAAAGCTTAAGATTTTGGATTTTGGATTAGAATTATCAACCAGTAAAGACTATGCAAATGTTCCAAAATCCAGAAATCTGAATTACTGCTGGTCACAGGCCTTTTTGTCTGTAAGAGCTAAGGGGAGGCAGAATCAACTCTTCCCAGTGAATGAGCCATATCTGTTCTTGACTTTTTCAATAACTGTTAAATATCCCAAGATCAAGCCATTGTCTTTAATTGTAGTAAACTATAAAGTTGAATATCGAATTGGGAATTAATATGAGTAACACACCTCTGGGAGAACATGTGCAGGACTTCCATTAACACATACAACTAACATTAGGATGCTAGGCTCCAACATCTGCAGAAACCAAATATTCCAGATATTCAAGGTTTTTAGTTAACTGACCTAGAGCTAAGTGAGCTGTTTATACAGTCCCCAATTTACAATGTTTCAGCCTTTTTTTATTTTACCATGATGTGAAAGCAATACTCATGTATTCAGTAGAAATATACTTTCAATTTTGAGTTCTGCTCTTTTCAGGCTAACAATTCATTCCATCCCTCCGTTCATCCATTCTTTTTCACTTTCATTTTACAGTGGTCCGTGTATTACCTGAGCGATTTAACATATCATAAAAGGGTTTGTTAGATGATTTTGCCTAACTATAGGCGAACAGGAGTGTTCTGAGCATGTTTATGTTAGGGCAGGCTACGCTGTGATGTAAGGTAGGTTAGGGGTATTAAATGCATTTTGGATGTAGGATATTTTTAATTTACAATGAGCTTATGCGGAGGTAACCCCATTATAAATCAAGCGGCATCTGTACATCTTTTAAAAGTGGATTTGGGGGCTGGGGTTATGTGGCTTAGTGGCAGAGCATTTGCCTCGCACGTGTGAGGTACTGGGCTCAATCCTCAGCACCACATAAAAATGAATAAACGCAGATATTGTGTCATGTATAACTAAAAAAAGTATATTAAAAAAATGGGTTTGGATTTTCTTTTAAGAACAGGTTGGAGATGCCCACCTGGTACTTTTCCCCCAATATGTTTTCCTCTATTGATTTTTGTATAACCAGTGAAAGTAAGGATTGACTGGACGTCACCAGGTGTCTGAACAAGAACTAAGAGAGGTCAGGGTCACCAAGATAGAGCCCATACAGCAGCTCCCTTGCTCCTACCTGTTCTTAACATGAAGCCTGTCCTGTCTCTGTTCCAGCTGATCAGCGATGGCAGCGTGGTCTGCGCAGAAGCTCTCTGGGACCATGTGACCATGGATGACCAGGAACTGGGCTTCAAGGCCGGGGATGTCATCCAGGTCCTGGAAGCCTCGAACAAAGACTGGTGGTGGGGCCGGAACGAGGATAAGGAGGCCTGGTTCCCTGCAAGCTTTGTCAGAGTAAGTGTGTGGCCCTTTGTGCTTTTTAGAAGTATCTATGGTGGAACTGCAGACTCCTTTCAGGCAGATCTCCCCTTTATTCAGGTCTATTCTTTGGTAATTTTTTGTTTCGGTCCCACATACCACTCAAACCTATAAGAAATCAGGTTAGTCCAAATAAAAAATTTAATGAAGGTAAACAAATTATTTGGCAATGCTGCTATTTCTTGGAGTGTGTTGGCAGGGCTGTGGCTCTGCTAAGGCCATAAAGATGGAAGCTAGGGCCAGGCCACTCTCATAACTGGTCACAGACAAGTGGGAAGCCATGAAGTCTTCACCTCCTCCTTCCTCTCATCACCTGTCACCTGTGTGTGCACTGCAGCTTCGAGTCAATCAGGAAGAGCTGTCTGAGAATTCTAGTAGTACACATGGTGAGGAGCAGGAGGAGGATACCAGCACAAGCCACCACAAGCACTCTGAGAACAAGCACCAGATGCGGACAAATGTCATCCAGGAGATCATGAACACTGAACGGGTGTACATCAAACACCTCAAGGACATCTGCGAGGTGAGGTGCAGGCCCCAGGGCCTTGCTATAGGTCAGAGCCCATGGTTACAGGACACGACCCCACCTCCTCCTTACAAGCACGCTTTCCTATACTTCTCATTTCTCCTTACCTCTGCTCCTGCCCATCTAGCCCCTGCCCAGATCCATTAAACACCTGCTATCTACATTGCTGAGTTTAATGGGCTGTGGCTATTTTACCTGCTCTTGCAGCCAGTCCTTATTTATTTGCATATATATATAAATGAATCTATGTATACACAGAGATGGGGTCTCGCTGTGTTGCCCAGGCTTGCCTCCAACTCCTGGGCTCAAGGGAGTCTCTTTCTCGCCTTCTGAGTAGCCAGTCCTCTTTAAAGGGCACTTTGCAACTTTTTCCCTCAGGACTTAACTCCTGGGAGTATTTAAAGTGATTGACTTCTGCAGAACCCACTTTCTCCAAGCCCCCAGTGTCTAATCACTGACTCGTAGATGAAATTCAGAGTCGTTAGATATAGGTGAAAAAAATTTTAAGCTTTATCCTAGGCTATATTTTATGGTGTCATGATATTCTCCTCAGCAATCATTTATTTTATGTTCTTGTCCTAATTTCAGAGAACTGAACTTTAGCAGATGTGAGTCTGCAAGGCTCCCTCCCCTATTGCTATGTGTCTTGTAGACCTTGTCTGAGTATTCTGCTGAGCTCTGGCCTGCCAGGTCTGATCATTCCGGCTGTCCTAGCTGTGAATGCTGAGATCTGCACTACCAATTCAACTGTGACCATTCAGCACTAGAGACAAGCTAAGGCAAAGTACTGTCCATTCTGTACTTAGACAATCTGCCACATGGACCTACTGATGTTTTGCTTACTTGTGCCAACCTTCTTATTCTATGTCAATGTGTGGTAAATGAAGTGTCTTTAAAGTGACATATAAAGACCACCAAATGACTCAGCTATCCCACTCCTTGGTATTTTTCAAAAAGATCTAAAACTGACATATTACAGCAATGCAGCCACCTAATGTTTATAGCAACACAATTCACAATAGCTAAATTATGGAATCAACCCATAGCCTTATCAGTAAATGAACTGATTAAGAAATTGTGTTCAGGCATGGTGGCTCACGCCTGTAATGCCAGCGTCTGGGGAGGCTGAGACCGGAGGATCTTGAGTTCAAAGCCAGCCTCAGCAAAAGTGAGGTGCTAAGCAACTCAATGAGACCCTGTCTCTGAATAAAATACAAATAGGCTGGGGATGTGGCTCAGTGGTTGAGTGCCCCTGAGTTCAATTTCTGGTACCAAAAAAAAAAAAAGAAAAAAGAAATTGTGGTGTATGTATACAGTGGAATTCTACTCAGCCAATAGAATACAAAAATGGCATTTGCCAATAAATGGATGGAAATGGAGAATATCTTGCTAAGTGAAATTAGTCAAATTCAGAAACTCAAAGGTCAGATGTTTTCCTTCATATGCAGTAATTAGAGTAAAATAAAGGAAAGGGGCAGAGAAGGATAAGATTACATAAGGAACCAATCAAATATAAATAGATAAATGAAAGAAAGTCTGAAGGAGAAGAAGGGAGGGAAGGAGAAGAGTAAAAGGGGAGATCATGAACTGAAATCAAATCCCATGCACCTATGAACTTGTTGGGATGCACCCAACTACTATGTGTAACTGTAAAGCTCTGATTAAAAAAAAAGTCACAAAAAATAAAATGGCATTTTAGGAAAATCGGAATAACTGCTAATCATTGTCAAATATTTATCATGCTCCATTTCTTTGCCTGGATTAACTCAGTTACTAACCATTTTTATTGGGCAATCTTGTTAGCCCCCTAATGCAGATAAGGAAACTGAGGCAAGAAAGTAAAGTGGTAGAGTTGGGATTTAAACTTAGGCAGTCTGTCCCAGAGCCTGCACTGTGAACTATTGCATTGTGTTATTATCCTGTTAAAATTCATACCAAAAGTAAGTGGTATGTATTTTATTTAAAGGTCAGTTTTGGGACTGTGGTTGTGGTTCAGAGGTAGAGTAAGAAAATTAATTAGCACTCTTAGTTAGGAAAGTCCTCTGATTAAAGTTGTACACATTTTTGCTGTATAGTGAAAGTGGAATCCTTGTGTTAGATGTCCTTGGCGTCTTGCCATGATTGACAATGAGCAGAGCTGCATTAGCTATTCAGTAAGCAATCACATTCCATGTTTGACAAGGGTTCTCAGCTGTGCAATAGAATTAGGGATGGGAGAATGATTGTCTTTAAGAATTTAGATTAGTGTGACAGTACTAATTTTTAAGTTCTGGTATTTGAAACTAGTTTCTGGAAGCTTTAAATCCAATCACACGAAACTTTCCACTTTTCTTTTTGTGTTTTTTTATTTTTCCCCTAAATATTTATGCTGGGGTGGGGATATACTCAGTTGTTGAGCACTTTCCCAGCCTGTATTATGCCTGGGGTTTGATCCTTAGCATTGCATTTCTTTGACCTTTCAAATAAAAAAGGTTGCTTTTGTATTTTACAGGGCTATATTCGACAGTGCCGCAAGCACACGGGAATGTTCACTGTTGCACAGCTAGCCACTATTTTTGGAAACATTGAAGACATTTACAAGTTCCAAAGAAAGTTCCTGAAAGACCTTGAGAAACAGTATAACAAAGAGGAACCTCACTTAAGTGAAATAGGATCCTGCTTCCTTCAGCATGTATGTTACTGATGCTTCTTTACTAATAACATCTGGTTAAGTAATAATTTTGAAATGAGACTCCACTAAAAATAGGAGTCTTTTTTCTTTATTTTGGTTTGCTGCTGTAATTGTTTGCTTGATTAATTTTCCATAGAATAGAGATGTCACTTGTAAAATTAGGTTGGGTGGTTTCTCAATACCCCAAGGCAATTTTTTCAATATCTTTTTGTTCAGTTTGGGATTATATGTGGAGTAATAGTATCCATTAAGTGTCTGTTATGTTTCAAGCACTGTTTTCCGAGGTTTCTCATTAGCTCCTCTACATTCATTAGGTTGATATGATTGTCTTCCCCATTTTACAGATGAGGAAACCAAGGCCCAGAGAGTAAGTGACCCAAGGTCACACATTACTAAGTAATTGGCATGTGACATTGTGATTGTTTCAAAACATTCCACTAACAGTGACATGAGTTTATCATTATTTACCAGTGATTGACTATTACTATTTTATATACTAAGATTTCAGGAAAAAGACAATTTTATTTCCAGCCAAAATAGTCAGGGAATAATCATAGTAATAATGTTAGTGACAGCAACACCATTTTTCAGTTCTTGGGTTCTGGGCCTGAGAGCTTTTGAGCTGTTCCCTCAGGGTGGGTAGACCTTAAATCGCTGATCATCATGTTTTGGTGTGAAGATGGGCCCTATAGGTACCTGGAGCATATCTAGGGCATTATAATAGACCTGTGAGGTCAGAGTAGCAGGTCCTTGTAGAGGAGAAATAAGAGAGGCTTCAGAGGTGAGGGAATTAACAGGAGAGCAGGCTGGTGAGTGTCCTGAGGGCTAGAGAGAATTGCTGCTGCCACCAGGGAGGGTACTGGTGAGGGACTGGGAGATGGGAAAAGAGATTTATCAGAAGGGGTATTTTTGAGGAAAGTGTGACAAGTGGTTATAGGTGACAAAGAAAAAACAATAGTCAGAACTGCCTTACAGGGTTTTGAGTCTCAAAAATTAACAAGAAGCTTAGGAAAATCTGTTTTCTAGGGAAATAGGGGATTAGTTTGACATTCTGTGTTTGAGCACACTCAAGTCTCCACCATCCAGCAGGGCAGGGCCAGGCATGGGAAGGAAGGAAAGGCAGCTCTGGTGGGGGCTGAACACGTGTGAGTATACTGCCCAGTGGCTGAGGGTCAGGGAAAGGCAACATTCAGGGACGTGGAGCAATGCCCAGGGACAGGGCCTTGAATGCAGATACCCTATTGACCCAAAAGGGTGGAGGAAGGGAGGGAGCCCACAATACAGAGAGGGAGAAAGGGAAGAATGCAGCTCTGAAATCCAGAAAGGTAGATGGTCTTGATGGTCTTTCTTGAGATAGGAGAGTGACATGTGTGAAAATCAGGCCTGGGAGAAGTAGGCAGAATTGTGGGGAGGAGGTGAAGGAGGCATGGAGTCAAAGAGTTTATCAGTGAGCCAGGCACCAGGAAGCATACCTATAATCCTCGCAACTCCAGAGGCTGAAATAGGAGGTCTCAAGATCAAGACTAGCTTGAACAATTTGGCGAGAACCTGTCTCAAAATTTAAAAAGACTTGGGGGAGTTATAGGTATAGCTCAGCAGTAAAGCATTCATGGGTTCAATCCCCAGTACCCCTCAAAAATAAAAAGATCTTATCAGAGAAGTAAAGACAAGCTGGCTAGAGAGAATCGGGTTTCTGGTAACACTTTTTTCTCTGCCACTTCATCTACAAATCCAAGCTGGGTGAAGAGGGAATGGCAGAGGTCCTGCTCCTCCATCTTTCCATGTCAGAAGCCAGAGCCTTTGCCAGTGCCCATTGCTGTTGCCCAGGTGTGGAAGCCACTACACAATGGCGTGGGTCACCTTGTGTCTAATGACCTGTCCTTGCTGCAGTGATCCTTCCTCCTTTTCAGGAGTGTCCCCTTAGATGACCCAGAGTCACCCATAACCTGATAAGGCTGCTTTCCCCCTCCAGCAAGAGGGCTTTGCCATCTATTCCGAGTATTGCAACAACCATCCAGGAGCCTGCGTGGAGCTCTCCAACCTCATGAAGCAGGGCAAGTACAGGCACTTCTTCGAAGCTTGCCGCCTGCTCCAGCAGATGATTGACATCGCCTTGGATGGGTTCCTCCTCACGCCAGTGCAGAAGATCTGCAAATACCCTCTGCAGCTGGCAGAGCTGCTCAAGTACACCACGCAGGAGCACAGGTGAGGGAGCTGCCATGGGACCTTCAGGGCAGATGGGCAGAGATGGCATTGCCCTGAACCTGTGCCTACCCAGTGTTTCTGCAGTGGCTGGGACAGATGGATATAAATGGCAATCTTTAGAGCTGTTGGTTTTTAGGGTAAGGGTTAGTTATGTTTATGTCTGTCAACTATTGAAAATTCTAAAGAAAAAAAAAAAAGAAGAAAACGACTTATAGGATATTTGAAGAGGCTCCAGAATAGGCATTTTTAGAGATATAAAAACATAAGGGTAATTCTTAAACTATGTCATGAGTGTGTGCAGGTTTTTACTATATTGTTATTTCTTACCATTTAGAAATACTGGATGAATATTTTTTCATAGTAGTTAATGAATTCATTGGTTAAGTAGACAGGTGTGACTATAGTGGTCGCCCTGTATCTGAGAGGGAGACATTCCAGAAACCTCTATGGATACCTAAAACCACAGATACTACTGAACCCTACATAGATGCATAGACTATGTTCTTTCCTGTATCTACATATCTGAAAAAGTTTCATATATAAATGAGGCACAGTAGGAGATTAACAACAACAATAACAAAACAGTTATAACAAAAATACTATAATAAAAGTTCCCTAAATCTTACGAATTATTTCTGGATTTTTCCATTTAATGTTTTCAGAGTAAGGTTGACCATGGGGAACTGAAACCATTGAAAACAACTAGATAAGGAAGGACTGATTAACCTGGATAAGGAGGATCACTGTACCAACCTGCAGAGTATAGAGTGTGAATCATTCTTTTGCCTTCTCTGCCTCTGAACTCTTGTGGAGAGACCAGGCTTAAAAAGGGACGCTTTTATAATAAATAGATTGGAAGGTGAAGAGTAAGAGATGGCCACTGAACACTAGGCCTAGGTACCAGACCTAGTTTAAAGAATTAGAACCAAAGTGTGTGTGTGTGTGTGTGTGTGTGTGTGTGTGTGTAAGCGCACGTATCTTTCTGTCTCCTGTGGAAAAGTCAGAAAAGTTCGGTAGGAAACACAAACGTGGATGTCAAGAGAGAGCCACTAATTTGTGGAAGTGCTTTTTAAAAGAATGAACAGGCATCATGATAAGGAACTAGAGAAAATAGATAATTCAGAAGCAAAGCCTCCTTGAAAAACATTTACAGGCAGCTTACTGCATTCCAAGGTAGAGGAGTTGTAGTCCAAGTTCACACTACTCTTCAACAGTGTCTTTTCTTTTTCTTTTCCTCTTTTGTACTAGGGATTGAACCCAGGGCACTTTACCACTGAGCTATGTCCCAGATGTTTTATTTTTTATTATGAGACAGTATCTTGCTTAAGTTGCTTAGAGCCTCAAAATAATTTATAAATATATATGTGAACTGTTCTGTACACACACACACACACACACACACACACATATATATATATATGAAACAGATTAACAAAATATATGAAATAAAATGGCAAAAAGCCCATTTCTTTGTCTTAAGTAAAACAGAGCAAAAATTCTAAAGAAAAAGAGAAGCCTTATATTCTACTTTTTTTTTTCTAGGATTGTACCAAAAAATTTACTTTGCACCCTTTTTCTAAAGACCTCTCTGGGGCATTCACTCCTGTTATTTTTACAGCCCCCATGTATCATTTTTGTTCCTCTTTTCTGCTCTGCTTCTGTGGGAATAGTCCTGTGTAAAGACAGTGAGATCTGCTTTATGGCAAATGTTGGTATTTCCAAAAAAAAAATCTAAAACTGACATATCATAGCAATACAGTCACATAATGTTTATAGCAGCACAATTCACAACAGCTAAATTATGGAATCGACCCACAGACTTATCAGTAAATGAATGGAGTTTAGCTGTGTTCAGTAGATAGACAGCAGCATCTGCTTTCAAGGCTTTTCTCCCTGGCTGTGCAGGAGGATTCTAATTCAGTCCATTTGAGTTAACCCTGTGGCTGTGTCTGTCCTGCTAGTCACCATAAGAGACTAAAAAGTTCAGCTGTCAGCTGGATGGTTGGTTTACATATCCCCAGATCATCAACGCTAAGCTAAACCTGACTGTGACACTTTCAGACACCGCTGTGTTGCATCCTGTGTAGATTAGAACTGCGGTTTCAGTGTTTTCAGTACTTATGGTTTTAGAGGCATGGAGAAGAGGGCTAGAATAGGGGGTTATTTTAGTTTGACTGCAGCATCCAGAAAACACTTTTTAGTGTTTTCTAAGTGAAGACCTACTGGTGAGGCAAAGGTTCTGTGAGCACAGACACAATTCCTCACTTAAGACTGTGGCTTGTATCCTCTCATGGCCCTTCCTGAACAGGGGAAAGAGAAGACTTGGTGCAACAGTACTCTTGAAATGGTTAGAGTGATTTTTAAAGTACTTTGTATAGCAGAACTGGCTATGTCAAAATCAAAGCAATAATGAAGATCATTCTTTCTGTATTATCAAAAATAACCCCTAGTCACCATGACCAAAACTTAGTTTTCTTGTGGCATTTACTTTCATTCATTGTGATTTCTGGGAAGTGAATGAAAACATTCTTATTCCAAAGAATTCTGAATTGCATTCCGTCAGCTTCCTTAACCTATGCAAACTGTAGTCTATTCATGGGGAAACAAGGAGAAGGGAACAATGGCTATTATTTAAATGCCACTTTGTCTAGACTATTAGTGTACAAATCAGGGATCCAGAGCATTATTTTGTCAGTCCTCATTTGTGAGTTGTGTGTTATGTGATTGAAATTAACTTCCCATTTTGCAGTGATTACAACAATATAAAGGCAGCCTATGAGGCCATGAAGAATGTGGCCTGTTTGATCAATGAGCGTAAACGCAAGCTGGAGAGCGTTGACAAGATTGCTCGCTGGCAGGTGTCCATTGTGGGCTGGGAGGTAAGTGGACTGTCACACACACACACACACACACACACACACAATGCCCCTCCACCCTTTCCTGCACCTTTGACCTGGTGATGATATACTTGAACATCCTACGATTGACACTTTGTTTTTGGCTTTAATGATATACATTACTATTAATGGTCCATGTATTTTGAGGCATGTTGATTCCTAAGTTGAGAAGGAAATTATTACCTACCCCATATGCCACTATGGGCATTATATAATACAGTACAAATGTACTATCTGTTTTAGCCAATAATAATCGTCTAAAAAATATGCCTGCTGTTTTTATTTATACATACCTATGTTAAATACATGTATACTTGCAAATAGAGACAGTAGTTAGAGCCTGTATTTTATTTACCTCATATCTGACACTGTTCTAAGCCAGTTACATCTATGAACTCATTTAATCCTCTTAGCAGTCCTATAAAGTAGATAATGTTATTACACCCAATTAGCAGAGGAGGAAATGGAGCACAGAAGGGTTAAATGTCTTGCCTGCAGACACAAACAGTAGAATTCAAACCAAGCAGGCAACCTGGCTGCAGAGTCTTTGCTGATAACCACTGTGCCATATTGCTGCTCCTACGAATAAGCCATCCACACTCAGATTGTTTTTAGACCAAGAAGAATTCTTCCTACATCCATTCATTGGTCAAAAGAACTTATTCTCCCAGAGGATTGAGAGTTTGGAGTGAGGAGTTAGAAGTTTAATGGAAGTAGACTGTAACGGTGAAAGTGGGAGAGAAATACTTACATTTCAAAATCTTTTTTAGATTTTTTGAAGCTTGGACAGGCCTCAGACTCCCTTATTTTGTATGTGAAGAATCTAGGGCACAGAGTTGCTTCAGGCAAGTAAATAGAAGAACTATTTTGGAGTTAAGCTCTTTTGCCTCCAAAAAATATTATGTATGACTGGGATTAAAGGAGAGTAGAATCCTATAAAACAAAGGCCAGTGTCATACCAAATATTATAAAGTAACATTGGATTAGATCCAACCTAAATATTGTGGAAGTTTTTTTCTTTTTCATTTTGGACTGACATTTAGGGAATAATTTAGTGTCAGAAGTTTACTAATTTCTCAGTAGCAATTTGCTGCCTGACCTTTGTTTCCAAGACCCTAGACAAGTCAGGGAGCTGTGATGTTTCTGACTCAAAAGCCTACAGGAGTCTGTGGCACCACACTGTGTCCCTGTACTGGAAAAACCTCCTTGATGCTTCCTTATTCTTGAAGGATCAGTCTTATTCAGCTATCACTTGAGATCTGAAGCTATCACTTCTGGGGTCCTGCCTGCCTATCTGTGCAGACAGGCAGTGGGTGGTCTCTGTATTCACGTCTCTGGAAAATCCAAGACAGATTATAGGTCTGTGTCTCAAACACTCAAAGGAATCAGAATTAGAAGATCTGAAAGTGTGTTTTCATCCTTCCAGGGATTGGATATTCTAGACCGAAGCTCAGAATTGATTCATTCAGGGGAATTGACCAAAATCACTAAGCAGGGCAAGAGCCAGCAGCGGACCTTCTTCCTGTTTGACCATCAGTTGGTGTCCTGCAAGAAGGACCTGCTACGCAGGGACATGCTGTACTACAAGGGTCGCATGGACATGGACGAGATGGAGCTTGTGGATGTGGAGGATGGGCGGGACAAGGACTGGAACCTCAACGTGAGAAACGCCTTCAAGCTGGTCAGTAGGACCACAGACGAGGTTCACCTGTTCTGTGCCAAAAAACAGGAAGACAAGGCAAAGTGGCTGCAGGCCTGTGCGGATGAGAGGCGTCGGGTGCAGGAGGACCAGGAGATGGGTAAGCAGCCCTGGGCACCCAGGGCTTATCAGCCTCTGCTTTCCAGCCTCATTTTCTGCCTCTCATGCTTGCTGTGTTCCCAGCCCACTCCCTCAGAGCTAAATCCCACCATTGGGGAAAAAAGAAAGGATTTGCAAATTCTAAATACTTCTGAACTTGCTCCCAAGACCCAAGATGACAGAGGTGGTTCCTACAGACAGTATCTATTAGATATTTATGTTTTTGGTAGTAGGGGTTGAATTCAGGTGTACTTATCACTAAGCTACATCCCCAGCCCTTTTTATCTTGAGACAGGCCTCAGTAAGTTACCTAGGCTGACCTTGAACTTGCAGTCCTGCTTCAATCTCCTGAGTAGCTGGGATTATAGATGTATGTCACTATCTCTGGCTACTCAGAGCAATTTGAGAAGTGAAAGCAGAGCCCAGATGATGTCCAATCAAAAGAAGTACCTGCCTCCAGGGGGAAGGCTTTCTGCTTCCTGCTCCCTGCTAGAGAAGACAGGGCCAGCACCAACTGCTGCTCAGTCTTCCACCTCTCTCTGAATCTCCTCAGCTTTTCTAGTGTTGCTTATTTTCATCCAGTTCACCTAGTACACAGACACTAGACACCCTTGTTCCTTTGCTGCAGAACTTGAGCATAAAGGACACTCAGGGCACACATGCACATAGCTGGAGTAGAGTCCAGTACCCAGTCCTCCAACAGCACTTTTGTTCAGGTAGAATCATGGCCTTACAGAACTCCCTCTGCACACAGGGAGCAAACCCTGGGCCCCTTGGCTGCACTGTCTCCTCCTAGGGCCTTGTGCAGTAGAGTGGTGAGGGCAACCACATGTGAACACTTGCCCAAGAATGTCTGGCTTTACACAGAGTCTCTGTGGTTATTCATAGCAACCCATTTTATTCTTGGTGATATCTGGCTTTGGAGGTAATTAAGAAGCCACCCTAGGACAGTCTTTCTACCCTTGATTTTGCTTCAGATTGTGGTGCAGGTGTTGCTCTGAAACATCATGTTGAATATAGATCATATTTGTTTCTTAATACAGGAATGGAAATTTCAGAAAATCAAAAGAAACTAGCCATGTTAAATGCTCAGAAGGCAGGACAAGGAAAGTCAAAAGGTAAGGCTTGAAGAAAGGTTGATCTCCTGAATGTGCATTAGTATCAGAATGAGAGAAGAGGGGGCAGTTATTAACTTCTGTCAAAGGGACAGACCCAAGTAATGGTCAATTGTAGATGGTCTGTATTTGGTTTATGTTGTTTAGGTTTTGATTTTTTGTTTTGCTTTGTTGTTGTTTAAAAATCTGGGGGTACTTTACCAGTGAGCACTTCTCTGCACCCCCTCCCCTTTGATACTAGGGATTGAACTCAGGGGCACTCTACCACTGAGCCACATCCCCAGCCTTATTTTGTATTTTATTTAGAGACAGGGTCTCATTGAGTTGCTTAGTGCCTCACTTTTGCTGAAGTTGGCTTTGAACTCATGATCCTCCTGCCTCAGCCTCCTGAGCTACTGGTATTATAGGTGTATGCCACTGCGCCCAGCATTTTAAAAATTTCTATTTGTTCTTTTTAATTACATATGGCAGTAGAAACTATTTTGATAAATTTATACAAACATGGAATATAATCTTATTCTAATTAGGATCCCAGTTTTATAGATATACATGATGTTGAGATTCACTGTGGTACTATTCATATATGAACATAGGAAAGTTGTGTCCAGTTCATTCTGCTATCTTTCCTATTCTTATCCCCTCTCCCTTCCCTTCATTCCTTTGTCTAATCCAATGAACTTCTAGCCCCGCAACCCCCCATTTTGTGGGATTGTGTATTTCACTTAATATGATAGTCTCTAGTCCCATTCATATACCGGCAAATGTCATATTGTCATATTCTTTATGACTGAGTAATATGGCATATATATATACCAAATTTTCTTTATCCATTCATTTGTTGATGGGCATCTAGGTTGGTTCTATAGCTTAGCGATTGTGAATTGAGCTGCTATAAACATTGATATTGTTGCATCACTGCAGTATGCTGATTTTAAGTTCTTTGGATATATACCAAGGAGTGGTATAACTGGGTCAAATGGTGGTTCCATTCCAAGTTTTTTGAGGAATCTCCATACTGCTTTTCAGAATGGTTACACCAATCTGCAGTCCCACCAGCAATGTCTGAGTGTACTCTTTTCTCCACATCCTTACCAACATTTATTATTACTTGTATTCTTGATAATTGCCATTCTGATTGGAGAGAGGTAAAATCCCAGTGTAGTTTAATTTGTATTTCTCTAATTGCTAAAGATGTTGTATCCCAAGCCCTTTTAATGTTTTATTTGAGACAGGGTCTCATTAAGTTGCTCAGGGCCTCACTAAGTTACTAAGGCTGGCCTTGAACCTGTGATCTTCCTACCTCATACTCTCAGTGGCTGGGATTACAGGTGTGTACCACCATGCTTGATTTTGAATGTGGGTGCAGCAAATGTCTCTGAGCTGGTACCTGAGGGCTGCAGACCACATAATTCCTTGTACCCTTCAGAGAAAGATGCTGTTACCCACCAGGTCACAAGAGACTCTTTCCTCTCGGGGCATGAGGAAGAAATCTGTACATTCAGAGCATCAGTGAGTTAAACATAAAAGAGTGAGTGGAGTTTATTCAGTGTGAGCCCCTTCATGTAATGCACATTAGAATTGCCTGGCAGGGACATGAGGACATCCACACCAGACCACACACCTGGGTCCTGATGCACACACACAGATTATTCCATAATGCAGATGATACAGGTGATCGAACCCAATATTTTCCATTAATTTTTTAAATTTATTTTTTTTAAGTACTGAGGATTTAACCAGGGGTACTTTGCAACTGGGCCATATCCCTAGCCCTTTTTTATTTTTATTTTTTGGTACTGGTCATTGAACTCAAGAGCACTCCACTACTAAGCCACATCCCCAGTCCTGTTTTGTATTTTATTTAGAGATAGGATCTCGCTGAGTTGCTTAGTGCCTCACCATTGCTGAGGTTGGCTTTAAACTCGGGATCCTCCTCAGATCCTCAACCTCAGCTTCCCCAGCCACTGGGATTACAGGCATGTGCCATTGCGCCCAGCCCTTTTTAATTTTTTTTTTGAGGCAGGGTTTCACTAAATTGTTAGGTCCTTGCTAAGTTGCTGATGGCCTCAAATTTGCAACCCCCCTTCCTCAGCCTCTTGAGCTGCTGGGATTATAGATGTGTGCCACCATGCCCAGCCATTCAGTATTTTTCTACTTGAGAAGACAAAAGCAAGATCAGTTAAATCAAGCAATCTGATAGGCCCTCAATTAATTGGCTAAGATTACCAAATGACACTTAGCACTCCCCTACTTTCTCTGTGCACGTTTTTCCCCACTGAGTATCTTCAAGGCAGAAAATCCATTTTATTTTTTGTATCTCTCTTAGTGGCAGGTAACTAGAAAATATGACTTGGTTAGAATATATTAGTCTCTCTCTGGATGTTCTATAGGTCATTCTTGTAGCAGCTAGGTTTCTAAAGACTGAAAGGAGCACTGACATTTTTGAGTGAGATTACCATATTGGGCACTTCTCCTGGGTTCTTCTTTCATCCTCCCCATCTCCCTGTAAGATAAGGAAAGCCCTGTGACAAGCTGGGGCAGGAGTGGATTCTGAACCAGTCAGCTTCTGAAGCCCTCTCTTTCATCATGTTATGTTGACTTACATTCTTACCTTTGATCTTTTAGTTAATTTTAATAAACCTTTTAATGACCTCTGTACAGATATAAAATACATACCCTGATGAAGCAGGGTTCAAGTGACAAGGTATCCCTCTTTGAAACATTTTACCTATATTGACTCATTTTATTCTTTATAACAATCTGGTACTGTTGTCCCCTTTTTAGAAATTAGGGAACCATAGAATAGACATTATGATTGCTGTATGTATATAGGTAGGTGACTGTATGACCAATGTGATTCTGCAATCTGTACAGTCAGAAAAATGAGAAATTATACCCCAATTGATTCAAATATATGAATTGCCAAGATCATTGTAATGTCATGTGTAGCTGATAAAAAAAAAAAAAAAGAAATTAGGGAACTGAGGCACAGAGAAGTCAAACACTTGCCTGCAAATAACTGCAGCTAGTCGGTGGCAGAACAGGCTTTTAGCTGAGGCAAGATGAGCTCCAGGTTTTCATTTAAAGCATGTTTTTGCTTTCCAACCCAACTCGTAGCCCAGTTCTAATTCTTTTAACTTACTGCTGTGTGACCATAGGTGATTTACATAGCTTCTCTGGATTTCAATTCCCGTACCTGGATGATATTAAGAGGATTAAATGAGATAATCTATGCCAGGCTTCCCACGTGGTATTTGAATGTACCATTTCTTAGGATAGCTATTCGGTATTCTTTTGGTTAATGTGAATTAAAAATTAGCTAAGATCTTTGAGTTTTGACACTTTTCTTTTTCCTTTGTGGTTCTCTTAAGTGACTCTCAATCAATGTTCTATCTTCCTCCCCCCCGGAGTTAGACTATAGCGGATGCCCTGTTGCCCCGCCGCACCAGAACCTGCATCCCCTCCACCAGCGCCACATCACCGTGCCTACCAGCATCCCCCAGCAACAGGTGTTTGCCCTGGCAGAACCCAAGAGAAAGCCTTCCCTCTTCTGGCATACCTTCCATAAACTCGCCCCTTTCAGGAAGTGAGCAGCAGGCCCATACTTCCCCTGAGGGACTGTGAAGAGGAGAACCATGTTCATTTCTTTTGTGTGAAACCCAGGGAAAGTTTCTTGGGCCCAGTGTTGAAAACTTCTTTGGGGGCTCAAGGAAGGAGTTGGACTCACCTTCACTTCAGAGATCCTGCTGCTTTCGTGGAAAGGAGGAGAAGGTCATAACACATAGCTCTGCCCTGCATGAGAAGCCCCAAGGAGCACTCTGAGGTGGCTGGGACTTTGGAACCAGGGTCAAGTTCTACAGGAATGCTGCTGTGGTAGCTCCACAAGCCCCACTAGTGATGGGGACACTCCTGCAGTTCCAGAGCACCGAGAGCTTTTCAGTGCTAAGGAAATGACTCAATTAGAGGATTGAGTCTGCATTTGATTTTGAAGGGAATCAACGATGGGGAGTAGCTATAATGCTGCCTCTCCCTACCATGTGTCTGGTCACACTTAGAAGGTGAGCTTTTACTACCTCTGGTAGTATTAGGGGATCAACAGCTGCTTGGAGATGACCAGGGTGTTCCCTGGTGTCACCTGTGTCTACACAGTTGCCAAATGTAGGCTTCATCTTGCAAGGTGCCTCTTCTTCAAGCTAGTCGGGAAAAGTACATCCGTCTCCTGGCAGCACAGCTTGAGATGTGGGGGCACTGAGGCATCCTCCAGGTCATGCTACTTTCAAGGCCAGCTTGTTTGTCCTTGGCAAGTCGGATCCTCACCTGCCTGTGTGCCTTGTGTAACTCCCTGAGCAGAAATCACATCTCACTCATTCATCCTAACCAAGAAACAGCATTCAAACAACTGTTTGCGATATAAAAGCTCATTTACTTTAATTTTTTAATGACATGAGAATGTACCAGTTGGAAAGCATTCTTAAAAACATCCTGCGCATCTTCTAACAGTTGTCTCCGATGTCTTCATCAGTAAAATTACAACTCGGAAGAACCCATGAAGAAAACACAGGGCAGAACAATCCTGCTTCTCTGGGGTTTAAAGCTGCCTTTGTCCTATAAACTCAAAACGGTGGAGATTCACTGCCTGTGAAAGACACCTTAGCAAAATATCTAGGCTCAAAGATAGGAGTCTCTTTTTAATGGAGGCCACACAGGCTGATGCCTGCAGAAAATAATCTCCTTTTCTTTGCCTATACTGAGAAGTATGATGAAAGTAACTTTTAAATAGTCTGGAGAAGACAGGCTCTGCACTCAGTGTGCAGAGGATATTGTGTCACATAGTTTGTGGATTTCTGTTTGAGAAGCTCATTTTTTTGTATGCTATTCTTGCAAAGTTTCTTCCCCCACAGACCCAAGCTTGAGAATAAACAAGTCTACAAAGTTAAAGAGGAAGGTGTTAACTTTAAGGATGTAGTTCCTCCTTTCTCCCCTGCCTTGCCATATGCAGAGTTATTCATGCATCAAGAAAACATAACTCTGGACCTCTCTGCTGGGCCCTTAGGGCATTTTGTGACTATTCAAATGCCTGCTTACATTGGCTTGCTGAGAGTTTGCTTTGCCCTGTGGTTTACAGCCTCAGGGTTGCTTCTTTCTCACCACAGGTCCCTTGACAGAAGAGGTGCTATGGCTTCGTGCATTGGTTGTGTGTATATGTGTGTGTCCATGAATAACTGTTTCAACCTCAGTTGCATTTATATAACTGACATTTTTACTAACAAAATGTAATGATATATTTTGAAAACTACTTTTCTGTGCTAAATAGAGTTGTTTGTATGTACAGCAATTTTGAACAGGTTTTTGTTGTTTTTAATGTAATATAAGAGAATTGCTTTAAGGTAGTAAAAAATATCATTTACTTATGTTACATTTTCAGTGAGGACTCATTCGAGTAAGGAGTCAGAGGGCTTCCGTTTGCTAGTATTGACCAATTGGCAGTGAGCAAAGGCTTTAAGGTTTTGTGACCAGTCCTAACATGTTTCCCAGCTGAGTCCTATCTTCCAGTTCCCATCTACCTCCATGGACTCCCTAACAGAGAATCCTGAACACCAGGACATGTTTTGATTAAGTCAAAGTCAGTTCAAGACCTGGGATTGTGAGAATCAGTTTTGTAAAGCGTGATGGTCATTTGATGATGTCATTTGATTATATACTTTGCCTGGGTGGATTCTACTTGGATTCTGAGGTGATTTTGAAAACTGCTAACATATATATTTTTTTAAAGGCTAGAACATCCTTTAACTACTTAAATCTGTCTAGCTTGGGTTTTGTTACTAAATACCTGGGTTCTGCAAAGAATAGAAGGCCTCAGGTATTCTTGTTTTCAGTTTGCCATACTTCCTTTTTGATTTGCGTCATGTTCTACTTGGAGAGAGAAAAAGAGGCAACAAAAAGCCCCTGCCCGTGTGAATTTTATTGGGAAACCCCACCTCCACCCACTGCCCAATCTCTCTATCTTCTCCACCCCCAACCCTGGGTGGGCCTTTTTATTTTTTGGCCTTATAAATATGTACAATTTTTATGATTTTATGTACCAGTTTAAAAAATAAATTTAAATTTCTTTTTAAAGTCAGGCTTTGATGACTTCACTGGTTGACAACATCTGGATGAATTTCATTAGTGTATCACAATTTGCTAACTCTGTGAAAGACAGTTGAAATGGCCTTGAGCAGCTTTCTCAGTTTTGATATCCCTAAAGGTATGAGAACCCTGTAGTGAATTATAAGCCATTCTAAACAATATTTGAAAAGTCCTAGAGAAGGAACATTCATTGTCTTTGGCCTGCTAACAAGGAAGAGGGTAACAAGCAGTTTGCCAACACTGTCAAGGGATACTGTGTGCGTGGTTTGTTTTCAGTAAATCTGGGTTTTGTCTCCGGTTGGTAGATGTGATTTTGTTATTGAAAACATATCACCACCATCAATGCCATATCCAAATACTGTACCCTTTTATACCTAATCTATTGAAGACTAATGCCACATCCTGTGATGTTATTATATAGCAAAAGTGTTTTATTTCAAAATTTACTTCACAATCGAAATCTTTTGTAAAAACCAGGTGATTTAGCATCTGGCCAGGTAGAAATCTCTGCATGCCTAAATTGCTGATATTCCTGAATACAAATCAACCTACTTTCCTAGACAGAATAGAAGAGTCTGATTGCCCAGAGCTGGGGGAGTATTACTGCATTATTCTTGCATGAAGGAGAGGAAAACCAGTGAAGTGTCTGTAAAAGGACAGTGCCAACAAGTGTGAATAAACATCCTTTCAATGAATGGCTTACAGACCAGGGATGTTGGACCCAACTTATAGATTAAACTGCTAGCAAAGTTTTCCCTGTAATATGCTTCACCTAAAAACTATTCTTGCTAATCTTGTTTATTTTCAGGATGTAATGCAAATGGAGTTCAAAAAATTTTGGAAAAAAGTGGAAAATTTTAGCTGGTCTTGGAAGGATTTAAAAAAAAAACCCAGAAGCTTAAATGTTTCATGTAAATTTACCTAGTAGAACATACTTTTTATTACTGCTTTTAGTTATCACATTGGCATTGACATTTGTATTTAGAAAATACTTTAAACCAACTCTGTAATTTAATAATTAGTCTTTTTGTACATAATAGAACCCATTGTGTATGACTTGCTTACCCACTTTGCAAGGCTTTGGTAATTTTTAACTCATCCATATAAAGATGATGTTGTCTGTATAAGTCAGTGATGCTTCCAAACTGGTGGATTAGCTTTGACAGCTAAAGTCTGGTCTACAAGAATACTGTAACTTGATATGTATTTTTGTTGAAATTCTTTTTGTAAAAGAAAAAATTATTTACAATGTTATTTGAATGATTTATTGTAAATGCTGTGAATCTATATTTGTTGTTTTGTATCTGTATATTAAAATTAATTTCCCAAACTGGTCTTAGTAATTCATTTGAGTAGTAAAATAAGATGATGCTCTGTTTAAAAAGAAGAAAGAGGCCATGAATGCCAGGAGTCTGAGATGGGAAGACCCTTTTCTGTCCTCATTTCTTCTAGCAACAACTCATTAATCAACCAGATCAAACCTCTGGGGAGGTGTAAGAGAAAGAAGGCTCTGAGGGGAACTACGAGGGGCCACTTGACTGAAAAAGCCACAAACTAATGGAATCAGACTGATGTAAGCAGAATTTGGAAATAGGAAGTCCTAGTTTGCTTTTGCTTTTTGGTTTTGGGAGCTGTACCCAAGGCCTCCCGCATGCTCTTCGCAAGCTGCTCTCCCAGCCTGGAAGTCCTGGTTTGTTGTAGCAGCTTTTTCAAGGGATGGAGTATGGGTGGCCCAAATGTTCCCCCTTGCAACAGCTACAAGGCAAGATCCCTCCACTAGGAGGTGACCTGGGGTCCCAGGATAACCCTTTGAATGTGGGGTGGATACGAATTTCCTTATCTAATTAACAGCTCAGAAAAACCAAGTAAATAGCCCATTGTTTGCTGTGACTAATCAGAAAAGGGTTCCTAAGAAAGCTGCCAAGTGCTTCTTGCTGGTTGTTTACTCCTAGGTCCACCTACTTCAGAGTGAGCTGCTGGCCCCTCCTTGGGTTGGGCTGAGGGAAGGCTGTGGGTGGGTGGGAAGCAGGGTGGTCTACAATGGTACCATACATAGGAATGGAAATAATTGAAGGACAGTGGCATGAATTCACATGTATTAGCTGCCTGCTCTATGCACTGGGGAGATGAAATGTGTGAATCTTCCGAAGGAGCTTGTGGGGTCAAAGGGGAGCACAAATAGGTGTGACAAAACAGCGGGAACTAAGCAACACCAGAGCTGCATAGCTGTTACTCAGCCATGAGAGTGGAGTCCTCTTCCAAGGTGAGTATCTTGCGAGGGGCATCACACACTGGTGGGGGAAAGGGTGTGAGCTCCCCTGGGTTAACCATGTCAGACAGGAGCAGAAATGGAGCTGAGACTATGGTCTCAGTGTGACCAGAATGGTAAGCTGAAGTTGGATGGCCAAGGCCCTGTGGCCCATGGTGGCACTTGTGATTTCCTAATGTGACCACACAGTTTAAGGAAGGTTGCAGCAAAGATGTCCTATTTAGGAGCTGGCTGGGTTGCAGTGAAAAAGGGCAGATGTTAAACCAGAGGCAGAGGGATTTCATGGGAGACAGTTGCTCAGGTATAAGAACAAGGCAGGAGAGCAGGAGGTGGATGTGCAGGCTACTTGGTGGCCCTGGCGGATCTCATAGGAAAGATGGAAGGATTCTGGTCAAGCCTGATGTGATGAGTGAATGGGAGTGCCATATACGGAGACTGAGGAGTGGCTTGGTAGTGGGACCGGGAGACTCGTCCTTGCATTGCTGACCATCTGGCTTATCCAGTCAGCAAAAGTAGCATGGATCTCAGGAGAGAGGTCAGGCTGGAAATAGGTTGGGGAATGGAGGAATCAGAGCAGGGTGGGCCACACACAGCCCTGAAGTCTTGTGTGGCCAGAGGATCCCTCTGGCAGCTAGACATTGCTGTTTGGAGCCCACCACATGAAGGGACATCAAGTATCTGGGTGTAGCGGTTAAGAGATGAGTGTAAGCCGTGGGGTGGCCAAGAAGCCAAGTCCAGGTAATGTATACCTGCAAATCCAGTTCCATCCCCTGGGACCTTATATTGGTTTGCTGTACTGATGATGAATGGAATCATTTGGAGAGGAGGGTTGGGATGTTGCAAGCCCCTATAAAGTGAGGCTTGTCCTCACTGGCATACGTCCCCCAATGTGGCCTCTGCATTCAAGCCTCCTGCACCTCCCAGAAACAGACTTGGGGAATTTTGTCCTCCTGAAACTGTTTTAGATAAATGTTAATGAGCAGACTTAGAAAAAATGAAGAGTCAAACGGCAAGACATTGAAGAAACGGCCACACCATGTTTTTCTCAGCTGCAGGTAGAGAAGCGTGTATGAAGGCAATGAACTCTGAATCCTTAGCTACCCAAAGACCTAACAGCAAAAGGAATTACAAAGAAATTTGACCATAGTTGTCCTGGTTCAGGATCCAGCTGAGACCTGGTCACTGTTACAGTCTTAATTCTTGTCCTGTTGATTCACAATGGACCTTAGGTCCACTGAGAAGTTGCTTAGGAAAAGCCTGAACATCATTTTAAGGCAGGAAACCTGCCATGGAGATTCCTTCCTTCGGATTCCATGTGGAGGAATACCTTGTTTTATTAAAATGGTGGGAGGAGGGAGTTTTCTACACTAGCGAGTGCTAGTAGCTAAAGCTACCTAACTCAAGCCTTGCCGTGAATTTTGAAGCTCTTCCAAGATATCTTGTGCCTTCCTCCATCCCCTCCCCTTCCTGCTATTTTGCAGTTATGTCCACTAGGGAATTGTATGGCAGGAAGATGTGATTTTCTTTAGTTTGCCCTGGATTCCTGATTTGCACAGCACCTGGGTCCAGCCCGCAGCCCTAGGGTTCAGGTAAGCACATGGGGAGGGGATTTCTTCACCTTCAGGTTAAGTCTTCTGGTCCTAAAACAGCTGTTGTAATGTCAGTGAGAGTTAATCTGGCCTCATTTGCAAAATAGATGTCTTACAGAGTTTCGGATAGTAGGAAGGGGAATGGGATGTTTCAAAATTCATTCTTAAGAGGGTAAATAAGGGCTGGGGCTATAACTCAGTGGCAGAGCACTTGCCTAGCATGTATGAGGTACTGGGTTCAATCCTTAGCACCACATAAAAATAAATAAAGCCATTATGTCCACCTACAACTACCAAAAAAAAATTTTTTAAGAGAGTAAATAGAAGAGAAAAGCAGATCTTGAAAAAATTTTAGAACTCTGCAAACCAGCTGAGAGAAAAGAGAAAAACCATATAATAATGTTCATAAAAATAACTGACCTTTCAGGAGAGCTTTCTAGAGAAGCTTGCAGGCTAATTAACACAAATATTAATGTGTACATTTTTTTATATTTATGGATATGCTAGTGTAGTAAATATTCTCAATATATGTTGAAGAGAAAATATAAGATGTACAATGCACAGAACACATGGAAGAAAATATAGTCAATAGAGGCAACTGAGATATTTAGATTCTTGGGCTGCCAAATGTGGGAGGGATGTCGGGGTGTTAGTTCATCTCTCACATTTTATGCACAAGGAGGCTGAGATTCTGGAAGCAGGGGCTTGGAAACCCAGTAAAAATGACTCAGCTGGTTTCTGGCAGATGTGTATTAAGTCAGCCTTTGGGGAGAATAGGATTTTTCTTTTTAAAGTGTAAAAGAGTAGTATTTATTCAAGTGAGAAGAAAAGAGACAGAGCTCCCAAAAGGCAAGTGGGGGCCCAAAAGAGGCTTCCCAGAAAGTAAGAATCTTGAAGAGTGAAAACCCTTAACCTTGGCTGTGAATTAGAGAAAATTAATCAGGAGGGCCACTGGATAACCCTGTGTCAAGAGACTCAATAGTGAGAGAGAAATATAGGTAATAGGAGAAGAGACTCAAAAGTAAGACATTAAGTCAGAACCTACTTTATTTGGGACTAAAAACAAGTAATCCCAAGTCACTTGCAGTCTGTGTCCCTTTACCCCTTCCATGTCAGAATACCAGGTCCAGATCACAGCATTCAGCAGGTGGCTGCACTATGGCTTGATGCTTTCAGATTGCTCAGCTTCATCTCAGGCAGTGGCTGTGCCTGAGGGTCTGTGTGCCATGTGTCCTCAGCCACTCTGAGCCTTGGGCTGACTGCGGGTGTACACAAGCCCTCCTCACTTCTGATGAGAGGCCAGACCTTGGGCAAGAGACACTTTGCCTTAGTCAGCATGTGGGCTTAGTTGTCAAAGATGGGTTATAAGTGCAAGACTCATGCATGGAATCTATGATTCTTCCTATGCCTAAACTGTTGCCCTCCTTGAGGAGTCCACCATGGCCCACCACCCTGTGTGCACCCATCACAGGAAATGGGAAAGAACCCAGGGAATGACATACCCCTTCCCCTTTCTGTAGTCCACAATTGCACACATCATTTTGCCGTCCCATTGGCCAGAATCTGGTTTCATGGTCAAATCCAGGCTGCAAGGGAGGCTGGGAAGTGCAGTCTATTGGGGGCAGCCAGGAGCCCAGCTGAAATTGCTATTGCCTGGAAGAAAGTGAGAGGGATGTTGGAGATAGCCAGTGACCACCACCCAAAGACTGACAGAGCTCAGATTTAACACCCAGACCCCTCCTTAAGGGTTGAAGGGTTGTGGAGACACAGTTGGAACTAAGATAATATTTAATTCATTCACTCATTCTACAAATATTTGATGGTGGGGTATCAAAAATAATGAAGTGAAAAGATGGAGTCACTACCTTCAAAAAGTATTAAACTTGATTGGTGGTTACTAATTGGTAACCACCTAGGAGAGCACGTGAGGTGTAGGGGTGCAGCAAGAGAAGAGAGAGAGTGTGAAGCTGCTCACAGGGAAAGATGGGAGACTTAGAAGGGGTCCTACCCCCAGTGCCTTCTGGAGAAAGACCAGACAGGAGTTCAAAGCTGAGGGTGATCACTGAGGTTGAACTAATGAAGCTGAGCATTCAACCCATAGTTTTGTGAGAGGCACAGATGCCATTCTTTTTTTCAAAATAACATTAATAAAATTTCTGCTAATATACTTTTTTGTGTGCAAACCCTCAATGTTCTACATCAAAGCGCAAGCCCTCATCTAAATTTTATTATACTACCACAACTTTTTTCATTGGTTATTTGGGAGCAAAGTGTGTTCAATTAAAAATATCCATTGAAGATTGTCTGTGTGCTAAGCACAGAGCATAAGCAAGTTAGATATTTTCTGCCTTAGTCAGCATGTGGGCTTGGTTGTCATCAACTATGCAAAACTCAGAAGAATTATAGAAGGACAAATATTTACTTTTACGTTAATTTTCTAGCTGGTAAACAAAATGGAGTTTTTCTCACTTGACACCTTCATGATCTTGTGATCTTTTCTGCACTGGAGTGATAGAACATACCAGAACCTATGGAACACTGTGAAGGCAATTCTAACAGGGAAGTTTATAACTATGAGTGGAATAACTTGTAATGCACAAACTCCCAACAAAGCCTGGTTACTGGAATTAAGATTTGACTACTATCATCAGTCACTTCTGAGTTACACAAAAGATGCAGGTGCAGGTTATTCATGGATTTGGCTGTAAGGAAACACAAGTCAGTTTCCAGAAATGCTGTAAGTTTGTGACTTCAAAGGGAAACATCTGTATTTCCTTTTCCAAAAAATACTCTTAGCCTTAGGCTGGGCCCGGTGATCCTTAGAGACTTACACAAGAGGGCGGTATAGTCTTTTGTTTGGCAGAAACTAATTATTTTGAATGACTGAATCTAAGCATCTTTATTTAAAAAATACTTACCTAGAAATATATGTGTAGTGCTATAAAAAGTTTTTAAACAGGAAAATATCCCATAACCCCACCATTTCTAGAAAAAAATGTTTACCTTTAGTTTAAATAAAAATATCTACCTTTAGTTTACCAATATGCATTTATTGGTTTATACCATTCTATTTCCTACATCACCTTCTGTTTCTACATGTTATTTAGTGTGCACCTTTTAACCACTGTAGATAAGGCTTTGGTCATCTCTGTGTTTGGCACACAAATCTTGGATCATGATGAAGAATTTTAGAGATGGGTCACAGATAGGGGTGTCTTTTGCTTTTTACCTTTCCAAAAGGTTGGGCAGATCTACATTGCTGTCAGCAGCACATGAAGATCTGAGTTATGACCAGCTGCACTAATCTATGTGTTCATTTTGCTAAAAAGTCCTAAAATACCTACCATGATAATATTTGTTTCATTTGATAAGTATTTGTTTCAAGTTTAATACTGGGTACTGAAAATATAACAATGTGGGAAATCCTGTCAGGTGGGGAGCCAGAATTTTAATCCTACAGTTATGTCATCAAATGTATAAAACCCCTACCATGATAGGTACCATGGAAGAGAGGCACATGAAACTATATGCACTTTCCTGTGGAGGTTGGATTTTGTCAGGAGGTCCCATGAATTTGAGTATCCATCCACATTACAGCAGGCGCTTCTATAATCTGTTCCCTTTGTTGGGAACACTCTTCCTAGTTATTTCTTCCTCCCTTGTTTACAATTCAGCCCCTTGAGGTTTCTTTGTCTTTGCTCCTGATGAGGTTCAAAAGCAAATCAAAGATCTGGGGCGGAGGGGGGGGGGAACACCATTTATACAGAAAAGGACTTGAAAATGCGCTTCTCCCAAATTGTGTGACCTTGTGTGTGTGTGTGTGTGTGTGTGTGTGCGTGCATGCGCACATACGCACATATGCGTGTGAGCAGATCCTTCATGGATCTACATTCAAAGAATATATTTAATCACAGTAGGACTACTTGGAATGCTTTACTTTTTTCCTTTTTCTTTTTTTCTTTGAGACAGGATCTCACTAAAGTGCTTAGTGAAAAACCTCACTAAATTGCTAAGGTTGGCCTCAAACTGGGATCCTCTTGCCTCAGGCTCCTCAGTTGTTGGGATTATAGGCATGATCCATTGTGTCCACCTAATTTTTTAATTTAGTATGTTATTGTGGTAAAATATATGTCAACATAAAATTTATCACTTTAATCATTTTAAGTGTACGATTTAGTGGTATTAAACCATGTGGCATTATCATACAACCATCACCTCATCCATCTCTAGAACTTTTTCATCTTTTCAAAGTGAAACTCTGTACCCATTAGATACAAGTTCCTGATTCCCCCTAATTTCCCCAATCCCTGGAAACCCCTGCCCTACTTTCTCTACGTGCTTTACTATTTTAGATGCCTCCTAGGAGTGGCTCATACAGAAATTTGTTTGACTAGCTTGTTTTTGCATAGCATAATATTCTCAAGATTCATCCAAGTTGTAGCATGGGTCAGAATTCCCTTCCTATTTAAGACTGAACATTATTTCATTGCCAGCACATACCACCTTTTGTATGTCCTTCTACCCACTGATGGGCATGATGGGTTTTCCCACTTTTTGGCTATTACAAACAATGGTATTCTAAACATGAGTTCTCAGTTCAAATCTCTGTTTTCAATTTATTCAGAAATATTCCCAGAAGTGAAATTGCTGGATCAGATAGATGGTAATTCTATGATTGCTTTATTGTTTATAATGTGCTTTTTTCATGTACATTATGATCAAATTTGGTCTTTTCATCAGCCCTGTGAGTACGCATTCTTCTCTGGCTCCAGGAAGTGGTTTTATAGATTGGATACAAAATGTCCCTCAGAGGTCATGTGTTGAAGGTTTGGTCCCCAGTGCAGTGATGGTCAGAGGTGAGGCTTTCGGGAAGTGAATTGGATCACGAGGACTTTGATTTCATCAGTGGATAAATCCCCTGGTGTACTCGTAGCTGATGGCATTGTTAGGAGATAGTAGAAACTTCAGGAGGTGGGGCCTAATTGGAGGAGTAGGTCATGGAGGTGGGGGGGGGGAGTGGTGGGGGCATGCCCTGGAAGGGTATTTCTTATCCATGGCCCCTTTCTCTCTCTCTCCTTCCTGGTTACCTTGAGGTGAGCATGGCCTTCTGCCATGTTTCTGCCTTGCCACAGCAGTGAAGTCAGGTTACCTTAGACTAAGGACTCTGAAACCATGAGTCAAACAAACCTTTCTTCGTTAAGTTGGTTTTCTCAGGTATTTTGTCACAGTGACAAAATTGGAAAGATAAATAAAAGAGTATCCTGATCTCAAACTTGGCTTCCTCATTTATCATCACCATTAAGAATGATCCTAATTACTTGTGTTACCTCCTAAAGACAATGTTTTCCTGATTGCAACCACTGTGGTCAGCTCCCAGGTTTCTACTCTCATCTGCCCTGACCATACTGTCCCTTGTCTGAGTAAGGATGGGCCCATTTCCCACTGCAAAGGAGCAGAGTCTGTGTTCATAGCACCAGTGACAAAGGTTTCTCCTTTCTCTTTCTGTCTTCTAGCTCAGACTCTGTCATCTGGACCATGAGGATCTGGTGGTTCCTGCTTGCCATGGGAGTCTATACAGGGAGCATAAACTCACAGGACACGTGCAGGCAAGGGCACCCTGGCATCCCAGGGAATCCTGGTCACAATGGCCTGCCTGGGAGAGATGGAAGAGATGGAGCAAAGGGTGAAAAGGGGAATGCAGGTACTCACCACTTGGTGGCTTTCTGCTGCCCTCCATTGATGCCGTCAACCCCTTATCACATCTGTTTATTCTCTGTGTGGTTTCCCAGTCACCCACTGAACCCTCATCATTCACATGTCAAACACTTATCAAGAGTCCTCTCATATCAGATTCTGTGCTGGGTGCTGGAATGGAGTGAGGACTGGACTGACATGACCCTGCCCTCATGGGCTTCTCCACTGGGGATACTGTTTGTTAGCCATTGTCTCTGATATTATAAGGACATATTCAGTAGTATACAATGTCATCAATCTTCCTGCCTTAGCAACGGTTATGACACATCTTCAGTAACATGATGAGGCCAATAGAGAGAGCTGATGGCTAAATACAACAGTCCCATATTATTCAAGGAAGATTATGTTCCAAGACCTCCAACAGGTTTTAGCCAATGAGTGGCTAAAACCATAGATAGTACAGAATATTATATATACTATGTTTTTTCTATGCAGATATACCTATGAAAAAGTTTGATTTATAAGTTAGGCACAGTAAGACATTAATAATAGCTGATGATAAAATATAACATTTGTAACACTATACATAATAAAATTGCCAGCATCACTACTCTTGCCCTTGGAGGACATAAAATAAGGGTTATTTAAATACAAGAACTGTGATCCTGAGACAGTCAATCTAATAACTTAGATGGCCACTAAGTGACTAATAGGCAGGAAGCACACACAGGGTAGAAAAAGGGATGATTCACATTCTGACCAGGATAGAGTGGGATAATGTGAGAATTCATCCTGCTACTCAATATGTCATGCAATTTAAAGCTACACATTGCTTATTTTTATATGGAGGCCTGACGATTTATTAAGTGGGCGGGGTGAGGCTGAAGTTTACCAGGAAGCAACTTTATTCCTTTCCAACAACCACCACGCAAATATACTCTGTGAAGTCTTCTCTTGGATAATATCTCTGGAAAATCCATGCTGTTTTAGTCACATTTAGTCATTAGACCTTTCTGGGTAGCAGAAAGTCCAGTGCAAGTTAATAAGAAAACTTAAGTCTTAATGAACCCAAGTATTTTACCCTCCCAGTGGAACCACAATGGTGTGTTTGTTTTATTTTTTAACATAATGGGGTTTAAATTTTTATTTTAAAATATTTTACATACACAAAAGAGATGGATGATACATAAGAAGGAGTAAGATAAAACATACAACCAATACCAAGTTTCTTTCTTCCCTATTGAATCTCTTGTATTTTTTCTTCAGTTGTATCCATTCTTTCAAGTTTTACATGTTTCTTAGAAGTATATATGTTTTATATATTTTCCATGTATATATATATATATATATATAATATTGTATATAACATTATTTCTTAGAAAAATATTTAATCATATTGCTCACGCTAACAATTCACATACTCTTTATCTTTCCCTTTTAAATTGTATGCTTTATAATGAATGCATGTTTAGCCCAGGAGTTATCCACAATTCAGATGTGCATTGATGAGGGTCCACATTCATGTTTTGTTATTTGAGGTTCTGTGATCAAGAAAGTTTAGAGGTCACTGCTCGGGAGATTGCAAGAATTGAGAATTAAGCAGGGAAACAAAAGAGAAAGACTTATGGCTGGGGAGGGAGAGGAGAACAGGAAAGGAATTAATGTAAGGATGACTCCCACTTGGAGATCTCACAGTACCCAGGGCTTGCTTGGGAACATTGGCTCTGAGTTGCTTGGAGTCCCCCAGTCACCACAATTATGAACATCAGTGTCTCCAGCCACATATTTCTTTCTCATCCTTCTTTGCTGCTCTGCTCATGTATGGCACATCTTACAAGTGGGTGCTTGGGAAGTGACCTGATCCATTATATAACTCACTCATCTAACACAGATAAGAGGCCCAGATGCTCACTCATGCCTGCCTCTCTCCACCCCAGGAGGGAGTGCCCATTGGGGGTAGACACCCCCAGCACTCTCCTCTGTACACCACCCATGGAGGCCAGTGGTCAGAAAAATACAGATTTGGAATTTCAACTCTTCTGTTTTCTTCTTTTCCACCTAGGAGAACCAGGACATCCCGGTGGCCCAGGGAAGGATGGAATGAGCGGGGAGAAAGGAGAACGAGGTCAGAAGCTGGCTTCCTATTTAACCATGCTCTAATGTGGAACTAACACAATTTCACCATAGCTATTATGTGCTTGCTACTATGGATGAGTCCTTATATGGCTCTGAGGATGTCCCAACAACAGAGGCCATTCAGTTCTTGCTCTCCAGAAGCCCACGACGAGCACAGGGATCCACAAGCTTTTTGTGTAAAAGGCCAGATAATAAATATTTTCAGCTCTGCATCGTGTCTACTAAACTGTGCCATTGTCTTGAAAAGCAGCCATAGACGCTACATAAATAAGTGTGGCTGTGTTTCAGTGAAGCTGTGTGTATAAAGACTGAAATTTGAGCCTCATAATTTTCACATATCACAGAATATTATATTTGACAATTTAAACCCGTAAACCATTCTTAGCTTGTGGGCTGTTACAAAAACATAAGGATAGATTTGGCCAATGGGAGACAGTCTGATGAACCCTGACTTACTGAATAAGCACAAAGGAAGAAGAATTTGGACTCAGTGCATCTGGCCCCACTGTATGGAGAGGGTCTGGCCCTGGAATTGGGATGAATGCTGGCAGTTGGCAACCGATGGAGAGAAAGATGGTTCTCTGTATCTTGTTCTAAGTGTTTCTCATGTATTGACTCAGTGGCTTCAAGAGCCCTGTGAACTTGGAAGTATTACTGTCCTGATTTCATAGATGAGAACAGAGGTGTAGAAGGTTTATTCATTGGCCTGACATCCCATGAGCACAAGGGATGGAGATAGGATGGAGTCCTGGCATTGACCTCCAGAATCCATGCTTGCAACCACTATGTTCCATTTGGGGTGGAAGCAACTCAGAAGCACCAAGCATCAATAGAATAAAGAAAACCATAATACAACTGGTAGAATGAGCAGGCTGGGGCTAGATATTAGAGATGGATGAATGCCATACTCGAGACTTTACTTTGTGTCACAAGAAATTTCTTAGGGGGCATCACTTCACTAGGTCTGAGCAACTGTTAACTAAGTATCTTGAATCAATCTGCTGTTTGCAGTGCTGCCCTGCTCTGAAGAGTGTTTCTCTTAATGTTTGGCCTTTTTTCATGGTCAACATGGTGGACTTAGATGGTAAAGGGTTATCATTTCTCATTTAGGAGACAGGAGTCAAAAGGTGTTTTGTGTATGAGAGTGTACATGCATGTATGTGTGCACACATGCCTGTAATTTGGGAGTTAATTAATTTCTAAACGCTGAGCGGATACTGAACCTCAGCACTACTCCATCTCAATTAAATGTTCAATAACAGAAAAGCCAAAGTTGTTCACAAGGGAATATTTAACAAACCATTTCTTTTTTCTCTTCCTCTATTCAGGAGCAGATGGAAAAGTTGAAGCAAAAGGCATCAAAGGTGATCAAGGCTCCAGAGGATCCCCAGGGAAGCATGGGCCAAAGGGATCTGTTGGACCCATGGGAGAGAAAGGGCTCCAAGGAGAGACTGGCCCTAAGGGGCAGAAGGGGGATAAAGGTGATGTGGGTCCCACTGGTCCAGAAGGTCTAACAGGCAGTGATGGACCTTTGGGTCCCACTGGCTTACCTGGCCCTGTAGGTCCCATTGGCAAGCCGGGTCCCAGGGGAGAAGCTGGACCTATGGGACCCCAGGGTGAGCCAGGAGTTCGGGGAGTAAGAGGCTGGAAAGGGGATCGAGGAGAAAAAGGAAAAATGGGTGAGACTCCAGTCTTGCCAAAGAGTGCTTTCACTGTGGGTCTCACAGTGTTGAGCAAGTTTCCTCCTTCAGATGTACCCATTAAATTCGACAAGATCTTATATAACGAATTCAACCATTATAATGTGGCTACGGGGAAATTCACTTGCCACGTTGCTGGGGTCTATTACTTCACCTACCACATCACTGTTTTCTCCCGGAATGTGCAGGTATCTTTGGTCAAAAATGGGGTAAAAATACTGAATACCAAGGATGGTTATTTGAGTTCTGAGGACCAGGCCTCCAGTGGTATGGTCCTGGAGCTGAAGCTTGGAGATGAGGTGTGGATGCAGGTGACAGGAGGAGAGAGGTTCAATGGCTTGTTTGCAGATGAGGATGATGACACAACGTTCACAGGCTTCCTTCTCTTCAGCAGCTCATGACACAGAAGACTGTACATCTGCATTGGTCAGAATTAGCTTTTATAATTCCTTCATTTATTGTAATAATCTTTAATCACTTGTAAAAATGGTTCTGTGTCACTTACAATATTCCAAAGAGTAAATTTTTAAATAGTTGCCCTGTTTTTTTTTTTTTTTTTTTGCAGTACTAGGGATCGAACTCAAGGCCTTGTGGATACAAAGCAAGCAATTCACTCCTGAGATACATCTCCAGCCCCTGTTTAATATAATTTATTTAATGTTTTTCATCATTCCCATGATTGGGAGAACCCCTCGCATGTTTCTGATAGGAAGAGTACTGCTACCACTCAGAGTTCTAAGGAGATGTATTATGATTTAGTGCTCATCTATGCTTCTGAGGACATCAGTGAGAAAGAAAAGTAAGCTCTGTGGTATGTCACTTGCCTGGCGTGTGTGAGGCCCTTGGTTCCATCCCCAGTATAACACACAAAAAATGCTTATTCCACTTAGTGCTGATAAGAGCTTTAGGCTGATGACAATGAAATCCCAGAAGGCTGCAGATACTTTGCTTACTTTCTAATTTAGGTTTTCAATGCTACTCAATCCAACTGTAATGTCCAGAGCCCAGGAGAGCTAAGGCAGTGGAATAGCTTATGGAGAGGCCAAGGAAGTCATCAGAGATGGGATATAAGGCAGAAGATTTACTCAGAAATGCTTATGGAGGAGATCTGGCGGTGATGGGCTTGACAGATGCTTTGCCAGAAAGACCAGAGGCAACAGGCTGGACAGGTGCACCTCTATTTTACATGGGGCTTCCTCTACTTTGCCAGAAAAATAGCACCTCCTATCTCTCACAAGACTTTGTCCAGGGACATCCTCTGGGACAAGCACTGCCCTCTCACAGTACTGTGATCTTCACTGGTGAACACAGGGGGAGGGATTTTTATAAGTTAGGCTACCGAAGCAGTGACATTATTAATTGGCTTAGTTTGCACTATTCCTTGTATTCCCAGCATCCCAAGGAGCAGCTGTCCTGGTGTGCAACAAAGCAGCTTTCTACAGATAACACTAACTTTCCCTAATTCCCCTCATACATAAAAGAAAGCCAGTGGACACTGGAAATGTTTACCTGGACATTCTGGCCAGAACTTGCTCTTATTGTTCCCTTGACTAGGCTTTTTGGGAATGGAAAGGGAAATATAGGGACATGATGTCCTCTTTTTCCTCTAAGGATAACACACCAATAAATAATTGTCCTGACTCTGTATTCATTTTCTAGGACTGCTACAACCAAGAACCACAAATTGGTGGTTAAAAAAAAACAAACAGAAATGTATGCTTTCATAGTTCTGGAGGCCATATGTTCAAGGCCATATGTCAGCAGACCAGGCTCCTTCTGAATATTTGAGAGAAGGTCCTTCTTTGGTGTGACCAGCTTCTGGTAGCCCATGGCAGCATTTGGCTTGTGGCAGCATCACTCCAATCTCTATCCCCACTTCATATGGTTGTCTTCTTTCTGTATGTGCATGTGTCCAAAATTCCCTCTTCTTACAGATTTCCTTAGGGTCTGCTTTAACCCAGTATGACCCATCTTAACCCGTTTATATCTGCAAAGACCCTATTTCCATATAAGGTCACATTTGCCACTATCATGGATTGGGATTTCAACACATCATTTTTGTGAGATACAATTCAATTCATTAACAGTATGCTCTCTGCCCCCACCCCCAAATCAGGTACCCTTCCCATATACAGAAAATATCCCCCCATCCTAATATCCCCCAAAGTTTCAACAATTTCATCATCAACTGTTAAGTCCAAAATCTCACCATCAAATCATTTAAATCACTTATAGGAGAGGGGTAGTCTGTGATTTATCCTGGGGAAAAATATTCCTCCATCAGTAAAACCTATGAAATCAGACCAGTTATCTTCTTTCCCAATATAATGATGGTCTAGGTATAGAATAGATATTCTCATTTCAAAAGGTAAAAAGAGGAAGGAGAAAGAGCTTGCAGGTTCCAAGGTAGCCCAAAACCGTAGAAAAATTCCATTAGGCCTTTTCACTATTCAACTTCTAAAGATATTTTTTTCAGTACTGCGGATTGAACCTAACCAGGACCTTGCACTCTAACACTGAGCTATCTCCCCATCCCTAGTTTCAAAGGTTTCTTAATGATTTATGCAAGAGAAAAAAAAAGTTACTGGTTGTGGACACCAGCTACAGGGGTAGAGGAACGGGAGAGGGGTAAGTTTATTAAGAGAGTAGGTTAAAGGGAAACTTGTCCCTCAGACCTGTAGTGGACACTTGTTTAGACAAGTCCCTTCTATTTCCCCATCTTCCAGTAAAGGCACCCTACTGTCCGTATCCTAATGTGGAAAAGTCTTTCAGATGGTGTAAACTCTACACTGCTGGTTGGACATGGGATACAGGACTGGTTAAACAGAATAGCACCTCCTGACCATGGTAACAGTTGCAAGATGGCACTTGATCTGATCAGAACCAATGACGTTTCAATCTGCAACTTAGCTGGGTTTGCTAACCACAGACGTGCTCTTCTTTAGTTGAAATTAGATGGGGGAGGTTGAAGGCTTGAAACTCCTGGCAGTTTCTTACTAATCTGTAGAGCCTAAGAATGAAGCCAAACAGCTAGACATAATCTAGTTGCTGTGGTTTAAATGGGTTGCTCAAATTTTTTGTGTTGGAAACTTTATCTCCATATTCATATGTTGATGGTATTTAGAGGAGGGGCCTTTGAGAGTTGATTGGAATTATTATGAGGTCATGAGGGTGGGGTCCCTATGATGGTATTAGTGGCTTTCTAAGAAGAGGAAGAGAGACCTGAACTGGCACTCTTGCTCTTCCTTGCCATGTGATGCTCTCCACCATGTTATGGTACAGCAAAAAGGCTCTCCCAAGATGCTGGTGCCATGCTCCATGGATGTTCCAGTCTTTGGAACTGTAAGACATAAACCTCTTTATTTATAAATGACTGGTCTCAGGTAGTCACTTATAAGCAACAGAATATGTAGTAAGAGATCAGTTCTAATGGCATTGTTTGGGCCTCTAAATCCAGTTGTGCCTAAAGGCAGAGCCATCCTTGGGCTATTTTGTTCGGTGAGCCAACAAATTTTCTTTGCTTAAACCAATTTCATGCAGGTGTTGTCATTTCTATCACTTTCCTCTAAAAAAATTTTAAGTGGTCCCTATTCCAAGGATAGGGGAAGCATGATCATAGTGGGAAAAGCCCAAGACTGAGAGTTGATATATATGAATTGCTGATTCAGCCAGGATAAGGGATTTGAATTAGATGAGCTATTTAGCTTTTCTGTGCCCCTGATTTTTATTGAGCAATGAAAGCCAAACTGAAAAAAATTCACAGGGTCCCAATTAATTCTGCAATTAATTACATATACTTAAGTCAACTTGATATACTTTTCTATACTGAGAATTTAAACTGTATGTAATTATAAATTTTGCCTAAGCAAAAAAAGACTATTGGCAACCTTTGAGTTTGAAAGAATAATTCTTGGCATGAGTTTTTTTAGTACTTTACATGATCTTACTATAAGCACTGCTCCTCAGACCAAAAATATGACTTTTTGGATGATGTTTCACCAGGGTTTCCAGGTGGTGACAGTTAATTATGCACATAACATTCACAATTAATGTGTTGATTGTAACTTGTGTGTGGTTCTAGGGTAGCTTCTAATCTCTGGGGTAAATACTTAAGCTTGGTCTTTTGCTTTTCGGTCATGAGAAGAGCAGTGTTGCTCCACCAAGTACTCCCACCATGACACCCTGTCTTACCACAGCATAAAAACTATGGGTCTGCCTAGTCAAGGACTGGAACCTCAAAAACTATGAGCCAAAATAAAATTTTCTCCTTGTGTTAAAACAAAAGGACTCAAGTTTAGTGCATTGTTTAAGCTATGGAATTTTCTACACCACAACATGGGACATGCCATTTGACAGAATGTGCCATTTGAAATTGGGATTGTCCTAGAAACCACAGGATTTACAGGTGTTCTATCTGTATTCAACCATCAACACAGTATAGGTGGTATGTTTGTTCCCTAGGGACGTAGGATTTTTCTGAATTATCACTATAAGCAAGCTGCACTGCTGTAGATAAAATATTTTAAAATTACAGTTGGCCTTACATATCTGTGGGTGCTACAACCCCAGATAAAACAAACCACAGATCAAAAATATTTGGAAAAACAATTTAGTCTGCAGTAAACATGTACAGTTTTTTTTGTTATGATTCCTTAGACAATACAGTATAACTATTTTCATAACATATACATTGTATTAGGTATCTTTAGTAATCTAGACATGATTTAAACTCTATAAGGGGATGTATGTAGATTTTATGCATATCCTATGCCATTTTATATAAAGGACTGGAGCATCCTCAGAGTTTGGTATCTGCAGGGGGGTCTTGGAACTGATGTCTCATGGATAACAAGATATGAATGTATTTGGTGACTATGCAAATAATAGAAATAATGTCTTTTATAATTTTTTTTTGTTTTTTCTTTTATTTATATTTCCTGTGGAACAGAAGGAGGATAAGGTAAGGCAAGTGCAGACAGAGTGTGAAATTTAAGTAGGCACTGCTCTCAGTCCTAGTCTAGCATGTGCATGGCCCCTAGAGTGGATGCCTCCTTAAATTCCCACAAGACACCTCTTATTGCAGAATGATTAACTATATAGTCATTTTTTGAGCATGAATGTCCTTATTTTTTGGCAGCTTTGCATTTTTTCAGTTGCAACAATCCAGGCCTTTTTTCCCCAGTACAAATTCTGGTTTTGCTATGGTCCTAACGGTAGGAATACTTGCACCAACTCTCATCTAACTTAGGAACAAAATTTACAGACTGACATATGCATAAAGGAAAAAAAAACCTTTATGACTAGCACATAGGAAAGATGTTCTTATGAAATTCTTTTTTTGTGGGACAAATATAGAAGACATGATGTAAAACATGCTTTAAAGGACTTCAAAAGATAAAGTAGACTTGGGGGAGTCTAATCTGTCATTTGCAATTATTTTTCACTGGTTGTCTGTGAATCTGGAACGCAGTTTTAACTAACTCTGTCAGGCTGTCTGAGACACAAGACACCTTGTTAACTTAGCACCAGTCATTATCCACTGAGGGAGCATGTAAGCTTAAGTGTTTACATTATAAATGGTGGGTACCCTTGCATAAAACCCATCCTGGGCTAAGGAGGCTGTCAGATCTGAAACACATTTTTCACTAAGATGATAAAATAAACATTTTTGACTAATATATTCTCTTTCTTTCTTTTAAATGATACATTTGCCATCATTTTGTAAGGGGCTGGTTGCTCTACAGGACATAAGAGCCGGCTGCCACAAGGAAACATGAGCCACTAAGAACCGATCAACTACTGATAATCTGATATTGATCAACATGGAGTTAGAAATTTGGGGATTTTTAAATAACTTTAAATCTTTGATTTAAAAAAGTAGAAAATGAAATCACAACTGAGCATATATAAACAATGAAATAAAGAATTTATAATTTTTTAGGAATTCTATAGGGATGGTCTTTTAAACCCAATTTCAGTTGTTATTTATCATCCCCATCATTATTAATTGGGATTTTTCTTCCTACCAGGATAAAGTGAAAATTCCATTTTGAGGGGCTGGGGATGTAGCTTAAGTAGTAGTGCGCTCACCAGGTATGCGCAAGGCATTGGGTTCTATCCTCAACACCACATAAAAAATAAAATAAATTAAAGATATTGTGTCCACCTAAAACTAAAAAAAATAAATAAATATTAAAAAAAATAAAATTGATTTTGAACCAAAATTTTGAGGGGGGAAGGGTGAGAAGTTGTCTACAGATTGTATGCACTTGGCTTTCACTCTGGCTTTCTGGAACTTTGGAGAAGTTTTCTGGACTGCTCAAAGCCAACAGATAATGTGAAAATGAGCAGAGCTTTACCCTAGGACAAAATATTCAGGATGAGATAAAGCTCTGAAGGTACTTCAGTGAAGAACTTTTTTAAAAAAAATGTGACAGTAAGCCAGGTATTGTGGTGCACACTGTAATCCCAGAGATTATGGATGCTGACCCAGAGGATGGAAAGTTTGATTCTTTCATTAGTTCACAGAAGACTCAATGCCCTCCCCATTTAGACACTGATTTATAGGAATCAGGCAGTATCTGGCTCCTGCATAAAGCTGCTGACTCATTCAGATGAGAAGCGGACAAGCTTGTCTTAGCAGGCTCTCCCTGCAGTCTACTTTCCTGGGTAATCTTCTCATCCCACTCCCAAATCCACCAAGCTTTACTTCTGTAGAAGGGTCAATTCTCAAAGGGCTGGTCTTGGGTTGATTCCTCATTCTGCACCCTATTCCACTGAGACCAGAGAGGCAGGTCTGTCTCTGGGCACTGTGATTCAGGGCTTGTCCAGGCACATCTGAGACCTCCTTTTGGTAGGCCAGGCCTCCTTTTCACAGCCCCCTTTCTAACCACTGATTCCCCACCACTATCCATATTAGTTTCTCAAGGTTAAAAACACTTCCCTGTTAAACCCCCTTCGTTTCCTCCCTACCTACCCCTGTAAAGTAGACAATGAACCTAATACACACGTTCTTTTCTGCAGATGGGAACACAGAAGCTTAATAAGGTTAAGCTTTGGTCCTGGACAAGAACTTGGACCCTGAATCCAAATCTAGTGTGACTGCCATTCGTTTAGAGGGGGCTAGGGCTGTCTGAAGAGTTTCTCATGTTTTCCCAAACTAGCACCATCATTCTTCCATTTCAATTCCTAAGATCAGAATTTCCTATAGCCTTCCATCCCACAGCCCCACCTCTTTTCCTTTCTGTATAGTTGCTTGAAATTTTGGGAGATTCTAATTGATATTGTAATTCATTATAATTTTACGAGTCAAAATAGATTAGTCACGAATAGTTAATTCACTCAATTGCACACAATAACACGTGTAGTCTTAAACCATCTGTGAGAATGGATTCAAGATTGGCCAGACTGATTCGACTGCGTGCTATCTCTTGTGGATTCTTCCACAGGTTTTGGCAGTGAGTCATCCTGGAGAAGTAATCAAGAACTCACCTTGCTGCGACCTGTGTATTCCCTTCTTGCTCCTGGAAAAATTCAAATTTGTAAAGATTCTTCCCGCCTGGTTCAAGTCACCTAAGGCGGGATAAGTCCTATCTGTTCCTTACTTCAGACACACGGGGGCGCACGACCGCAGCGGCTGCGGAGAAGGTAGCGGGGCGACGCTCTTGCGAGGACGTACTCACGTCCTGAAGGCCTTTCGCCCTGATCCGGAAGCTAGGGCGTCGCTTGGTGCGGCTTGGGCCGCTGCCTTGGAAACGAGGAGTAGTGCGCTCCCCACTGGAGCTGCGGCGCCCTAGCTACGGCCCTGGTCTGGGGGAAGAGGTTACTAAGAGTGCACGATGCTGTGTGCCCAAAGACTGGGCAGCCTAGCAGCCGGACTAGCGGCCCTGCGGCCGGGGCGAGCCGCTCGGGGCAGTCTCGGAGCCGGGATTCAGGCTCGAAGGGTCAGCACCAGCTGGTCCCCGGTGGGCGCCGCATTCAATGTCAAACCGCAGGGCCGCCGCCTGGACTTGTTCAGGGAGCGCCGGGTGAGCGGCGTGGGAGGGGGCTCCCCAAGTCCGCACGACCAGCAGCGTTCCGGACTAGGTCATTTGGGTCTTGGAGGAACTGGATAGCAAAACGTTGCACTGTGGGGTGTCTTTTGCCCTCTTGGTAACCTTGCTTGCTACCTCTTTGAGGGTCCTATTTAAAGGAGGATTGGCGGGGCAGTCTTTAGTGGCCCCTCCCTAACTTGTGGGGTCCTGGAGCTGCGTCTGCGTGAGCAGCCTGTTACCAATGAATTTAAAATAGTTGGTTCTGGCGGTAGCAGTGAATTTGGTCTGCTGGTCCCGCCCTCTCCCCATACTCAGCCCCACCCCTGCTAAAGTTTGTTTTTGCTTCTAACCTACAGTAGTGCCTTATGAGGCTTTGCCCTGTAAGTTCACAGGTGATATCAGGTTGCCGTTTTTTGCAGGGTCACACTTGTTTTCGGCCGCGTAAATTGTAATCCCATTGACCCCTAACTTCCATTACCCATTCATTTATCATTTCAAAGCTGTGTTCTTATATATATATATTCTTTTAAAACACAGAACTCCTTTGAGACGAGCCTGATTTCTAGAGTTCTGTGGTTAGAGTTGATCACATTGATTTACCCTAGGAAGTCATTAAACTGGGTGGTTTTGGTTCTTATTTCTGTCTCCATTCTGCCTATCATGGTGTCTGACATTCAGCAGGTACTCCTGAATGAATGAATAAATGAATGAACGAACAAACCAATAAACGAATGAAAAGTCAAAGAAAGTCAAGCTTGAAAAGGACTTGTTTGATTCCTGTTTTACTTTGCATGTATAGATTTTGTTCATTTAGATTAAGGATCAGTTTTGTTTTTGCCTTTCAAAATTTCTTCGTTGTACTATTGCCTTCCTTATAAATAGGAATCTAGGATATGTTTGCAGTGAACTTACTTGTATGTTTGTTTCTATCTTGTCCCCTTCATTAACTTTAAAATTCTTTTTGCATGATATTTCATATGGGTACATAATGTTGGTATTAGTTGGTTTGAGGAGAACTACCTATAATTACTGAATAGAAAGATGGAATGATAAGCTTCGTTTTGAATGGATAATATATATAGCTAGTTTTAGCTTTTTTTCTTTTGTGCGTTATGTACTGATAACATATTTTCTTTTGCCTCAAAAAAAAGTTTGTGTAGTTTTTATGATTACCTTGTCAGGTATTCCAAGATTTAGAATTCTTGAGAGCAATCTGGAAGATTGTGCAGGAAAGCTTATTCTTTAATCAAATTAGATCACTGTAAATAATTAAATTTTTTTTGTTCCCATTCTACTCTGCCTCCAAATGTATTTTATTCGTTTTCTTCAATTTTTTTCATATTCTTGAAGAGAGTTTAACAACTTCATTCATCTCTTTTTGTGCAGACAGTGGGCTTTATCAGACTTGTAACTTTTACAGTTGGTGTTTCCAAAAAATCTCCATGATATTAATCTATAAAGTTAAGCATCTGCTCCATTTGCTTGTTTCCTTCACTGAGTTCCCCTATGTGTTAGACATGCTATTGGGCATCTCATTAAAAAAATGAAGGTCAGAGTTCCTGTCTCTAGGAGCTCATCTTCTCAGAAGAGAAGACTTTCAGATATATAAATTGCAGTAAATTGGAAAAAATGTGGACTTTGCAGATGTAAAGAACAGGTACAAGTTCTGGCTTTCCCACCATTAATGAGTGGTCTCAGCATGTTTTTGCTAACCTAAAACATATTTGGGTATCTAAAAGGATAGTCATACTTCCTGCTCTAGGATTATGTGATTTAGATGAGAGACATAAAGTACATGGCACACTTCATGACATGTAATTGATGCATACTAACTGTTTTTTTCCCCTCCCTTCCTGAGAGTGTTAACTAGAATGTTTGAACTGGTATAAGAGAGTGGTCGTTCCCAATAGATTAGTGATTTTTGTCTTTTTAAAATACTGAAATGTCTTTGGAAAGTATAAATTTTGCTGCCAGTTTTAGTTTGTGATTTAGTTTAATGTGTTCATTAAGTTTTTCTGAATATTTACGTGCTTTATAATTAATTCATCCTCCCTATTTTATAATTGTAGAATAATTGATATTCTGTACTGAGACCTTACTCTATGCTAGGCATGATCATAAATACTTTACATATACTTTGTAATTCAGCATCCATATGCCTATTGTGAGAATAGGTACTGTCATCCTCATTGTACCTGATGAAGACATTGAAGTCTAGGATAAGAAATAACTTGGTCAAAGTTACAAGCTAATAATGATTATCACTAACATCAGGTAAGTGCTTTCAGTGTGCCAGGCACTGTTATAGTATTGTTTACAAGTATTATTTTGTTTAATTGTCCTGATTTGAAGCTACAGTGGTGACAGAACTGAATTGAACCCATATCATTCTATTTTTGTTTTTTATGAAAATTGAAGAAAAGTTAAATACTTAACATCTTCAGTCTAATCTTTGTGGAGTGACACAGGTAATGTGATGTGATAGCCACAGTGACAGGTATCATGATATACCAATGAAAACCAGGATTCCCTTCATGAAAAATGTATTTTTAGTTAATAAAAACCAATCATAACTTTGGTTTAAACTATACTTATTGTTTGGATTTAAGGGTCTTTTTGGAGTTCCTGAGCTCAGTGCACCAGAGGGGTTTTATATTGCACAAGAAGAAGCCTTGAGAAAGACAGAGTTGCTGGTGGAGCGCGCATGTTCTACCCCCCCTGGGCCCCAGACCGTGCTCATCTTTGACGAGCTCTCTGATGCTTTGTGTAGAGTGGCTGACTTGGTAAGACACTTTGTCTAAGACTTGAGACTATCTCTTTTTCAAATGATTAACATTTAAATAAAGTTTGTCCTTTGTTTTTTTAAGATTAATATTAGACTGAGCTTAAAAATGCCTGAAATTATTTGACCTCTGTTGGGTATAAGTTATGTTGAAGTATGACAATGGGAATGGGGAAAATATATAGGAAAGGTGATATTTATAACTAATATACATATGTAATAAAATATTCATGTAATATGTAATAAAAGAATGATTACTAATACAGCAAAGATTTTTTTTTTTAACAAAGGTCCCTTATTCATGAAAGCTTGTATCAAAATTCTAATGGAATCTTTTTTTGTACATTTATAACATAAGTCCCCTTTTTCATAAGAGGAATAAAAATTTTTTATAAACCTTTCAGTATTGCCTTTTCTGATGTCAAACCAATTATTTTTAATTACATTTTAAAATTGAAATAGAATTACAACTAGATCTTTTCATCAACTGAGAAACCCAGTGCTGAGAAAAGTGTGATTTTCTCTCAGCCCCAAAACGTCAGATCTTGCTTAGTGAAGGTGATTAGTGGTACACATAATCTAAATTTATGATCATTCATGATTCAGTCTATGTGATATTTAACTATATACCTCTTTCCTCACATTCACTCAATGCTGAGCTGAATACTATACTGTGAATACAGTTATGAACACAACAGACACAATCTCTGGCTAAATGGAGCTTATATTCTGGTGTTTCCTTGTTTTTAGATCTTACTAGGTAGACAGTAGGCCCAGGTGATAGCTTTACCTGGATAGCTTTACCTCTCAGCATATCTCCACCCACCCCTCATCCTTACCGATGGCAACCCCTAATCTGTTCTCCATCCCATTTCTAGAATGGCATGTAAATGGAACCCAGTATACCTTTTGAGACTATCTTCTTTCACTCAGCATACTTCCTCATTTTTTGGTTATTTTTCTTTTTTAGAAAATTTCTTTCCTCCTCTACATTTGAATTGAGCAGTAACACATTTCAGATGATTATACACCACTATAATAGTCATAGTTTTAAGAAAATTGATAAATTATCATATTTTAAAGGATCTTCCTCAGGAATGAAATTTGGGGCTCTGAGTAGTCAGTTCTCAGTTCAGTTATCCTGGGTTTTCTTCATCTCCCTCGGGTACATGCATAGGACATGTTTCTTTGATGCTGGAGAAGCTGTGGAGATGCACTGCCAGAGGAGCCTTATCCATCTAATTGTTTCATTGAAATCTGAAAAGGAAAATGTATGTTATAGATTTTACTTATATATATCGTCAAAGGTTGGCTTTGGTAGTCAGAATCCTGGAATTCACTGTTTATTTTTTGTCATAGTCTCCATCTTAATTAAGCCGTGTTCTAGAATTTTACTCTACATTTTTGTTTTTGCTTTTTACTAAAAGATTTTGAAATTTCTGCCCTATATCTTGTCCTGTCTTGAATTTAAAAAAAAATATTTGTAATGTATAATAGTACCTCATTTTAAAAACTTTTAAAATCTAGAACATGATTTATATGCATAAATCTTAGTCAAATAATTCAAAGACTGTTTTTCCTTTTTAAATTTTTAAGATGTTACTACTTATATGATCAATATCATTGTAGTAAGGCAATAGTTTTATAAATTCTCAGCAAATGGTCATTTTGTTATTCTTTTTTTAAAACAGTTTTTATGTAATAGAATTCTTTTCCTCAACACCGTTATAAATAGACTTTTAAAATGTGTGCTAGAGTTTTGATTTTTAATATTGTAACTTCTGCAACATGTAGATTTTTAATTTATAAAATATGTTGTAAATTTTACATAGCTTATTTTTCAAGTGCTTTAGTATAAAATATTATTTTATTGTTCCCTGTTGTTACAAAAGATGTATCAAACTATGGATTTAAATGTTTCTGCATTAAAAGTTATTTGATAATAAAATTAGGAAATTTTACTTTGTGGTGATTTTATTTCATGTTAGAGCCATGCTTGTCATTTTGGAGAATAAAGAAAGTATGTAATATTTTGTAGTTTCCCTGCATTTCATTTTCTATTGCAATGACTGTAGTTATCATGAAAACTCAAATCTAGTTTTACATAATTTCATTTTTTTAAAAAAATTTGTGCTCATTTTAACTCTAGTGATTAACATATAGCAGCAGTTGTCATTGCATGCCATATTAAATGGGGTCAGGAATTCATATTTTACTAAAAGAGCTATAAAGAGAATGTGTCTTTGTTTTCTGCACAAAGACTAGAATGTGGTTGTTGGTTTTAAGATTATACTATGTGTTGAATATTTTAAAAAGCACCTCTCAGTTATTCTCTGGGGCCAGGTTAACACATGAGAACCATATTGCAAACAGTTTTAGTTACAAAGTTTTAGCATATTTGAAACCAGGGTCTGTTCTTTTGAACTATAGGATTAGGAAGAATTTGTTTGGTGTTCATTTGAGAGAAAAACTTCACTAAAATCAAGTTCATGGAAATATTTTCTTTGGAATGAAACAAACTTGGTTCCAAGGAATAACAGAATTAATAAATGTCTAGAAAGAAGCTGCTTTGCCATTCTAGTTGAGGGAAAATTCAGTAATGGAAATGCACAGGTTGAGCCAAATGGCACATTTTGAAACAGGTTTTCATTTTCACTCTCAGATCTTGGAGCCAGGGATCTGTCACATTCGCTTTTGGTTTTGTCTTTTTTCCTTTATTAGGCTGATTTTGTGAAAATTGCACACCCTGAGCCAGCATTCAGAGAGGCTGCGGAAGAAACCTGTAGAAGTATTGGCACCATGGTAGAAAAGTATGTGCTGTCTTCTCCACTCCAGTGCTGGGAGATAGGGTTTCATGGATTTGCGCTTCAGGCAATTTTGTGCATAGTGCTTGTCTGGGTTCTACGGGGTGGGAAGTGATGTGTGAGTATGTGACCACTGGGCAACTGTCCAGAAGGTTGGAGAAAGGGAGGGCTCTGGGAGCAGGTTCACCTCCCAGCCAGTGACTTTGGCTAGTTACTTATCTCCCCTCAGTTCCTTTCCTTTTCTGTAAATGGGATAATGAAGTCAATCCTTCCTTTTAGGCTTGCTGTGAGGATTGGATAAGATAAATGTAAGTGCTTATAAGGTGTCAGGTACATAGCAAACACCCAGTAACTTTCATCATCATTATTGTTTATGTTAAATAAGGGCATTTTAGTATCTTAGTGGCAAATTGGAGTTCCTAGATTATCACATGATTAAATTGCTGTTGCATAAATGGCTAGGGGCCATAGGGTGAGAAGCCAAAATTACATATACACAGTGCCCTTGCAGTCCTGTTGAATTGGGATTAGGAGGGCCTTAAGGGGACTATAAAACTTTGTGGGAGGGCTGAGGCAGGCTGAAAGCTGAGGCTATGATGAAGTGAGTTTTTAAAAAGTGATTTTGAGGTAAATTGAAATGTTTTTAAGCCATTTATGAGCACTCTAAAGTGCTTGTTAAAATAACTTAAATGTGGACAGTGCTATATTCCAAAGCACTTAGGTGCAAGATACCATGTCAGATGTGTATAAAGCTAAGCTTGCCTGACATGAATTTACTTAGGACAGGAAAACAGGGCCCAGGCAACATTGTTAAGACTGTTTCATAAAGCAAAAATTGGGGGTTGGGGTACTTTCTCCATTGAGATGAAAGTTGGATGGTAGACTCTTTCCTCCTGAGCTTTGGCTAAGAGCAGGCTGGCTACATGGGCAGTGGTTTATTAGTATGAGTAGTGTACTTAGGTACACACATGATCTCACTTAATCCTTACAATAACCTAAGATCTAAATAATTTGCCCAAGGTCACATACCAGTAGTAGGGACTGATCTGCATCTGGATGTGGCAGTAAAGCTTAGGTCCTATGCTTTCCTTTCCAGTATAGGTCTGCCACTCCCACCCAGGTGAATACAGGAAGTTTAGGTTCAGAGTGCTGAGTTCAGGACTGGAAAACCTGTCCATTAAGCCTCCTGCCAATCCTTACTCCTTTCCTCTTATTAAAAAAGAGATAGGCATGGGTATTTCTCTCCTTGCTTCTTTTCTATGCTTTTTGGGCCTAACTACTGACTATGGATTTGAACTTACTCTTTTATATTGTAGGACAGTGAATACCTTTGACATTTTACCTAACAGACTGCCTGCTTCTATACTATATAGTTCTGTTACTAATAAGGCTATTCCTGGTCCAAATAAAGGAAAGGGGGGGGGACTAAATCTACCCCCAACTTTTAACCTCTGGGAATGGATATGTTACAATCTCATATGGTTTCTTTTTTTATATAGAGAGTAAAAAATAAGATTTAAGAAAATCAGTGATTTTTTTTTCATTTTTAATTTTTTCTAGGTTGAACACAAATGTGGAATTATATCAGAGTTTGCAGAAATTACTATCTGATAAAAAGCTTGTGGATTCCCTTGATGTAGAAACCAGGTACTCATTCCTTTGTATTTGTTATGACTGTGACTCTAGTGGTAAAGCTGAGAGTTTTCCCCTTTGGAGTATCCTCTGCACACATAGCTCCCTGCAATGTTCCTCCCCATATATCTCCATGACTCCTGCAGTTTTTGTAAGACTCTACTCAAATGATAGATCCTCTTCCCACCAGGTCAGGCCCCATTCTCTTATCTTGCTTTATTTTTCTTCAATGCCCTAGTAATTTCCATCAGCATCTTATCCATTTGTTTATTTATCATCATTTTACCTCACTAAATTTGGTTCACTGAGGCAACATGTAGTAGGTATTTCACCAATGAATGAATGAACTATAAACATTTGATAATTATGCTTACCTTTATGCTTAAAGTTCCATAATTGATACCATTGGAAGATATTAGCAAATTGATTTATTTACTGTGGATATCAATATCTTTGAAATGATTTGCTTTTTGGTTCATTAAATTACTTTATTAGCTAGATGCATGGCATCTGCCTGTAATCTCAGCTACTAGGGAGGCTGAGGCAGGAGGATCACAAGTTTGAAGCCACTGTGGGCAGCTTAGTGAGATCCTGTCTCAATAGAAAAAAGAGGATATAGCTCAGTGGTAGTGTGCCACTGGGTTCAATCATCAAAAAAAAAAAAAGAATACAGATTAATAAATATGAATCAAAAAGTCAAATTTCTAAGTCAATACATAAGAATATTTGATATATGACCTTGGATATCTCAGTTTTTTGGTCACATTTGTTTATAAAATAAGTATAATATGGTTTGTCATTTATTTGCTCATATTTGGATCATAATGTACAGATTTTTGTTTTTCACCTTATTTGGATCTGCTTATCTTTTTTTTTTTTTTTTTTTTTTAATGGGACACTTATTTCCTTTGGCTCCAAATTTTTCTTTCTCCTGCTTCTTTCTTCTTGTCTCTCTATATGTGGCTATGATTCCCAGCTGAAGCCCTATTCCACAGGGACCAGTTGGTAATGGAATCTTGCTACTCCGTGCAGAGTGTGAGTACTATGCAGTATGAGTAGCAAAATGAGCTCAGCGTTTGGTGGCTTATTTTCATCTGACTGGCAGGTATGCCGGTACCCTGACCTTGTTTTACTTCATTGATCCTGGTAGCTCCATATACTAGTAAAGTTAGCTGTGTTGTCAGAATATTTGGTTTCATTATAATTTTAGGCTTCAGCATTATATTTGCCTTCATTAGTAAAACAAGTAAAAGTTGAATACCTATTAATGGTGCCAGATTTATACTTTATAAAGTAACAATGAAGAATATTAAAAATAAGATTATTCAATCTGATTTTTTTAAAAAAATATTTTTTAGATGTTGATGGACCTTTATTTTATTCATTTATTTATATGTAGTGCTGAGAATTGAACCCAGTGCCTCACACATGCTAGGCAGGCATTCTACCACTGAGCCCCAGCCCCAGCCCCTTCAATCTGATTTTTACTGAGGTGTCAATCAGTTTAATTGCAGACTATCAGACCGTCTTACATGCAAAGGACTTTTACTTATAGGATATATTCTATATTTCTAGATGTTACTAAAAAATGCTGATAGGAACTTTCAAATAACAAAATGACAAATACATTGGGAAGAATAAGCTACATGGAATATCAGTATAAAAAGGAAAAGCTTTGAAAGTGGGAGAAGGCTAGAATTTGAAGTAATAATTAATGAAATATCATGACACTTGCACATCAATCAGATGTGTTAGCTGGCAACCAGAAAGAACTACATCCTAGTTTTTATGTATTGTAAAGTATAAGTATAATGGCTAAAACAGAGATTTATTGATTTAATAAAGTATCTTGTCATGATAAGTTAATGTATAGAAAAAATTATTCGAATTGAGTAGTTCATTATCTTACTAGATCCATTCCATGAAATATTAATTCTATCAGATATTCAGAACTTTTCTTAGAAGGGTTTTCTTGGTCCATAAGTTTGAGAATCTGACATTTGTTTCCCCATTGGAGAATTTTAATACTTTAGAGTCTCTGAGAACCCAACCACAAAGAAACCTGTTTAACTTGGGACTTTCCAAAACCACATAGTCTGTATGCAAAAAACATAGAAAACTCACTTTCCAGACAATATAATGGAGGGAAAACCCCAGCCACAATAGCAACAAAAGCTATAATTTACTTTGGAATTAACTCCCAAGGTCTGTGCAGAACCTGAACCTGGCATGGGTGCTTGTGCATGGACCCCTCCTTGTTCCCCAGTATGAGAAACAACTGGGAGAAATGTTCTTAGATAAGAAGGAAGAAAGTTTAATATTGTTCTCTACTGACCTGTAAGTTTAGTGCTCTTGTTTCTATATCTAAAAGAGACTTCATTGTTTTTGTTACTTAAATTATTTTGAAGTCTTAGAGAATAAATATGAAAGCATAGGTAAAAAAAATTACTTAGAAGAGCATTATACATAAGCAAGTCAATAGTCTATTAGATCAATGAAAAGCAAAATTTCAGACACGTGTAAGACTATATTTGGTATATGATAGAGGTGCCATTGCATATTAGTGTGAAAAACTTGGTTTTCAGTAAATGAATAAGCATTTTGGGGAGGAACAGTAGATTGATTAAAGATTAAATATTTTTAGAAGAAATCACAAAAGCATTGTTAATCCTGGGATGTGGAAGATCTTTCTTGGTATGATATGGAAGAGAGAAGACTGATGGATTTAATTACATAAAAATTGCAGATTTGGTGTGGCAGAACTGCATTTAAAGTTAAAATACACAATGAGACAAATGTTACTTACATGACAAAGGGTTAATTGCATTTAATTATGTTGAGACCTTACAAATTACTTGGTGATAAAAAGCAAGAAAGCCAGCCGTCTTATAGAAAAATGAGCAAAAAATTCTTTTTAGACTTTCATTTCACAAAATAAGGGATAGCAACACATGGTAAAAAATGTCTAGAGCATGGAGATGTAGCTGTGGGATTAGACTGTCAGAGTCGGGTATTGACTCAGTAGTTCTCTAAGCCTTAGTTTTATCCTTCCTTGGACAGGAATAAAAAAGCATGTCATAAGATTACAATGAAGTTTAAACGAAATAATTCACGTAAGTGCTGTGTTCAGTACATGGCATCCAAAAAATGGGATCTGCCATCATTGAAGAAAGGCAGAATAAAGCAAAAAGCCCATCAGTCAACAAAGTTGAAACAGAATAAGAATAGTGATGTTAATGGGTTGAGGTACAAGGGTTCCCTCTCTAGTTAAATGTAAACTGATAAGTCTTTAGGAAGGACAATATGGTAATATATGTCAATGTGTGTATTTTTTGATCAGTTTAATTTCTTGGAATTTATCCTAAGGAAACAAACAAGGCTAAAGACACGTACTTAGCAGGAGTGGGAAAAATGGGAACTATTTTTAGTCCATAGAACAAAACACAAATTTTTAAAGTCATCTTTTTGAAGAATGTTTAATATAGGGAGATCTATTCATGTTTGTGATGTGTTTTTAAAGTTTTTTATTAATACATTAAAATTATACATAATAGTGGGATTCACTGTGACGTGTCCATTCATGCACATAACATAATTTTGTTAATTTTAATTCCCCAGGATCTCCTGTTTCCCTAACCTGCTACCTCCCCCTTATCTCCTTCCTCTAGTCTCCTGACATTCTTTATATTTTCATGAGATCCCACCCCCTTTTTTCTTTATTTTCTCCTCTAGCTTCCACATATGAGAGAAAACATATGACCCTTGACTCTCTAAGTCTGGCTTATTTTGCTTGACCCTCTCAAGTTCTGTTCATTTTCCTGCAAATGACATAATTTCATTCTTTGTGATATAATTTTACAAGAAAAAGACAAATACAAACACGCGCACACGCGCGCGCGCGCGCGTGTGTGTGTGTGTGTGTGTGTGTATGGGTCTCAATTATTCTAAATAAATAATATAGCATATTGAAAGTAGATTGAGGCAAGGATATGGCTTAGCAGCAAAGTGCTTGCCTTTTATTTGCAAAGCCTTGGGTTTGATCCCCAGTTCCAAAAGAAAGCAGATTGGATGGAAGTACAAGAGTTTTAATAGTGGTTATCATTGGCGGGATTAATGCTTTTAGTACATAATTTCTCATACATTTCTATAATAAAGTAATGTATAATAGAGTAAATTTATCTGATCAATTCCCATTACCAGTTTATCAGCCCTGATATCTTTCTTCTCTCTTATTAAAACAGAAAATTTATTGTATAGTCTTGAATTTCTATAATATGGGACTCTTGTATCTTAAATTATTGTTGCTTAAAGTTAATAAATTCAGGTTATATTGTCCTAGAAAAAACCAACAGAAAATTACTTAGAGAGGGCTAGGTTCTTAGGTGGACTGTTTAGAAAGAGAGAGGAAGGTGGGCTTGAGTGAAGCACTCTTACATTATTTAAGAAAGAATATAAGTGACTACATTATTAGTTTTCAGAATTTCAGAGGAACTTTAATTCTGATTATTTAAAATATCTCAGACACATTAATCAGGAAGATAAATATATCTCTTTTGAGGCAGCCAAAAGAGTATATCAAATATTTAGCTGGCCTATCTCCAGAAAAAAAGCATTAAAAAATATATTGTTGACAGAAATAGGCATTACAATTGAAATCAGTTCCAAACAAAAAGCAGGATTAGAAAGAAAGAAAACAGTTTTCCTCAGCCAAGAAACTTGGCTTCCGGCATAGCATCAAAGAATTGAACATTCAAAGTAGCTGCTACTATTTGGAAGAAAAACCGAAAATCTCATGCGAAGGGCCTTTGAAAAATCATCCAAGTATAAACTGTTTTATGTTTTTAATTTTGGGGATTTGGATGAAGTTGAAATAAATAAGTAATTATGATGGTGACTTTAACAGGTTTGCACTGAATAAGGGAATAAGCTCTTACATGACAAGCTAATGATACTTATCAGTCAGCTAGATGTTTTTTCTGACTTCTGAGATATTAAGCTCCTTGTTTAAAACAGATAAATTATGTGTGTGCTTGTATGTGTGTTGAAACAACTTTTGGCAATAGGTTTTAAAAGGGTTGATTCAACGATGACAATAACAACAAAAAACCCACTGATTTTTGCTAATAAATTTTATTAATGATTATAACCTTGACTCTTTTATATTAGGCGAGTGGCTGAACTATTTATGTTTGATTTTGAAATCAGCGGGATCCATCTAGATGAAGAAAAGGTAAATCTTTCCTCTGTATTTGATACCTCTTGTTTTACTAGCATTTATAGTTGACATCTTTGTTTCAGAGTGCTTATTTAGTGCTTGAATATTTATATTACAGAAACGCTCAGGTCAGCGGGGCTGGGGTTGTGGCTCAATGGTAGAGTGCTTGCTTTGCACGAGTGAGGCTCTGGGTTCGATCCTCAGCACCACATAAATAAATAAATATTTTTAAAAATGCTCAGGTCATTGTTATGGAATTCTCCCATAGGCTGTGTTTGAATGTAGTGCTCTCTGGAAGCTGGGCTATCACAATTAAAAATGGCTTGAGACAGTTGGGATGCTTGAGATGTCATGGAATTAGGGTAAGATGCGCAGTATCAGAAAAGATCAGCAAGCAAATAGGCTAAATCATTGACAGTCGAAAGTACAGGAGATTTCCTTAAGTGCCTTTATTCACATTGCCCATGTTTTTGACAGATCCACACACTTTTGTTCTGGCAGCAGTAAGTGTAGGTCACAGTGTTTACACTGGGATGAAGGGCTTGATACATTGTCCAGACCTCTTGTTTTACAGATGTGGAAACAGGACAAAGTGATTTGTTCAAGTTCTTATCCTTAGTTCCCAGGACTTCTCTTCCTGGCCACTGCTCTTTCTAGAATATGACATCCTAAGAAACTGAGTGCTGCATTTTTTTTCTTTAAAGGTAACAATGTTTTTCCAAATAAATATAGTATAATTAAACCATTTACTTAAGAACAGATTAGTTTATCAGGATGTCTTTGAAAGTAAATGGCAGTCTTGAGGATATACCACTAGCCCTCCATATTCATGGGTTCCACATCTGGATTTAACTAACTACAGATGGGAAATATTCAGAAAAATAATTTCATCTATACTGACATGTATAGACTTTTTTTGTCACTAGCCTCCCCCCCCAAAAATTCAGTGTGTAACTACTTAACATGGCATTTACATTGTATTAGGTGACAGAGATGGTTTAAAGTAAATGGAAAAATATACATAAGTTCTATGCAAATACAATAATACCATTTTATATAACGGTCTTGAGCATCTGTGGACTTCGGTATCGGTGGAGGAAAGGGGAGTATCTTGGAACCTTCCCTTGTGGATGCTGAGGGATGATTGTATATAATATACAATAAATTCTGTCATTTTGATAGGCACTGGGTTTGAATGTTAGTGGGTCCACACACATGTCTGGTGTTTTTATGTAGCTTCAAGGACTTTGCACCTGACTCTTGGTCTGACCCTGAGCTGGGATGTGCTTTCCCATGAGGTCACAGGTCAATGGGTTCTATAAATTCATAAAGTAAACACCTTTGCCCCTCTCCAGACCAGTTATTTATTAGTACTTTTCTATACTAGTGATATATACCATATTCTCTGACTCACTTGGAAGAAAGTTTCAGAGGCAGTTTGCATTTTTTCCCGTTCTAGTACTCTCATATCTTAATTAGTAACCAAGTCAAATTACCTTGACTAGATAATTGCACTGGCCTACAAAGGCTTTGTCTTCCTAATTGTCATTATAATTTATATCACCTGAGCTTTGCTATATTAAAGCATATGTTTCACATCATATCTTCCTGATAACTTTGAGAATGGTACCATTATTTCCGTTTTATTGATAAAAAACTGGTGAACCTAGAGTTTGTGGGAGGCTATTATGTAAAGTCATACAGACTCCTGTAGGCATGCTGTTGCTCTGTCTAATCTACATCTGAACATTAAGAATCTTTTTCTTAAAGCATCAATTTGTTAGATTCTCCCACCAAGAACCTCTCAGTGCTTTCCTTTGTTTAGTGCTCCATTGCAGCTCATCACACCTGTCTTCCGTCTGTGTGTTTGTGTGGTGTGGGGTATGTCCTCCTCCTTGCCAGGTTTGCCTGGCTAAAATCCCCTGGACATTCATCTTCAGGACATATGGTCTGTGTATCAGTTCCCCAGGTGGAATTTTGTATTCATCTTAACTCATTTTACTTGCTTCACTCATATGGCATGTATCCTTATTGCATATAGGCATTTATCTGCCTTTTATTGAAGTTGTTACTATTGCATCACTTATCTCTAAGGCTTATCAAAGACTGAGAGCATACATCATGATTTTTAATGTGTAACAATTTTAGACTTAGTGAAATATCAAATCACTGAGTCATGAATCATTATAATGCTAGCTAACACTAATTGAATTTGATATCTTCAAAAGGAATATCACTAGTAGAGATCTTTATGGATAATTATAATATTTTATATAATCTTTATAAAAATGCTTTCTGTAACTTGTTGACAAATCATATGTGTTCTGTTTGAGCAATATAAACATTGCTGCTTTATCTAACATGTGTCCTTATGGTATATTACTCTTTCCTAGTAACTAATTCCCTGGGGAACCCATCAGCATTAGAGATGTAAGAAAAATAAATCTGCTAAATTTTGTTACAACTTCCATGTTTGTTCTCAAAGGTACCCCACAAGGATAGGGTATAAGGAACACGTTACATGTTTTAGAAGAGAGAGCATGAAGTAAACCCACCAACATAATCTACAAATATAAAGGCCTATATTCTTTTTTTTTTTTGAATCTGAAACTTTATTTTTGAAATTTTTACTGATTATATGAAAATTTTACAAAATTTATTTTTCACTGAATGATTTATTTAATTATATACAGTAAAATTCATAAATGTAATATATATAACGGAATAAATTAAGATAAATCCACCCTCCCATGTAACGAATACCCCAGTCAAGACAAACCTAGGACATTGCCCTTTGGTTCATGGTTCAAAGGACTTGGTTCCCTTTCAGTGTCTTCTATCCAAACCCCTTATCCTCACCTCCCTGTACCCCACATTCAGAAAATCCAGGCAACAACTACTCTGATTTTTAATACTATATACTAATTTTACCTGTTCTTTACCTTCATGTAAATGGGATAATGTGGTGTTTTGTGTCTGGCTTCTTGTACTGATGGGTTTCAATAGTTCATTATTTATTACTTGGAGTAGTATGTCATTGTAGGAGTGTGCCATAATGTGTTTATTCATTCTCCTACTGAACACTTGGATTATTTTAAGTTTGGGGCTATTGTTAACATTCTTGGGCTAACCTCTTGACAGTTGTTTTTAATTTCAAAATATGTACATTTGGAAAGATCTACCCCCTTAGCTGCAGATTCATACTCTAGGTTCTTAGGTTTTGTTTTGTAATTTGAGGATTGAACTGGGGTCTTATGTATGTCAGGTGTTGTGGTTTAGATGTGAGGTGTACCCCAAAAGCTCACATTTGAGTCAATGCAAGAAAGTTTAGAGATGACATGACTGGGTTATGAGTCTTAACCTAATCAGTGCATTAATCCCCTGATAGGGATTAACTGGGTGGTAAATGTAGGCAGGTAGGGTGTAAGGCCTATATTCTTTACAGACTTTTTTTTTCTTTCTTTCTTTGAGATGGGGATCTCATTGTGTTACCTAGGCTGCCCTCCCACTCCTGGGCTCAAGTGATCCTCCTGCTTTAGCCTCCCAAGTAGCTAAGACTTTAGATGTTCACCTCTGAACCTGACAGTTTTGTTTAAATTTTATTTTAAGACCTCATGAATATAGTAAAGTGAATGTAAGTGTATTTTTTACAGTTATTTAATAACAAGTTCATAGAATTTTTAGAGATTTCAAAGTATTGCGTATTTAATTGCCACAGAACAAAGAAATGGTATGTCTAGCAGATTGTTGAAATCAGAACATGAACTCAGTGTTTATTTTTCCTTTTACTAGGTGATACAAATATTTGAAATTATTAATTTTATCACATTTTAGTATTTTTATAGTGAAAGCTTTGGGGAAAATTTTTGAACTACAATGTAGTTTCTAGACATCGTTTGTCTTTTTAGTTATTCTACTAGTTACCATTAGGTGGTGATACATGGCCATACCAGAAACAAAAACAGGCAAAGAAATCTGAGCCAAAAAGCCATTGGATCTCTGAAAACTTATGTTTCTCACAAAGTTTTGAATTTTCTATATTGAAAACTTTGGGTTATTATTACAGAGTTAATTTTTTCAGCTTTTTATCAAACATACATCTGCATCTTAAGTATTTAACTTTTTAAACAATTAGTACTGCTTAATCACTTTTGAAGGTATAAAGTATTTACCTTAGAATCTATTAATAGCTATTAGAAGATTAATAGATTTTAGAATCTATTAATAGCTATTGCCCCCTTCCTAGAAATATTTGCAGATAATGGACCTGAAGCCCCCTCATGAGCCTAGTTTAGAAGCCCATCTGGTTCTCTAGTTACAAATAACTGGAACTCCATACCTTGTCCTCTAGTGGACCTGACTAATTATGTGAACTGTAGTTTATCTTTCATCTGAAAACATTTGTGGCAACTCCTTCAATAATGCACATTTCCTCAGGAGATTGTGTTTCATAAAGCTGTGGCTGCAAGATAAAACTTCTATGGTTCTGTTGGTACCATCCACATCCTCACCACTGACAGTCTGAGGGCCTGGCAGGTACAGGGACCATGTGCCATGTGCTGGGTGCATTTGCACAGAGTAGAGGACGCTGCCCGGCTGTGTGAGGCCTCAGTCTAATGGCTTTATTTCTATTGTTCTACAGCAGCCCAAGAGTATGCAAAATCAGAACTTTTATTTTTTTAAAATTTTTTGTAGATGGACAGAATGGTTTTATTTTATTTTATTTTATTCTAAACCAGTGCCTCACTTGTGCTAGGCAAGTGCTCTGCCAAGTGAGCTACAGCCCCAACCCCCAAATCAGAACTTTTAAAGTGGGCTTTCCTCTTGTGTGTGTTCTCTACTCTTCTGTGAAATACTCTATTACTTCCCTTTCCCTCTGCCCTTTATTTTAATCTTTTAAGAGTAAATATATTTTCTAATTCTGCCCTTTAAATATTAGTTTTTCTTAGTCTAAAAATACTTTGTAAGTGCCCCCGTTGAACAGATATTAACCAGCACTCTATTCTCTGGCTCACTTAAGGAAGGCTTTTTTTTGGGTGGGGTGGGGGGACAGAGGAGGATTCTGTATTTTTCACATTATTAATTTCAAGGATTGGTAACATAATTGCATTAGACATAAAATAGAACTCTAGAAGTTGTAAAACTCTTAAAATATACAAACATTATAAAATCAAAGAAAATTTTTTATTGAGATCTTAAATAATTAATCAACATCAAGATATATTTTTTTAATTGATGATTTTACTCTTTAAATTTGTTTGTATGTACAAAAACATCTGCAGGACATATTTTAATGCATTCAGACATAACAAGAATGTTTTCTTACTTATGCCTCTCAACTCAAATATTCGGTGTCCAGAAACATTGTCATAAATCAATTGCATGATATTTTTATTTCATGTTGTAATACATTGGTGTTAATGAGGTCAAAGTGTTGCCAAGGAAAGTAGAAGTACTCTGACTATACTGATCCTATTTTTTTTAACCATAAAATTTATTTTTATTTTTTTTTAGTCATACATGACAGCAGAATGTATTTTGACATATAATACATACATGGAATGTACATACATCAATCATATTGTCTATTCTATTCTGCTGCCCTTCCTATCCTCCCTACTCCTCCCCTCCTCTCCCATCCTTTCTCTGTATCCAATCTAATGTGACACACTTTTTTTTTCTTTTTCTCATCACAATATCATATATGTATTCTGTATAACAATGAGGTTCTCCTTCCATCTTCCGTGCAACTCCCCTTCTCCCTCTTTTTCCCTCCCACCTCTCTTCACTATTTAGTGGTGGTGTTCTTCTCATGCTCTTCCTCCCTATCCCATTTTGAGTCTCCCCCCTTATATCAGAGAAGACATTCGGCATTTGTTTTTTAGGGATTGGCTAACTTCACTTAGCATAATCTGCTCTAATGCCATCCATTTGCCTGCAAATGCCATGATCTTGTTATTTTTTAGTGCTGAGTAATATTCCATTGTGTATAAATACCACATTTTTAAAATCCATTCATCTATTGAAGAGCATCGAGGTTGGTTCCACATTCTAGTTATTGTGAATTGTGCTGCTATAAACATTGAATCAACATCAAGATATTAAATGTTCTTTATCAGCTAGATATATGTTGATTTCCTACCTTTATATATTGTCTATTAAATTAATTGTGAAATATTAATTTAAAATACCCTTAAATAACTTTTATTCCTCCCACATGTAGCGTAAAAGAGCAGTGGACCTTAATGTTAAAATTTTGGATTTGAGTAGTAAATTTCTCATGGGAACCAACTTTCCCAACAAGATTGAGAAGCATCTCTTACCAGATCACATTCGCCATAACTTTGTACGTGATGGGGATCTTGTGGTAGTCGATGGTCTGCATGCGGAAGCACCAAATGACTTGGTATGTATTTTTCATTCTCTTTATTGTTTAGGTCCCATCTAGACATACTAAACAATGTATGTTGCTGCTGTTTTAACCAAAAATTTGGTGATAAATTAAAATTCTTTATGTTACTAAGTTTTGAACTTTTAACTAATGGGATCATTAATTCCGTAAATGCTTTGAATAATGAAAATGATTTAATTTTTCATGTCTCATAAAAAATTTCCTTCTTCTTTTTTTTTGGGGGGGGGGTGGTACCAGAGATTGAATTCAGGGGAACTTAACTACTGAGCCACATCCCCAGCACTTTTTTAAATTTTATTCAGAGACAGGGTCTCACTGAATTGCTTAAGGCCTAGTAAGTTGCTGAGGCTGGCTTTGAACTCACGATCCTCCTGCCTCAGCCTTTTGAGCTGCTGGGGTTACAGGTGTGCACCACCATGCCTGGCTTAAAAAATTCCTTTATTTTAGAAGATGATAAGAAACAACAATGACTGACTTTATAGACTGCTGAGATTTTTAATACATGAAGTCTTTACCTGATTAAAGATGTATAGAGAAATAGCACTGAGTCAAAGTTTGTCCCACCAGACCCTAGCTATAGCTCCAGTCAAGTATTCTGTTGTGACCCATACTATTTTATTGCTCTGAAAGCTTTATTCACCTTGTATAAATCAGTATTTAATTTTGAAAGTGATGATTATAGATAAAGTGGTGAGATTGGGACTATGTTATTGTTGCATAGGACTTTATGTTGTGGATTTTTATATCTTGCACTTTTTAAATATAGGTTCGAGAAGCTGCTTATAGGATTTTTCTTTATCCCAATGCCAGTCAATTGAAATATTTAGAAGAATTGCTAAGCAACAGAGACCTCCTGGCAAAGTTAGTAGGCTATTCTACATTTTCCCACAGGGCTCTCCAAGGAACAATAGCTCAAAAGCCAGGTAAGCCTATTTATCCACCTTTTAAGGACAAAATGGGGTTTTAAATGAAAATGAACTTCTGAGATATATATATATATATATATATATGTATATATATGTATATATATATATATATATATACATATATATATANACTTCTGAGATATATATATATATATATATATATATGTATATATATGTATATATATATATATATATATATATATATATATATATATATATATGAATGATATAGCTCAGTACTCACATATGCTAAGCAGGTACCTACCACTGAGCTATCTCCTCAGTCCCAAACTTCTGATTTTAAACAGCTATAAATGAGTGTTTTGTTTTGAATACACTCAGAGAACCGTTTATTGAGATTTTTGACATCTTTTGATGAGAATGATCTTTAAATAGAGCTAATAATTTGGTATATATTCTTTTCAGCTAAGGTTATTTATTTCATGCATGAAATGGGAGTAAATCAAATCCAAAGTTTCATTTGATGATAGTTTACATTCTTTTCATTCTAACTCAATTAATTTCTATATTTGACATAATCAAATTAGTTAGAATTAGGGTGAGAGGATGGACGATTAATATTTTTACTAAGGTCAAAGTTAAATATAAATATAAAAACACATAGTCCCACAAATCTACCTTTCATAGAGAATAGTACTGCATGGGAAGGTTTATGCTAGGTGGGGTTAAGGGATAGCCTCTATCCTTGAGTTTACAATAAACTTGCCTCGTGCTATGTTGAATCCTTTATGATTCATCATGTTTAAGAGAAAATGTTATACAGTGACCATAATATATATATAATGTCTTTTCAAAGACATTTTTTAAATCTCAGCTGTGATTTAGGCAGTGAATCAGGATTAGGTGGGTGAAATGGTGCAGCTGTTTAGATTCAAGATGAATTTTGGAGGTCAAAGTTATAAGACTTGGTGCAGGTTGAAAGGGAGGAGGAGATATTGCATCTGGATGGATATGCCATTCCTGGGTGGAGGCATCGAAAGCAAACTCTTCAGGGGGAAGATCGAATCCATAATTCTATGCTATTTTTCTTCCTTCCATGTTTATCCCTTCTTTCTTAATCATGTTCATGTGTTCCCTAAATTCTTTTAAACCTATCCAATTTTGTTTTCCACTCTTTCATACATATCTATTTCTATTTTCCCTTGACCTGTTTAAGGCTTTTTGTGAGGCCATAGGCATGTCACACTCATTTGGGTGTGGGTGCCTTTGCTCATACTTTGTTTTTCAGTGCTCAGCATCCAATCCACCTCTTTCATGAAGCCTGTTAAACTTTTTTACTTTCCTTGAGCTCTTTTGTCCTTGAAACCTTTATGTGCATACAATTTTTTTTTTTTTTCAGGGCTGAGGATGGAGCTTAGGACCTTGCCCATGCTAGGCAATTAATCTGCCATTGAGTTATACCACCAGCCAAGCAGTTAAAATTTGTTTCATATAATTTAGCTCCTAAATAGGCTCACGTGTACATCATGCATTATATGTGTATATTTTAAATTTTGTGTTATTCCTGTAGTCACTGTTATTATCACTTTGATTATAATACTAATTTTTATTTTTATATAAATATAAAATATACTATTGGACTATTATTCAGAGCTTACTCTGACATTATCACATTTAATTTTTCTAAGGTTTTGTGAAGTAGGCATCCTATCCACAGATAAAAAATATAAGTTTAGGATATTTTGCTAAAACATGGCAGAGCTAGAACCTAAACACGTATTCTATAAAGTTACCTCCATAGGCTTCTTGAAAGCCAGTGCTCTGTTTTCATTCATTGACTCAAGAAGTTTTCACTTAGTGCCTACTATATGTCAGATATCATTCTAGGCACTGGAAATGGGTCAGTGTAGAAAACAGTATAGGAAATTGGCATTCTTAGAAGGGAAGACAGTTAAGAACTCAGTAAGTGGGTCGAGTGTGTGTGGGGGGCAGCATTACAGTTTCACATACAATTGTTATCTGGAAGGGCTTGCTGAGAATATGATGTGTGAGTGTAGACCCAAAAGGTGTGCAAGAAAGATTCTGTTGCCATCTAGAGAGAAGGTTCTGAGCAGAAGCATGAGCAAGTACCAAACTTTTGAGACAAAATGACTGACATGTTTGAGGAAAAGTACAAAGGGCAAAATGGAGTGGAGGAAGGGGAGAATGGAAAGAGGTGAAAACAAAGGTCTTGGCAGGGAGGTCTGCATGAAGTGGGGCCTTGACTTAAGTGAAATGAAAAGACATTGCAGGCATTGGGTGAGAAGTGAAATGATCTGACATATCTAGTGATAAGTCATGTGCTGCTGATGTCAAGAAAGACTGCAGTGGGGTGGGAGTGACGGAATGACATTTGGAAACGATTTTGCAATAATCATAAGAAATGATGCATCTTGATCAGATTGGTAGCAGTGCAGCTGGTAAAGATGGGGTCAGAGTTAGATATAGAGTATTTTTTTCCTTCTTTCCAATTTTTTTTTTGGTGCATTATGGTTGTATATAATTGTGGAATTTATTGTTACATATTCATACATGCACACAATATAACAATATAATATGGACAGTATCACTCCCTAGCACTTACCCCTCTTTCCCTCTTTCTACCCCATGGTCCTTTCCCTCTTCTGATCTCCCTTTGATCTTCATGAGTTACCCCCACCTCACTTCTTTTCCTTTTTCCTCTTTCGCTTCCACATATAAGAGAAAATGTAAGGACACCTGACCTTCTGAGTTTGGCTTATTTCACTTAATATAATTCTAGTTCCCGGCTATAGAGTATTTTGACGTGAGAGCCAAAGGTTTTGACTTAAGCAAATGGAAAGAGAGTGAGTTACTATTAACTGAGATAGGAAGGCCAAAACCTTGTTTTGGTTTAAGTTAAATTTGAGATGGAAGTTGGCATTCAAGTGGCAAAGCTGAGTAGGAAGTTAGATATTCAAACATGGAGTTGAGAGTGTTCTGAGCTAGAAATGTACATTTGAATCTTTATATGAATTTTTGTGCCAAGGGAGTATATTAGTGAGAAGGAAGGAAAGCAAATAGAGCATGTGCTCCTGGAGGCCATGAAAAAGAAAGTCTTAAGAAGAAGGGAGTGAGTTGACTGTAATGCTGTGGGAAGATCAAGTAGGAAGAGAGGACTAGGGACTGTCATTAGCTCAAGTGCTATGGATTGGAGCTCACCGGAACTGCAGCAACCTCAGCCATATATCAATGCTGACAAATCACCTTGTTCACTGAGTGGTTGGTGTGGTGGTGGTATTTTGGAGTGAGACTCTATGAATACAGTTACATAGATAGGCTGTGACCTGTATCCTTGAGGGGACTTATAATTGGTTAATAATGAGCCCAGGTTTATACATGTAAAAGTAGATATTAATAGTACAGGTTGGCAGAGCTTTACTGCCAAATGATTAGTATAGACAAAACAGTGCCATAGGACTTTATGGAGTCAGTAAGTTTGTCAGATGCTTAGGTGGCAGTTGAGATCTCATGAAGGAGGTGCACAGGGAAGAGATGGGAGTCTTCACAGGTATAAGGATGGCAGAGAAAGGGGTAAATGAGGGTAAGATGGACATTCATGTGATGGGTGAATTAGGAAATAACTGCAGCGAGTGAGGCATTTATTTTTAGGAGTTTCAAATTTAGTCCTTTTAATATGACAATTTTACAGATCCTTTTTTTTTTTGTAGCAGAGATTGAATTCAGGGGTGGTTTACACTGAGCTACGTCTCCAGCCCTTTTTAGTTTTGATTTTGAGACAGGGTCTTGAAAAATTGTTTAGGGTCTTGCTAAGTTGTTTAGCTTGGCATCAAACTTTGAATTTTGCCTCAGCCTCTTGAGTTGCTAAGTTTATAGGCGTGTATCCCCACACCCAGCTCTAGATAGATTTTTGAGGCAGATTATTGTGACCAGAAAAATTAAGTGGGTAAATGTAGCAAAATATGGTTGTCAAGAAATAAAAAGTAGGGGCTGGGGATGTGGCTCAAGCGGAAGCACGCTCGCCTGGCATGCGCGGGGCACTTGGTTCGATCCTCAGCATCACATAAATGAAGATATTGTGTCCACTGAAAACTAAAAAATAAATATTAACAAAATTCTCTCTCTCGGGATTTTGATTGGCATTGCATTAAACCTATAGAGAACTTTTGGTAATATCACCATTTTGATGATGTTAGTTCTGCCTATCCATGAACAGGGTATATTTTTTTCCATCTTCTAAGATCTTCTTCTATTTCTCTCTTTAGGGTTCTGTAGTTTTCATTCTATAAGTCTTTCACCTCTTTTGTTAGGTTGATTCCCAAGTATTTTATTTTTTTTGAAGATATTGTGAATGGAGTGGTTGTCCTCATTTCTTGTAGAAATAGAGAAAGCATCATGAAATTCATATGGAAAAATAAAAGACCCAGAATAGCAAAAACAATGCTAAGCAGGAAGTGTGAATCAGGCGGTATAGCGATACCAGACTTCAAACTATACTACAGAGCAATAGTAACAAAAACAGCATGGTACTGGTACCAAAACAGGCAGGTGGACCAATGGTACAGAATAGAGGACACAGAAACCAATCCACAAAACTACAACTATCTTATATTTGATAAAGGGGCTAAAAGCATGCAATGGAGGAAGGATAGCATCTTCAACAAATGGTGCTGGGAAAACTGGAAATCCATATGCAACAAAATGAAACTGAA